>NC_090610.1:2755567-2771488 GCF_004359215.1 Bremia lactucae | reverse complement strand
TAGGAGCGACGCTCTTGGCCCGTCTAAACGAGGCCATTTAGATGGAGGGGGCATCTTTGGAATGCCACCCGTCACATAGCCGCGTTCTAAACGACTGGCTTGTGACACCGACTGAACACGTTCACGTGTCGTCGGCGGAGCTTTAGGCTCCGAATCCTCTATGTCAGAACCATTATGAAGTATGGTCTGAGCATAAGGCGTTGTGGTAATACCCAACGGAGAAGCAGCTGCGCCTTTATGGGCAGCGCTCTCATTACCTGTCGATGGGACAGCATTCGTAAACGATGCTGTCTCCATGTTGTGAGCCATGAGAGAAGTTTGGATGGGCAATAATGCGCCATCATCCTTCCTCATGAGCTCGTTGTCCGCATCACTACTATGAGGTGACGGCAACGGTGTCGACTCATTGTAGTCGACAATGAGCGACGGATCAACATCCTCACTGTTAAAGTGGGATGGATCCTTTAGCCCTGTTAACGCGACAGCAGCAGTAGCTGTCGGCGTTTCGACTAAGGCATTTGACGCGGCCGGCGAATTAACGCGGCGCGTGCGCTTAGTTTGAGGTTGAGTGGGCGTCTTTGCAGACGACCCACCAACGTGGCCCCTTTTAGGAGGCATCTTTGGCACCGTGTATATAAACACAGGTCGCTAGAGTGATTGAGTGAAAAGCGGCGCGTAAAGCTGCCCGCAGTTCCTCTCTCCTCTTTGACGAATAAAAAAAGTAAATTCGTTCTGAAGGGATGGTGAAACTGGGTAAAGTTATCCTGATGTTAAACAGTCCCCGTTAAGTACACTTGGTGTACTTTAGGGGATGGTCATTTACTAAATTATAGTAATTAGACCTAACACTCGGGAGTGGTGCACATTTGTGACCAACCCTTGTGTATGAGATGCACATGGGTTCATTCACATTAGGAGGGATGACAGCTAGCGTCATCCGTTACGCGAGGTATCTAGAAAGATACGCTCGCAATACATATTAAGTGTTATCTATAGAGATGACATTTTTATTGGTAAAAATAGATATTTATATTTAATATGATCAAATATAAATCGGTCTGAGAAATACTTCCTACTTGATAAGTGCGCACGGGGAGCCGGATTGCCGCTCCCGTGACGTCACTTCATCGTTCTTAGTGTGTTGGGTGAGGTCGCTTGCGCGCCCACCACAACTACCTCACTGCACGCCAGAGATGCAGGTGCAAACCGCTTTCTCGCTGTGCTAGGGTGTGTGCTTAAGTAGAGCGTGGCCGCATTACGACGTGCCCGCCTACACCCGAGTGCTGGGTCTAATTACTATTATTTAGTTGGATAAACAATGTGATCTCGTGCTTGCGGACGCAAATAAGCTTCAAATGCTGCTGCATCTGACAATATGAAAAGTAACATCACGAGAAACTCCTTTGCTGAGATGTAGTCATAACTGCTTTTAATGTCAAACCCCCAAAATTCATCTCCATTTTTAGAATCAGTGATGTCACTTATAAGCCACAAAATTTCACAGCGGTCAAATTAGGAGCAAATTGCCCGTAATTTAAATAAAAAAGTATACAACTCAATAGATTTTTGATATACTTGCCTACCCGCTCTTTTTGATACTTGCCTACCAGCTCTTTTCCGCCTTATTCCGTCATATAAACTGGTTGGGTTTACTTGGCCTTTCAGCGCTTCCTCATTTTACTAGCTAAAGAATTATTATCAGACGAACGCGGGGTATTGGCAACCTTAGCTAAACACAAAGAAGATTGTAAGCGCTGCGGCGACGTAACCACGAACTCCACCTTTTGCAAGAATGAATCGACATCGACTCAGCGTACTAGCAAATATATATAAATCATCTCATCGTACCATCTCGTCGACTTGCGGTATCCTTTCACTGTCGAGTCCTTCCCGAACCAAAAATTGCTTTGCTTGTAAAGCACGTTCACAAATGGTATCTTTGTAGGCTAAACTGCATTCGGATATCATTCAGATAATATGCACCTTCTTAAATGAAACTTTTTGTACCTACTCAAGAGGTGGTGCAAATCCTGTTGTCTTGGTGGAGGGCATCCCGAACACGTATCGGTATACCCGCAGCAACATCTTGATATTGTTTCGTGCCACATGAGCACGGCGTAGTCCAACGAGATTTAGTCCAGCAAGCTTTGCACGATTTCCCACAACTAGTCCGTAGGGGATCACATCACCATCCAGCGCGCTATGGCCACCTACCATCGCTAATGCACCAATTGTTACGTGCTGTTTTATCCCCACCTGTCCACCAATAGTTGCGCCGTCTCCAATTGAGACATGTCCAGCAATACATGCATTATTCGAGACAACTACTCGTGTACCTAATTGCGCGTCGTGCGCTACATGAGCTCCACAAAGTATCCAACAGTCGTCACCTACATACGTTGGTGTTTCTGAATACGACGTGCTGCCGTGTATTGTTACATGCTCTCTAATTACACAATTCTTGCCAATCTTCAGCGTCGTGGCACGAAAATTATTCCTGGTATAGAGCAAATGTTTTTTATCTTGTGGCTCTCCTCCTAAACACGCAAATGGATGGATCACAGTTCCGCTTCCAACTAGCGTTTTGCCTTCAATAATCACGTGATTATGCAGCTGCACATCAGCCTTAAGTACCACGTCTGATTCACTATTCGATTAACATATAGTATTGACAAAATAACAAAAGGGAGCTGACCTGGTCCAATAAAAGAATACGGTCCTACCAGGACATTAGGGCCCAACTCCGCATTTGGATGGACCACTGAGGTTGCATGTACTTCAGCAGCACGCTCTACTGAAGCAGAAATTTTGTATTTCTGTAGGTTACCAACCAGTTCCCGTCGTTTGTTCGCAGGACGCGACTTCTGATGTGTAGCGTGGGCGATCAGCTCCGCATGCGCCTCGGCGATCGACGACTGTTATTTTTACGAAACAGTGAGGAATATAATATATACATGGTATGCAAAGGATTGCTTGCATCACTGGCGTACCAGAGCTCGAGCAGAGGGCACCGAAGAACAGAAGCGCTGGCACAAACTGCGACCGACGCCAAGAAGCATTAACGCCTTGAAATAATAATTTATTTGACAGGGGGGTTAAAAAGTTCTACTATTTAGTTCGTTGCTCAGTTAAGTAAGCTTCATCATCAAAACTAAAATCCTTCATTTATCCGCTCTTCACCTTCCGCATTGTCCTTGACGCGCTCCTTGCGCACCTTAGGAAACGGAACAAATGATTTTGTGTTGCAAATCTTAGAGCCCATCACACTGTCGTCGTCAGCAAGAAGCGTTGCATCAGTAAGAGAACGTTTATCTGCCGGGACACCTAGATAGTCCAAAATTTTTGTTGCAGCTATTGGGACAACAGGCTGCAGCAGAATAGCTTTACAAAGGCACGAGCATCATAAGTAACACATTTGACAAAATTGACAATCGAACGCGGATGGCCTTACCGCTCATACGCGCCGCGTCAATGGACATGTACAGTACAGTACTTAAGCGCTCTCTTGTTGCTTTGCTTTTTTCAGATGTCACGTCGTCGCCTTGCTCAAGTCTTTTTCTCAAAACCCACGGCTCCATATTTGTAAAATAGCTGCAAACGCGTCAGAGTTGTACAAGTATGATTTCAAAAGCATACCGATTGACGTCATGAAGATAAAAAAATATTTCTTCTAAACCGCGCGCGAACTTCAGAGGCACCAGAACAAATATGAGAATGAGATCGATCACACCGCAAAAGAAATTGACAATTTACATCTGGCGTGTCAAAGTAGAGTTCCACTTTGGTGCGAAGTGCACGTCCTTTCGTCACTATTTTCATGTCTTCAACGGTAAGCCGGTTTAATTCAGGACGCAACGGGATAATTCCCTTCTCTAATACCGATTTGCCCGTGCTGCGAGAAACGAGGTTACCTAGCGTGTCAGCAAGTTCACTGTTCACACGGTCTTCAAGCTTTTCCACGTTAAAATCGCCATCATTCGTAAGCACGCCCTCACGCATTAAGAAGAAGCGCACATAGTCAGATCCGTATTTCGACAGTACTTCGTAAGGATCGACAACGTTGCGTAAACTCTTTGACATTTTGACACCCCCAACAGTCCAGTGGGCGTGCGCTACCACCTTCTTCGGAAGTGGAAGATTTGCTGCCATAAGGAAGGCAGGCCAAATAATGGCATGAAATTTCAATATATCTTTCCCCACAATATGGTAAGCAGTCGGCCAGTAATGGTCAATATTCTTTGGATACCCAGCACTCGTCAAATAATTTGTTAACGCATCCAGCCACACATACACGCAATGTTTGTCATCATCTGAAAGCACAATATTAACAAATGAGCTCGTAAAGCGACCAAATACGAGAAGCCGATTGCTCACCAGGTACTTTGATGGCCCAACAAATTTTGTTACTCAATCGTGATACGGACAGATCTTTTAGTCCACCAGTGATTGCCGCGCGCACTTCATTGTATCTTGTCTTGGGCACAATGACGTCGGGTTTGGCGTCCAGCCACTCAAGTAATCGGTTTTGAAAATTTGACAGCCTAAATTTATAGTTTTCCTCATGCAACATCTCGACGGGGTGTCCACTTTCCTTTGACACTTTAATTACGTTGCCGCAGGCCTCGACCTTATCTTCCACTTGCATCTCGGTCAAGAAACTCTCATCCGACTTACAATACCACGATTCATGGTTGCCTAAGTAAATGTGTCCATTGTCGCGAAGTACCCTCCAGAATGCATTAACGGCTTCATGATGGTCTGAGTCACTTGTGCGAATAAAGCGCGAGTACAGTACATTGGCTTTCTGAAAGACGTCAATATAGCGCGAAGACACTTCGTTACAAAAAGCCTTGTAGTCCGTCGTGCCACTATTTTCCGCTGCCTCCTGCACTTTAAGCCCATGCTCATCCGTCCCCGTGGTAAACAATACATCACTTCCCTTGATTTTGTGCCAACGAGATAGCGCGTCCGCCAGCACAGCCGAGTGTACGTGACCAATGTGCGGAGCCGCGTTCACATAAAATATAGGCGTACTAATGAATGTCGGTGATAACTTTGCGCTTGAGGAGAAAAGTCCAACGCGCAGGCAGCTCTGCGGACATCGAACGGAACGACGCAAGTGTAGCATAAGGGGCCAGGCGGAATTATTAGTTTATCGAGGTTTTATGATTTGGCGCAAAGCAGCATGAAGGCCATGAGTATTGACATTTTGTCGCAGCTACAGAGATACAGGACATGGTGCTTGAGCTGAAAGAAACAAATCAAGCGTACTAGCAGCAATTGCAGTCAGGTGCTATTCAACCGACTGTGTTTTGGGAAGAGCATCGAAATCACTTTCAAGTGCACGGGAAGTTTCAGGCAAATTATTTTGCACATGAGAAGACATTTAATTACAACGTAAGCCCACTACAAAGGTAATACCAATGCTATAACCGAGATCGTAGCGTGCACGAAGTCTCTTAGCCGATGCCTTAAAGAACAAGTTACTATTTCACAACTGTCATCTGTCTCACAAGGCTCAAAATTCCTCGTTTTGAAAAAATTTGTCAATCATGTCGACCGAGACTGCAGGTTGGTCCATCGGAACCATGTGGCCGGCATTGAACAGACGTATGAATGCCAAGTTTTCAAATGATCGAACACGACCGGCGTCACGTGTTTCGGACGTAACAAATTGGCGGTTCAGTGCGCTATTAAAGCCTGATTTACCGCTCCAGTCTAACGCCATGACCCAGGCTTGGTTGCCGACCCAATTGCACATGAGGTCGGCGTCGCCAGCGTAGATCAGCACGCGGACCCCCGCATCAAGTAAAAGCTTGACCTCGTTTGCAGAAGAATGGAAACTTTTAAGTGCAAACCCTTCACCGATTGCTGCATCGCACTCTCGCCACGGCTTTGACTTATTCACGTTAATGCCAAGTCGGCCTTGCACTTTTGGCAAATTTAAGTATGTCTCAATATGTTCAAAGTGAAAACATTGCATGATGTTGACTTCTGTACACGGCTCACGAATATCGTAAGGGTTGCGCCCCGAGCGAAAGTAAGGTACCTCCAACGCTCCAAAGCAAAAATCTTTCGCATCAATGCAGCTCGGTCGTTCGTCTTGACACCGGTCGATGAGCTTCTGACACACCGGCTGTGCGTTGCGCATGTCTTCAATTGATTTTCCACTCAGCAATGATATGTTGTACGAATTATGCACCATGTCGACACTGTGCTGGCTCTGCACTGCGGGATCAGTCATTCCATTTCCAACCGCAATACCTGCAAGTGAGATGTGCACGGTGCTTTGATATAAATGTCGAAGCATATTAGCCTTTAGTATATAACTAGCAGCATTTGGGACGAAATGGCCCCCAAAACTCTCCCCAGTAATGAAAAATTCTCGGTCAGCCAGGTCAGGACGCTTTTTATAAAAAGCCTGCAGAAACCAGTAGATATTCTCAGCCACAATATCAGAGTTGATGTCTTCTGTAAGGCCATATGAGTATCCAACTCCGGAGGGTTGGTCAAGCCAAATCACATTTGCGCGTCTGTTCCACGAGTACGGATTGTACGTGGTGGACAGATCCGGAAGCACATGGCAAGGGCCGTTCTCAGCCAACAGTGCAAGCATTCCGGAGCAGCCAGGGCCTCCCGTCAGCCAAAGAACCAACGGGTCTCTTGTCGGATCACTTTTTGACTCGACAAACCAGTAAAAAAAGTGATCATCATTCTTGTTTGGCAGCTTGATGTAGCCCGTTTCATAGTTCGTAATTCCGCAGAACGTGTCGTCGTGGTTATTCACAGACTCCGTACTTGGTAGGTTTTCCACGCTTGATACTGATGAATTTTGCTGCGTCACAAGTGAAAGCATGAGCAGCGACGCAACGCCAGTGATCAAGAATAGTGAGGTTAGCGCCGCGGACCGACGAAGCGTGGAAACTGAAATTACAGAGGGGAGAGGCCGAGGGCTCTCCACCACGAGCGGTGTCAATTCTGACGTACGTAACATTCTCGAGTTATAAAGCCGAATGACAAATTCAATTACCAAAGATCCAACAACCAACCCATATCACAAAATAAATCCTATTTCTACGCCAATATGTTTGTAGAAGCCCAATTCCAAAGAATACTAAAAATTTCACTTCATGACGCGTCGATAAAAAGGCGAAGAACAGACGCACTTTCGCGGAACAGCGCGCAAAGTAATTGAAATGGTAATTTAATTTAGAGCAAATTCCTGATATCAAACATTGAATAGCGCTGAGTTTTTGACCTTGGCACGCAGCGCGTCATTAATACTGAAGTTATACTCAGGTTAATTTAACTGTGCGCTGAGAGCTTTGCCTTAAGGATGGACACTCGTCAACGTCAGACTCAGTGGGGTTCCACAAAGATTTGAAAGAGCGGTGAATCAAATTTGGCTTGAACGCAGCTCACTTTCGCCTAAACCCTTTGGACAACAGTGGTGCAGCTGACATGTGAGCAAGATAATCGTGGCTATTGATTTGTTTGTGGTTTCGCATGTATGTGCTTGACAATTCCGCATTTACGCGAAACGAGCACATCCTTATGTTGCAGAATAATAGTAACGTAAAGTGTTCCAGCATTAATTGCGTTGCTATACTCAAAATTTTCGTTCGGAGCATGATCCGATAGCATCGGTTGCATATGCTAGGTGCTGTTGCGCGTTTCTTGGATATGCCATTCTCGTCTGACCATCGCATCAAAACGGAGCGGATTCGACTCATTAGATTTTTCGCAATTGAGGGCGCGGCCTTAATCACTAAATTTAATTAATTACACGGATGAAGTTCACTGGTCTAAATAAAAAATGTTAATGCCAATTTTTTTGGTCCGATGCTCCTCTATTCCTTGAACCAGTCTGAGTTTTTACAAATGTAGTGATCCTTCAATAATCACAAATCGCACGCCATAAAAAGCTGATTTGGCTTTCTCACTTCTAGATTGTAGCCGTGCAGAGTAACTCATCTATTTCAAAGTGTTTTGCAGCATGGCCTCCGAAACTACCCCTTTGCGCGCTGGGCAGTACACCTCGGACGCCCAAAAACGCAAACGCATCGTTGGTATTACTGGCATCGTCGTAGTCCTTGCCGCTGTTATATTCGTGCTGTGGCTCTCGCTTAGCGGCCACAACTCCGAGTCTCGTGATGTGAAAGGTCAAGACATTCCCAAGCCCGAGCCAGCTCTGCGGACCAAAATTCCTGTCGCCATCGAGCTTCCAACCGAAGCACCCACTGAGAAACCCGCCGAATCGGTGCCGAAGGCGGCTGCCGCTAATCATCCGCCTGCTGTCGGGCCATCCTCTACTGCGCTACCTGCTCCCGCTGCCAAGCTTGTGTCTGTACCACCGCGTGTTCCCGGTCCTCCTGTGGAGGCTGCCTTATATCAGCTTGCCCAGTAGGTCGCGATAATTTTTCTTAAATCTTTTCTAGGTTTTAAAGCAGATTGTGTCATTTTTTTAAATTTGCTGTCTGAATAATTGAACTTGATACTTGGCGTTGTTTCCTTCAATGCTGACATACTAAAGCCTCTAAGATTGAATGTGTGCGATTGAAATTTGAAAGTTTTGGCGTTGCAAAATACCTCCGTAAATAAATATAGTCAGCTTAATTTAATGGATCACGAGCATGCGGCCAGTTTGACGGCTCGCGCTGTCAAAAAGGTGCTACCGGAGAGTGCTATACTTACAAAGGATGCCAGACAGACACTTAATTCTGCAACTAGTGTGTTTACGCTGTACTTGGCATCTTTGTGCGTAGAGTAGAGAAATCATTCCTCGAGGTGGTTCTGCTAACTAAATTTGTA
Organism: Bremia lactucae; assembly: GCF_004359215.1. Taxonomy (NCBI): domain Eukaryota; phylum Oomycota; class Peronosporomycetes; order Peronosporales; family Peronosporaceae; genus Bremia; species Bremia lactucae. Next base: position 2,762,677 of record NC_090610.1, on the reverse strand, counting down.
TTCCCTCAGAGCTCATGAGACAGCGGTAGTCAATAAGCGCAGTACTATCACATTAAAGGATGTGCTTCAAACACTGCGCGATGTAGATTTTGAGCACTTCATCGAGCCCATTGAGTCTTGTCTGCAAGGTCGATTTGGTTGGATTGATAGTAGAGCTATCAATCAGAAATTGACGCTGTTGCTGCTTCAGAAACAAAAGTCGCAGCAAATCGAAGCAAAACCCAGAAAGCCAATGCTCAGAAAGATGAAGGTGGCGAGACTTCGAACGAAATCGTAGTACAGATTGATAAAGTGGCTCTCGAGGAGGACGATGAAAATGGCAAGATGTCAGTAGACGAGCCGTCAGATGCTACAGAAAACAACGATAATGACAGTGAAGACGCAACGGAGGAAGAACAGCCGAGCGATGTGATGGAAGTTGCAGCCAAATAAAGCAAAGTTGTGGTAACCAAACGACAAGAATTTGCAATATAAAGACATTGACAATTTCTGACTACCACACAGATTTCGTTAAACGAAATTTAAACTCATCCAAGTCAAATTCGGCTAATGTTGTTTTATATAGACACTTTAAAGCTTGCTGTTTAGCGACACTACACCGTTCTTTACCAAATTAGATGCCGTCTGCATTAGATCAAAGCTGTTGCCAATGCTCACAAACACCATTTTATGGAAAATCTTTAAGCACCTCGCAAAATTGGGACATTTAGCGCCTAATTTAGCTTAAGCTTGACGCATTTGCTGTCTCCCAAAATCCGTTTCTTGATTTTGTACATTGAATTTTTCCCGCAACGTCGACTTGTCGGTATCGCGCAGTTTCCATAAATCTTCAAAACCTTATACGGAATTGATAGTCACAAATTCACAGCATTCCATCACTCTAGGAGTGATGAGACATTGTTGTCAAATAAAAGTTTGTTGCTACTGAAACGGGGTGTACGTTACATACGTATTATTTCCTAAAAAGAGTGATTATTAATTTTATGTTTTATGAAAGGAAATAAGCAAAGAAGTACAAACTATTATCTTTATTAATTATTTGACTTGATAGTTCTAATATTACCTAATTTGGTAATACTGATGCAATAACACATAAGTTCTATTGATTGGTTGATTTAAGTTTAGATCAACCCCGACTGTGCGGTGCGCAACGAGGCGCCATACATAATTTTTTAATAGCATAATAAAGTCAGTAGTAGATATAAGATCGTTACGTAGGTGTATCGTTACATTAAATTAACACTCAAAGGTTGTCACGAAATACTATCTAAAAGGTAGATAATATTTTGGTAAATGTTACTTTACATAGTAACATTCTAAAAGCTTATTCATTGGTATAGATATGCCTTTATATCTACTTGCTCCGTGGTCCAGTCAGCACTGGACGCGCGCAAAGAGAGAGACAGATAAGACTTTATATCATGTTCTGTATTAGTATAGAATTAAGTTAGTGTTAAGTAGATAGACAAGAAGAACTTAATTATATTAATGCAGTTTACTTTTAACCCTCTTTAAAGAAAGTGTTTTAAAGAAAGACTTCCTGTGCACGTATAAGTGTACGTGAAGTGACGTGAGGCACCACTTGCACTGAAGCAGTGCGACTTGTACTAGAGCAATACAAGTCGGTAGTGCCCCGTTGCACCTGGTAGCACTTGTAGTCCGTCCAAGCACCACAGTTCTAATATCGTACATGGACATGTCAGATGATAGTGGAAATACGCATCACGTTTCGCGTGATAGCTACTCCTTTCTAAGTGACATAGAAAGGAGTGCGGTCAAAAGAATGAGTTCGACCGTAGGAAATGATGCAATCTTGGCCATGCTGTCCTGTTTGGACAGAGATACCCTCCATTCAGCCATCGCCAAGTTCATACAACATAAACTTGACGAAGCGAAGGGGAAGGTAGCCTTGCTTAATCAGCAAGGCCTCAACAGGCAGAACGGTTGAGGTTACAACAGCTACAGACCCCTGAAACCGGGTTAACGCAAACGCGTCGTCCCGAAACCTTAAAGATTGACATCTCTAAGTATAGGGGAGTCGAAGAAGACTCCCTCTTAAGGTGGTTTGTCGAGTTGGACGATGCCATAAGGGCTCGTCACATCGTCGACGAGCAAATGCAAGTCGCATTTGCTTAATCAAATTTGGCTGTCGTGCTAAAACTTGGGCACTAGGCCTTAAGTTGCGCGACCCATATGACTTTGGGTTGCTAGAGGCTTTTAAAGCCCGGCTCAAACAGACGTTTAAACTGCCCCTAGGGCTGAGTTCATAGCTCGATCAGAGCTTCTGAAACTCAAGCAAGGCAAGCGTGATGTTCACGCATATGCCCAGCACATACAACTCTTAGCGAGTTGTATCACAAACAACCCAGTTCATGAATACACGTTGACTACGGTGTTCATGCAAGGTCTTACGGATGGTTTCGAAAAGACCCATCTGTTCCGCTTGGAACTGGATACGCTTAAAGAAGCAATATCCGTTGCGGAACAGGAGGACTCTAGCTTGATACAGGCTCAACCTAGTTCGACATCGTATCGTCCTCCAAGACAACACGAGCTTGGCGGTCCAAAACCTATGGACCTCTCTTACGTCGAAAGCGAGAGACCTCACTTTTCGAACAACAAGCGATCGCAGAAATGCAGTCGCTGTCAAAAGTGAGGACACAACGCTCATATGGGCAGTGCCCCAGACACAGTACCGAGAAGTACGGAACGTAATTATGGACCGAATGCCAAATACGGCAACGGTCGCGGGTCCGACGTTGTTGCGAAATTGCAACAGCGAGGCGGATCGCCAAAAATGGTCGGGGTCAGTAGGGGCGCAACGCCCTACTGTTCCAGCAACCCCAAGAGAATTGCAAATTTTTTGACAAAAGTTGCTCCAGACACACAATCATTATGTGTCTCTGCAGGTATCCCTCATCACCTTGAAGCTACGATTGACAAATGAATTGTCACTTAGAGCCCTAGTAGACTGTGGGGCATTGAATAACTTTATTCGTCGCCAGTCGCTAGAGGGTCGTAGACCCAAATATGTTGAGCGCGACATCCCTCCAACGAGGATGATGGTGCGTCTAGCGACAGGCGCATCGATAACAGTAATGAAAGGCGCAGTGAAATTTCAGGACACGTTAAAAGATTTTCAGTAAGATGATGGTTTCATCATTCTGGCTTTAGATGACAAATTTGATGTCATCCTAGGTTAGCCTTGGCTTAGAAAATATGAGCCAAGAATCAGCTGACAGGATCGATCCGTAAAGATGCCTGCCAATTGTTCATCAGATGGCCATCTGATGAATGACAAGGAACTCATTGCCATGAAATATGCATTGGCTAAGTTTAGAATCTATCTCCTCGGAGATAGACCGTTCATCGTATATACGGACCATGCGTAATTACGCACGGCCGTAAATATCCCACACCTCTCGCAAAGAATGGCGAGGTGGCTATCCTATTTCGCGGAGTGTAATTTTTACGAGGAATATAAACCAGGACGCTATTAATGTCGTCGCTGATGCTTTATCACGCCGACTTGATTTCGAGCCGGCTGCGCACGCGTAGTCGTCCCTACTCACAATGCTTGCGGATGCGCATCATGTATGAGTATCACGATGCACCAACAGGTGGGCATCGTGGACATGAGAAAATTATCTCACAGTAAGTCGCGAATTTTACCGGCCCCGCCAGTATCAGCTCGTGCGCAAGTACATTCGTGCTTGCGAGGTATGTCAACGGGTGAAGCCTAGCCCTTCATCCCGTGCACCTCTCCAACCTCTACCACTTCCGGCAGAATGTTGGCAGTCCGTATCTATGAGCTTCGGATTTCCCGAAGACGATCACAAAAACAATGGAATCCTTGTTTTTGTAGACAGATATAGCATGATGGTACATCTTGCAGCAGTACTAGAGTCAATCACGGCTCCGGGCTGTGCCCGTGTCTTTATCGACACGGTATTCAAACTCCACGGCTTACCCCGTGAACTGGTCTCGGATAGAGTTCTACGGTGTGCGGCGGAGTTTTGGCAATCCGTGTTTGGAGAGATCGGAACACGGCTGACTATGTCAACTTCTGATCATCCAGAGCCAAATGGTCAGACGGAACGCGTAAATCGCGTCCTCGAAGAGATACGTGGAGGTTACGTCTAATCGTATCCGAATTGAGGGAGGTTTACGGATGATTGAATTTGCCATCAACAATTCGGTGCATGCGTCTACAACGCATCCACCGTTCTTCGTGAATGGCTTACGCCATCCACGTATACCCACCCAATTAGAGGAATCCTCTTGTTTAAGACGGGGGTGGACTCGCACGAGCAAAACCATTTCTGGCTAATGCTCATCATAATCGCATCGAAGTATACAACAGCGCGAGTGACGTCAGTGTCGAAGCAATCGACATCGAAGATGAGAAAGATTTTATGGCAGTGCGCACAAAAGCACTGAAAACGACAAAACAAGTGAGTCAGCAGAGAAATATCTGCTGGCGCGAGAATCAGTTGTCCGTTTGGTACAGGATTCCATTGCTAACGCAGTGGACCGTCAGAAACGGAATGCAGACAAACATTGAAGAGCATATGTTCTTTCATTTACGATTATTGACCTAGTACTACTCTCTACGGTTATCTTTCCTATGTATGAAGTCACTAGTTGTGGGTCGCAGTAAACTACTACCCAAGTTCATTGGTCCATTCCGTGTACTGTCATCGCAGAGGCAATGCGTACACAATAGAAATGCCACGTAGCATGCTTTCACATCCTACGTTTTACGTTGGTCGGCTCCGCCCGTACCATCGGTACGCTGCTTCTTCCGAGGACGGAGCTGACCACCCTTTTTCAAGAATCCCTAACAGATTCTTGTGGTCACGAACCAGATTCTAATGTTGAATCTGGAGATTCTCATGCCGGGTCCGAAGATCCTCGAAACCACGATGAGCGGAAGACAGCTCATCACAAAGAGCGTGATATTTCCGTTCGTACTCCATCATGGAGTACGCACTCTTCGAACGGTCTTCCAACCGCTCGATATGGTGATTCTGCACCGTATGCTCTAACTAGCGACGCTTACCGCGCTCGTGTACAAGTCCTTCCTCTAAATCCTGGAGGAAGCGGTCGAGTTTGTCGATCTTTGACTCTAGATCCGCCACATGGGTCGATTCTAATTTTTTCTCCTCCGCCACAAGCATTGGTGGATTTCCACGGTGGTCAACATTTCCTTGTGGAACGTATTTCAAACCACCGTGATGTGAAGGGGCAGCGAACGAGTTATCTGGTTCGCTGGCGTGGTTATCCACCTTCACATGACAGCTGGGAGCCTCGTTCCCAGCTGGTTGCTGACGTTGAGGGCCTCGTCCGTCCGTATGACGAGACCCATCCGATGGATCAGAAGCTCCATCGAAAAACACGCACCCCTGGCGCCTGTAATCGGTTGAGAAACGTCAATCGCATCGCGCATTTCGATAGAGATGCGAGCCCTCCCCAGGGTGTAACGGGGCACTACGACTTGTACTGCTTCAGTACAACTCCACTTCGCACTGCTTCAGTTGCGAGTGGTGCCTTACGTTATTTCACGTACACTAGTACGTGCAGAGAAAGACTTTTCTTTAAGGTAACAAGCTAAAGAGGGTAAAATGAAAACTATATCAATATCTCTTCTTTCTATCTGTTAACGCTAACTTAATTATAAACTAATACTAAACATGCAACTGAAATCTTATCTTATCTTATCTGTCTCTCTCTTTTGTTTACATCTACAGTTGAATAGTCTGCGGAATAAATAGATATAATGGCCTATACCTATTTATGGATAAGATTTCTGAACATTACATTTTAAAGTAATATCCTCCAAATATTATCTACGTTTCAGATAATATATTTATTAACAACCTTTTAGTGTTAATTTAATGTAACGATACACCCCGTTACATCACCCCTCCCTTAAACTACAATCACTCTGACTGTCATTGGATGGCGTGGTCACTATGTGACCACTCAATTTAAAAACGATGTTGATTGGTCAGAACTATCATTCTTAATTCCATCGCATGGAGAGCAAACTCATGCGGGGTGTTGATAGTGCTGCGCCTTCGGCTGCGGTTCGTGCAGCCGCGGGTGACGCACTGTTCTCTTGCGGCAGACGGAACGTCTGCTGTAGTATCTTCCACTCGCGCAACACTAGATGTTGCGGGTGCACGTGGTGATTATCCACGTGAAAACGACCTCTCTTTGGAGGTCGACTATGTATGCGAGTCGGACGAAATGGCCCATATTCACGAAGCTTTTTCGGGAGACTCAAGGCAGGCAGATTGCAACATATTCGTCCTTCATCTTGGCGCCAATACTGCTAAGCTTGGTGCTGAGGTTGAGACCCTCGTTGCGGTGATGCAAAATGTTGTCGCCTTCCGCCATCTCTATGCTGAATAAGTACCGCTTCAGGTAGATGCGTCCAGTCTTCTGCGATTCGCCGTATAATGTCTTAATGCGAGTCCTTCTACTCGGGGAGAACAGAACAGTCGCCTAATAGACGTCAGGCGGCTGACTATGAGCCTTCGAATGAGGGGGGCTCATTCGAGTAGACGTGCTGGTAGCATTCGCTACAGCATGCTCTGTTCCGACGATGAGGATGATTCCTCATCGCCAGCACCGTCTCTCTTATGGTCACCTGCACCTGTTTCTGTGCAAGGTAATGACGATGGCGCAAGCCATCGTTATAAAGTTCTTGTGGTACCCCTGCTTCAGTGGGTACCACTCAGGGGAGTGAAGACAGTAAAATGTCTCATCTCGCCCCTGAGAAGAAGCCGTGACATTTGCCAGAAAGGCTCATTAATAGCTTGTCTGGAGAAACTACTCCTCACAATAAATATCCCTTATTTATTGCGACAAAGCTACATGGCCTTGATCTCAGCGCGAAGAACTTTCGCGCTGAGGACGATTTTTATCTCGGTGCTTTCCTTAAGCATCAATGGTTTAGTGGCAACAATAAGCGAGATAAAGTCTCGCTTATGCAAGCCTGGAGCGCGTTCATTTGCAATGTCAAAGACATTGGACGCGAAGCCTGGCTTCAAAGACTTAACGCGATTCACGTTAAGTTTGAGAAACGAACTCCAACCGGTGCAA
>NC_090610.1:2728953-2749164 GCF_004359215.1 Bremia lactucae | reverse complement strand
GATACCTCATCACCAGGTGCAGAGACACATAATGATTGTGTGTCTGGAGCAACTTTTGTCAAGAGATTTGCAAATTCTCTTGAGGTTGCTGGATCAGTAGGGCGTTGCGCCCCTACTGACCCCGTCCATTTTTTGGCGGTCCGCCTCGCTGTTGCGATTTCGCAACAACGTCGGATCCGCGACCGTTGCCCTTTTTGGCATACGATCCAAAATTACGTTCAGTACCTTTTGGTGCTGGACGTGGGGCACTACACTCATGAGCGTAATGTCCCAATTTTTGGCAGCGATGGCATTTCTGCGATCGCTTATTATTCGAAAAGCGAGGTTTCTCGCTTTCGACATAGGAAAGGTCCATGGGTTCTGGACCTCCTAATTCGTGTCGTCTTGGAGGACGATACGATGACGAACTAGCTTGAGCCTGTCTCAAGCTAAAGTCCTCCTGTTCCGCAACGGATATTGCTTCTTCAAGCGTATTCAGTTCCAAGCGGAACAGATGGGTCTTTTCGAAACCATCCGTAAGACCTTGTATGAACACCGTAGTCAACGTGTATTCATGAACTGGGTTGTTTGTGATACAACTCGCTAAGAGTTGTATGTGCTGGGCATATGCGTGAACATCACGCTTGCCTTGCTTGAGTTTCAGAAGCTCTGATCGAGCTCTGAACTCAGCCCTAGGGGCAGTTTAAACGTCTGTTTGAGCCGGGCTTTAAAAGCCTCTAGCAACCCAAAGACGTATGGGTCGCGCAACTTAAGACCTAGTGCCCAAGTTTTAGCACGACAGCCAAATTTGATTAAGCAAATGCGACTTGCATTTGCTCGTCGACGATGTGACGAGCCCTTATGGCATCGTCCAACTCGACAAACCACCTTAAGAGGGAGTCTTCTTCGACTCCCCTATACTTAGAGATGTCAATCTTTAAGGTTTCGGGACGACGCGTTTGCGTTAACCCGGTTTCAGGGGTCTGTAGCTGTTGTAACCTCAACCGTTCTGCCTGTTGAGGCCTTGCTGATTAAGCAAGGCTACCTTCCCCTTCGCTTCGTCAAGTTTATGTTGTATGAACTTGGCGATGGCTGAATGGAGGGTATCTCTGTCCAAACAGGACAGCATGGCCAAGATTGCATCGTTTCCTACGGTCGAACTCATTCGTTCGACCGCACTCCTTTCTATGTCACTTAGAAAGGAGTAGCTTTCACGGAAAACGTGATGCGTATTCCCACTATCAACTAACATGTCCATGTTAGATGAAGGAAACGTGGTCCTTGGACGACTACAAAGTGCTACCAGGTGTAACGGGGCACTACGGCTTGTACTGCTTCAGTACAAGTCCACTTCGCACTGCTTCAGTTGCGAGTGGTGCCTTACGTTATTTCACGTACACTAGTACGTGCAGAGGAAGACTTCTCTTTAAGGTAACTAGCTTAAAGAGGGTAAGATATAAAACTGTATTAATATAATTAAGTATCTCTTCTTTCTATCTGTTAACTCTAACTTAATTATAAACTAATACTAAACATGCAACTGAAATTCTATCTTATTTTATCTGTCTCTCTCTTTTGTTTACATCTACAGTTGAATAGTCTGCAGGATAAATAGATATAATGGCCTATACCTGTTTATTAATAAGATTTCTGAACATTACTATTATAAGTCACATCCTCCAAATATTATCTACGTTTCAGATAATATATTTATTAACAACCTTTAAGTGTCAATTTCATGTAACGGTACACTCCGTTTTTCAGGGCGAAAAAAGGCAATAGACATCCCCTTTTACTCGCTTCGCGTTGTCAACACAACACGGACAGGGATTACCCCACGTGAGGCATGGAAGTCCCGCCTCACGAGACAACCGATGCAATTTGAACTTGCATTGGTTGGAGTTCGTTTATCAAACTTAACGTGAATCGCGTTAAGTCTTTCTACCCAGGCTTCGCGTCCAATGTCTTTGACATTGCGAATGAACGCGCTCCAGGCTTGCATACGCGAGACTCTATCTCGCTTATTGTGTTGCCACTAAACCATCGAAGCTTAAGAAAAGCATCGAGATAAAAATCGTCCTCAGCGCGAAAGTTCTTCGCGCTGGGATCAAGGCCATGTAGCTTTGTCGCCTTAAATAAGGGATATTTATTGTGAGGAGTAGTTTCTCCAGACAAGCTATTTAGTAGCCGTTCTGGCAAATGTCACGGCTTCTTCTCAGGGGCGAGATGAGACATTTTACTGTCTTCACTCCCCTGAGTGGTACCCACTGAAGCAGGGGTACCACAAGAACTTAATAACGATGGTTTGCGCCATCGTCATTACCTTGCACAGAAACAGGTGCAGGTGACCATAAGAGAGACGGTGCTGGCGATGAGGAATCATCCTCATCGTCAGAACAGAGCATGCTGTAGCGAATGCTACCAGCACGTCTACTCGAATGAGCCCCCCTCATTCGAAGTCTCATTGTCAGCCGCCTGACGATGATCAGGCGACTGTTCTGTTCTCCCCGAGTCGACCATTTCGTCCGACTCGCATTCGTAGTCGACCTCCAAAGATGGGTCGCATTCACGTGGTATATCCCCACGTGCACCCGCAACATTTAGATTTGAGGGAGAAGATGACACTACGGCAGCCGGAACGTCTGCCGCAAGAGACAATAGTGCGTCGCTCGCGGCTGCATGAAACGCAGCCGAAGGCGCCGCACTATTTGCGTACCGCATGGACTTGTTAATCATGCGATAGAATTAAAAATGATGGTATTGACCAATCAACATCGTTTTCAATAAAGTGGTCTTATAGTGACCACTCTACCCAATGACAGTCAGAGTGATTGTCGTTTAAGGGAGGGGTGATGTAACGGGGTGTATCGTTACATGAAATTAAGAATTAAAGGTTGTTAACTAATATATTATCTAAAAGGTAGAGAATATTTGGAGAATGTAACTTTACACGGTAATATTCTAAAAGCTTATTTATTGGTAGGTATTGACCAATTTATCTACTTTCTCCGCGGTCCAGTCAGCGCTGGACGCGCGCAAAGAGAAAGACAAATAAGACTTTTATTACATGTTTTGTTTAAGTTTATAATTAAGTTTGTATTAGGATGATAGAAAGAAGAACCTAAACATATAAGATACAGTTTACTTTTAATCCTCTTTATAGCAAGTGTTTCAAAGAGAGTCTTCCTCTGCACGTACTAGTGTACGTGAAGTGACGTGAGGCACCATTGAGGCAGTGCGAAGTGGACTTTACTGTAGCAGTACAAGTCAGTAGTGCCCCGTTACAAGCCGTCTTCACGGATGACGCTAGGCGTCATCCGTGATTTGAATACACCTATGTGCATCAGATGCACAAGGGTTGGTCACAAATGTGAACTACACCCGAGTGGTGGGTCTAATTACTCTATTTAGCTTATTGACCATTCCCTGAAGCACACCAAGTGTACTTACGGGGACTGTGTAACATTCGGACAACTTTAGCCCGTTACATTCGGAATCCCGCCACCGCAGAAAACCGTGCGGACGTCACACTCTTGCAACTAATTTATCAAGGATAGCACTGTTGAGCCTTTTTGCATTGCAGGATGCAAAGGCAGATTTCTTAAGCGAAACATATCGCTGCTTGTCATGCAATTTGTGTAGAAATTGGGGATTATCAAGGCAGCAGTTACAGAGTATCAAAGACGGTGACGACGCTGGCAGCGTCATGAGACAGGCCATTATATAAATCATATTAACGGTGAGAACGCAAGTGGTACCTATAAGTCGTTTATGTAATGCGAAAAGATGTATGGCTATAGCGGTCGTGGAACGGAATAGACAATTCTATTGTGCAAGCTGTCGAAGCTTTATCTACCTTGATGCATCGAAAAGCGATTTAAGACGGCTCATGCGCCAGCACCGAGGAGAAGGATCAACATATAGGTCGCGACGACGAGGGTTGGTAAATATGGACAATACGTGCTGTATGAGCTTTATCGTGAAGCGTTGGCGCTTAATCCGATGCTACAGCATTATTTTTTGTGGCAAAGAGCCACGATACTACAACCTATTAACAGCAATGACAACGATTGCTATATAAACGACAGGAAAATGAAGAGCGCGAGGTTGAAGAAGAAACCACGAACAGTTCAATGTCTGCAGTATGTCTCGGTTGCAAATTTGCTGATTCAATGGCGCTGCTATTACTCGCTTTGACATGCTCCTTTGAGAAAGCTTAATTCGACTCATCAATAGCATCGCAGGACATATTGGATGTAACGGGGCACTACTGACTTGTACTGCTTCAGTACAAGTCCACTTCACACTGCCTCAGTGCGAGTGGTGCCTCACGTCACTTCACGTACACTAGCGCGTGCAGAGGAAGACTCTCTTTAAAACACTTGCTTTAAAGAGGGTGATTTAAAAATTGTATTAATATAATTAAGTTCTTTTTGTCTATCTACTTAATACTAACTTAATTATGAACTAATAGAAAACATGTACTAAAAGTCTTATCTATCTCTTTTTTGCGCGCGTCCAGCGATGACTGGACCGCGGAGAAAGTAGATATAATGGTCTATATCCACCAAAGGATAAGCTTTTTTAGAATATTACCATATAAAGTAATATTCTCAAAATATTACCTACCTTTTAGATAATATATTTATTAACAACCTTTGAGTGTAAACTTCATGTAACGATACACCCCGTTACATTGGAAGCCACATGGCTCGCGTTCCTATCTAATATTGGCATGGCACAACGCGATGCGCATAAGCTGGTGGACGCTCATCAATTTCATTCCATTCAATATCCCTACAATTAAAATGAACGGTAAATCGTTTGTGTCACGTGACTTAAAAATGAGTGAATCTAACCGAAAAGAGAGTGAATACCGAAAAGAGAGTGAATATTTAACAACTTCCTTTATATAATGCAGTCGTTCCTGTGTAATGTATCTTACGTAGAACTTATCTTATCGCCACCTATTGACAAATCATATTAGCTGACACTAACTAGCCAATCATAGGTGTTTCGTACGTGCAATATTCAAAATCGCGGCAGTGGCTCCGACTTACTGGCTAAATTTAAACTATGTTCGCACTTATACATACACAACAACCTACACAACAACCTGATAGACACCTGCGTAGGACGATATTGAAATAGACATTCTCCAAAAAAACTTTACGTAGTTAAAGTAAGCTTATTAGCAAGATTGTTTGCAGCTTAAGTTTTATCCTTGCTGGCACATTTGATATATTTTTTTGTGCTCTTCCCGATTTTCAGACTAACTCTTCAAATTTTATCTCGTCTGAGTTCAATGGTATCCGAGTCGACTCCGTTGACATCAAGCTATAGCTTACAGCAATACGCACGACGGGAAGCTCGTAATCGCCAATTCTACCACGCTTTAGTCGCTGTGCTGTCGCTAATTGGCGTCTGCCTTTTCGTAGTATACGCTATTGAGCCATTGCTCTTACGAACTCATAAAGTCGATTATGCGGGTAAATTAGAAGGTGTACCCGTTGCAATGGGAAACGAAAGTGAAAATATCTTTTGTGGACTCACTACACAGGACTCAGGGTACATCAAGCTACCGAATAAGGTTGATGACCACTACTTCTATTGGTATTTTGAGTCGCGTAACCAACCTGCTACCGATCCGCTCGTTCTTTGGCTCACGGGCGGACCTGGCTGCTCCAGCATGCTAGCGCTGCTTACGGAAAATGGACCTTGTCATGTACTACCGGATTTGTCTACAAAGCTCAACCTATACTCGTGGACGAACCAGAGCAATGTCGTGTGGTTGGACCAGCCAACAACTGTGGGCTTTACATATGGCGATAAGAGCGATGCTGACAACAGTGAGTATAGTGTGGGAGAAAACATTTATTTTTTTCTGCAAGGATTTCTCGAGAAACACCCTGAGCTGGGTATGCGCGAGTTTTACATTACAGGTGAAAGCTACGGTGGACACTTCGTTCCGGTTGCGGCTCATTACATTTGGAAGCAAAACAAGATAAACAACGGTACTTCAAAGCACATAAACTTAAAAGGCATTGCAATTGGCAATGGTATTACGCAGGCGTCGATTCAGCTGCCGCATTACATCGATATGGCGGAGAAGAATGCGTATGATATTTTACTTGTAAATGCCACTCAGCTAGAAGCTATGAAGCTTGAAGCTCCAAAGTGTAAGGCAATTCTTGATCAATGCCCACAAGACAAAATTGCGTGCTTTGATGGCGTTAATTTCTGCACCGAAAAGCTCTTTATTCCGCTGTTGTCTGCTAATCGTAACCCGTACGATATCCGCATGCCCTGTACTAGAATGGACGATCCGACCAAGTGCTATGACATTTCGTACGTTTCCAAGTATCTCGATTCTGCCAATGTCCGGGAATCTTTAGGTGTCGACTCGCAACGTGTGGGGGCGTGGCAGGAGTGCAACATGAAAGTTAACATGGCTTTTTACATGACGGCGGACTTAGCCAAGCCGTTCAATATGTATGTGGCTGATCTATTAGACGCCAATCTACGCGTGCTTGTTTACGCTGGTGATGCCGATCTAATGTGCAACTGGAACGGAAATCTTGCGTGGATGTTAGCACTGGATTGGAATGGCAAGAGTGGTTTTAATGCAGCTCCAGAAACTGCTTTTATTTCGGCCGAAGGGATGAATGCTGGCATCGTGCGGTCCTTTAAAAACCAGTTAACATTCCTGAAAGTGTTTAATGCAGGTCACATGGTGCCTCAAGATCAACCGGCTGTGGCACTAGATATGATGAACAAGTTTTTACGTAACGAGCCATTTTAAGAAACGCTACCGCAACTGCATTTGAGTAAAGTGGTCAAATTGATTCGGATAAAAATAACTTTGATGGAAAAAAATGATTTAGCTACATTACTACATTAGCCTCACACAACTTGCTTTGTACAACATTTACAAAATGACTCACAGTTTAGGCGCTAGGCCAAAAGACAGTTCATTTTGTAATCGACAAACAAATACTTAATCGTGATGTACGGTGTGGTGTGTCTTCTCGATAATATACTAGGTCTCTCACCTATTGCTACCTGTCGTTATCTTCAGGGCTGCCAAAGTAACATTCAAAGTTATACTCACGTCAGACCCCAAGCATCCTTATCGAGTGTACGTATCTTTCTTTTCTCGCCTCACCCCGTGAACTATGCATAATGTGTTACTTTATTGCAGTGTCAACGTGCCGGAACAGGCTCCATTTACGGCGGTACTTAAATATGTCGCAGAGGAAGTACGGATTTGTGTATAAACTCGTTTACAAAAGGCATTTTTAATCCTTCAGCCTTTACTGAAGAACGACATCCTTGTTTCCCCCACACAGTTTCACGTACCAGCAGCCACAAGCGCAATTATTACCAAGGGTAAGAGGTTCATCTAATAGAAAAATGCGCCTTCAACTGACGTAATTGTTGTTTAGATGGTATTGGCATCAATCCGGCGCAGAGCGCTGGCAACGTATTCCTTAAGCACGGCTCAGAGCTACGTCTGATTCCGCGAGACCGCGTAGGAGGAAGCATCTAAAAGCTTTTTTTCCTCTGAGCTCTAGCGCGCTACTTGCTGTGATGCCGACGTTACACTTTGCATATTATAAAGGTTGTAGTTTGTTGTAGCCTTTGCCCAATTGAAAGCTTAATTTTAGAGATTTAAAGTCCCTTGTTGTAAAAAACATGAGTGACAGGGTCCTTGTGAAAAGTGCGCTGACGGATCGTTTCCTGCAGCTCGTTTTCGAGCGATGACACGGCTGTGGAGCTGCGCTGCGGAAACAATGCGCAGCAGAGCGGAGTTGAAAAACTCAGACACACACCGGTGAGACCAATCATGGTCAGTGCATTCACCACCTTGTTGTTGCGGAAGAGAGGACGCTGCTCCAACTTGGTCATGATGACTGGCGGGATAAACATGCCAGGCATGGCCATAAGGATGCGCGACGGCACAACTTGGGCCACAGCTTCGACTGCTGCTCGCTTACTCTTGCCAATTTTCTCTCCGTCGTCCGTTTCTACTTCAATGCCGTTAAGCAGCTCAACCTGACGCATAAGTGGAATGTTGACGCAGTTAGCAGCAGCTACTGCTGCAAAAGGAACGAGGCGGCCAATGATGCTATTGCTGAGCTTGGGGCGTTTGGATACCCACTTGTTTAGCCCTAGCGCCGTAGCCACCGACGCTGTACTGGCCGCTGCATAAGCCTGGAGTAATTGATCTTGACTCACGCCGGTGCTAGCATTGCGGTTGGTGTAGTTAACGATTGAGTTAAATGTTTGATTCATAAATTGCCAGAAAATAACGGCAGGGATAGAGCGGTAAAATGTCATCATGCAACCTGTAATGATCATATTTCCAGGCACCTGAAAGGCCATCCGACCAGCTAAGAAATTCTTCTCACCCGTGTCAGGATGAAAAGCGCTATCCACAAGCTGCTTTGCGCTCCAGATTTCATCCTCGCTCAGGTGCGGATGCAAACCAGCTTTGTATTCCTCCACGAGTTGCTTGGCAGCGTTCAGCTCGGCATCGCTGGCGAGCACATTGAGTGGGTTTGTGGTGGCCAAAAAGTGTTTGGCACGGCCCGAGTACTTGTTTTGATCCCAGCGAGGTGCATCTAGGTCTACAAGGCTAGAAGGCATCGAAACTTAAAACGTGTTTGGTTGGTAAAGGTACGTGAGTTTCCTGCATATCTGTATATTAAATTTAAAAAAAAAGCTGGTCCAATATTTTAAGGGTGAGCCGGATAGCGACACACCCTTTCTGTAACGGGGTGTATCATTACATGAAATTAACACTCAAAGGTTGTTAACTAATATATTATCTAAAAGGTAGATAAGATTTGGAGAATATTACTTTCCATAGTAATATTCTAAAAAAGCTTATCCATTGGTAGATATAAACCATTATATCTACTTGCTCCGCAGTCCAGTCAGCGCTGGACGCGCGCAAAGAGAGAGACAGATAAGACTTTATTACATGTTTCGTATTATTTTAAATTTGAGTTAGTATTAGATCGATAGAAACAGAAGAAGTTAAACATGTAAAATACAGTTAACTTTTAAGCCTTCTAAAGAAAGTGTTTTAAAGAAAGTCTTCCTCTGCACGTACTAGTGTACGTGAGTGACGTGAGGCACCACTCGCACTGAGGCAGTCCGAAGTGGACCTGTACTGAAGCAGTACAAGTCAGAAGTGCCCCGTCACATCTGGTAGCAATTTGGCCGTCCAAGGACTACAATTTCATCACCTAACATGGACATGTTATATGATAATGGAAACACGCATCACGTTTCGCGTGATAGCTACTCCTTTCTAAGTGACATAGAAAGGAGTGCGGTCGAACACATGAGTTCGACCGTAAGGAAAGATGCCATCTTGGCCATGCTGTCCGGTTAGAGGCTTTTGAAGCTCGGCTCAAACAGACGTTTGAACCGCCCCTAGGGCTGAGTGCAGAGCTCGATCAAAGCTTTCAAACCTCAAGCAAGGCAAGCGTGATGTTCACACATGGACCTCTCTTATGTCGAAAGCGAAAAACCTCGCTTTTCGCACAATAAGCGATTGCAGAAATGCAATCGCTGCTAAAAATTAGGTCACTACGCTCATGAATATAATGCCCCATGCCCAGTGCCCGAGAGGTACTGAACGTAATTATGGACCGATTGCCAAAAAGGGCAACCGTAGCGGGCCCGAGTTGTCGCGAAATCGCAACAACGAAGCGGACAGCAAAAAAACGGTCGGGGTCAGTGGGGGCGCAACGCCCTATTGGTCCAGCAACCTCAAGAGAATTTGCAAATCTCTTGGCAAAAGTTGCTCCAAACACACAATCATTATGTGTCTCTGCACCTGGCGATGAGGTATATTTCATCACCTTGAAGTGACAAGTGACAAATGATTTGTCACTAGAACCCAAGTGGACTGCGTGGCGTCCAATAATTTTATTCGTCGCCAGTCGCTAGAGGTTCCTAGCCTCAATATGTTGAGCGCGACATCCCTCCAACGATGATAACGCTGCGTCTACTGACAGGGGCGCATCGATAACAGTGATGATACGCGTAGTGAGTTTTCACTACAAGTTTAAAGATATACAGTATGATGATGATTTCATCGTACTGGATTTGGATGACAAATTAGATGTCATCCCAGGTTCACCTTGGCTCAGAAAATATGAGCCAAGAATTAGCTGGCAGCATCGATCCGTAAAGATACCTGCCACTTGTTCATCAGATGGCCATCTGATGAACGTTTTGGAAAGTCCGCAAGCGTGTGGATGTACTACGAGTGAGTGCGATGGCCTCACTTGTGGCACGGTCGTTAGTACGACTGCACAAGATCACAGTGTGATTACTAATCACACTAGGAGTCAGCTGCCGGCAGCTGTGCGAATGCACAGGCAGCGCCGAAGGTCCACCACTCGTATAAGTCGAGTGGCTCAAACGCCGATATCTAGAAAAGACGTAATCATATGGTATTTCAAAAGTACCATCTTTTCGTCTGTGGAACTGATGGATGGATTTTATCAGATCCTTATGCGTGAACGGGACATCCCGGACAAAGCAGTGAGCACTCCCAGCGAGATGCTCTGGGAATGGCTAGTAATGCCACAGGGGCTTAGTAATGCCACAGGGGCTTAGTAATGCCCCTGCAACATTCAACAGTTGCGTAACGAATCTATTGAAGACCGGTGCGAGAATTCGCACCGAGTTTTTTTGACGATACATTCGTCAATAGCAGCGCCATGGACCGAAAGACGGACGTGGAAGTTCATAAAACTCACGTTCGTCAGGTTCTTACACTTATGCGAAAGCACAAGTTTTACGCAAATCTCAAGAAGTGTGTATTCGCTGCAAGCGAAATACCACTTCTTGGGTGTATCGTCGGAAAACACGACGTGCTCCCTGATCCCGAAAATATCAAGGCAATTACCGACTGGCCGGTTCCAGTCGATTTCCAGGGACTGATAAAGTTCCGTATGCTAGCGGCGTACTTGCACAAGTACTTCCGCAATTATACCGAGATGACATTTCATCTCTCTCGTCTCTTCAAAAAAGACGAGAAATAGTTATGGAACAATGACTGTCAGCGTTCCTTTGAAGGTATCAAGCAAAGCTTGATGCAATCGTCAAGATGGGCAATTGCAGATCAAGACAGACTATTTCATGTGGTCTGTGACGCCAGCGATTTCGCAATCGGCTGCGCGTTAATGCAATACGATACAGACGGCGCGGAGCGTGTCGTCTGTTGCCAATCGCGTCAGCTGCAACCAGGAGAACGCAATTACCCAGTGCACGACAAGGAACGCCTTGCCATAAAATATACACTGGCTAAATTTAGGGTCTACCTCCTCGGAGATAGATCGTTCATCGCATATACAGACCATGCGTCATTACGCACGGCCGTCAATAGCCCACACCTCTCGCAAAGAATGGCGAGGTGGCTATCCTTCTTCGCGGAGTATAACTTCTCCGTCGAATATAAACCAGGACGACTTAATGTCGTCGCTGATGCGTTATCACGCCGACCCGATTTCGAGTCAGCTGTGCACCCCAACAGTAAAAACAATCCCACTGTTGCAACACTCACTACGAGTGTTCCATCATCAACCTTAGTTGATGAAATAAAGAAAGCCTATAAAAAAGATAAGGACCTTTTTTTTCTGATGGATCATTTAATGAATCCATCCGATAAATCTTTTATAGATCTACCGGCTTTATATCTGATCGATACACAACACGCAACGGCTTACTTTACTACACAGCCGTTGCCGGCGACACTCCACGTGTAGTCGTCCCTACTCACGATGCTTGCGCTTGCGCATCATTTTTGAGTGTCAGGATGCACCAACAAGTGGGCATCGCGGACGTGAGAAAACTCATCTCACAGTAAGTCGCGACTTTTACTGGCCCTGTCAGTATCAGTTCGTGCGCAAGTACATTCTTGCTTGCGAGGTATTTCAACGGGTGAAGCCTAGCCCTTCATCCCGTGCACTTCTCCAACCTCTACCACTTCTGGCAGAATGTTGGCAGTCCGTATTTATGGACTTCGTCTTCGGATTTCCCGAAGACGATCACAAAAGCAATGCAATTCTTGTTTTTGAAGACAGATTCAGCAAGATGGTACATCTTGCTGCAGTACCAGAGTCAATCACGGCTCCGGGCTATGCCCATGTCTTATTCGACACGGTATTCAGACATCACAGATCATCCCGTGAACTGGTCTCGGGTAGAGATCTACGGTTGATGGCGAAGTTTTGGCAATCCGTGTTCCGATCTCTCGGAGCACGGCTGACTATGTCAACTTCTGATCATCCAGAGATAGATGGCCAGACGGAACGCGTAAATCGCGTCCTCGAAGAGATACTCCGAGGTTACGTCCAATCATATCCGATTTATAGCGAGTTTTTACCGATGGTCGAATTCGCCATCAACAATTCGGTGCATACGTCTACAACGCATACACCGATCTTCGTGGATGGTTTACGCCATCCACGCGTACCCACTCAACTAGAGGGATCCTCTAGTTTAAGAGGGGGGTGGACTCGCGCGAGCAAAACCATTTCTGGCTTATGCTCATCACGCGTCGAAGTTACCAACGACTCGAATGATGTCGATGTTGATTGCTTCGACATCGAAGATGAGAAAGATCTCATGGCAGTGCGCACAAAACGCACTGAAAAAGACAAAACAAATGAGCAGCAGAGAATTTCCTGCTGGCCCGAGAATCAGTAGTCCGTTTGGTACAGGAGACCATTGCTAACGCAGTGGACCGTCAGAAACGGAACGCAGACAAACATTGAAGAGCAAATGTTCTTTCATTTACGATTATTGACTAGTACTACTCTCTACGGTTAACTTACCTATGCGAGAAGTCACTATTGTAGGTAGCAGTAAACTACTAACCAAGTTCATAGGGCCACTCCGTGAACTGCATCGCAGAGGCAATGCGTACACAATAGAATTGCCACGTAGGATGCGTTCACATCCTACGTTTTACGTTGGTCGGCTCCGCCCGTACCATCAGTACGCAGTCTCTTTCGAGGACGGATCTGACTACCCTTATCAAGATCCCTATTGGATTGTTGTAATCACGAACCAGATTCTTATGCTGAATTTGGAGATCCTCGTGTCGGGCCCAAAGATCCTCGAAACAGCGATGAGCTGACGACAGCTCATCACGAAGAGCGTGATACTTCCGTTCGTACTCCAACACTGAGCACGCACTCTTCGAACGGGTTTCCATCTGTTCGATATAGTGAGCTTGCACCGTTTGCTCCAACGAGTGACGCTTTACCGCGCTCGTGTTCAAGACCCTCCTCCAATATATGGAGGAAGTGGTCGGGTTTGTCGATCTTCGACTCTAGATACGACACACAGGTTAAATCTAATTTTTCCTCCTCCGCCACAACCACTGGTGGATTCCCATGGTGGTCAGCGTTTCCTCGTGGAACATATTCTAAACCACCGTGATGTGAAGGGGCAGCGAACGAGTTATCTGGTTCGCTGGCGCTGAAGTCCGCCTTCGCATGACAGCTGAGAGCCCCATTTCTAGCTGATTGTTGACTTTGGGGGCATCGTCTGTCAGTATGACGAGACCCATCCGATGTATCAAAGGGTTTATCGGAAAACACGCGC
The DNA here is from genome assembly GCF_004359215.1 of Bremia lactucae. Classification (NCBI taxonomy): domain Eukaryota; phylum Oomycota; class Peronosporomycetes; order Peronosporales; family Peronosporaceae; genus Bremia; species Bremia lactucae. The sequence continues at coordinate 2,735,550 of NC_090610.1, read as the reverse complement.
CCCTGGCGCCTGTAAATCGATTGAGAAACGTCAATCGCATCGCGCATCTCGAAGGAGATGCGAGCGGACTACTCGCATACCCGCATGGACTTGGTAACCATGCGAAAGAATTAAAAATGATGGTTCTGACCAATCAACATCGTTTTCAATTAAGTGGTATTATAGTGATTCCTCTATCCAATGACAGTCAGAGTGAATGTCGTTTTAGGGAGGCGTTGAGAGCCTTGCTCCGAGCCTGCTCATGCCTCAGCTGAGTCTGAGTGACGGACTCCACCGCAACATGAATCTGTGCCTCGGACGCGGCTCTCCGCAATCCGAGCACGAATGCCTCAAACTGCTCCAACTTAGCAACATGTTGCTCAGGAGGACTGCCCAGAATCCTGGACAAGGCTTGTTCACCAAGTCCCTGCGTCATATGCCCTGCCACCTCCCGATGATGTTCGGAGAGGTGGGGGAGATGAGCCATCCTCACGTACACACGCAGAGATGAAGGTCGTAGGAAGGATTTCAAGTGCTACCAAGTGAAGGCGGGACGTCGTAATGCGGCTACGCTCTACTTAGGCACACACCCTAGCACAGCGAGGAAGCGGTAAAACCAGCTTCTCTTGCGTGCAGTGAGGTAGTTGTGGTGGGCGCTGTAGCGACCTCACCCAACACACTAAGTACTCGAGTAAGGTGTCGTCACGGGAGCGGTAATCCGGCCCCTCCCGCGCACTTGCTAAGTAGAAAGTAGTTTTCAGACTGATTTATATTTAATCGCACTAAATACAAATTTGTATTTTCACCAATTAATTGCCATCTCTGTAGATAACACTAACATGTATTGCGAGCGTATCTTTCGTGATACCTCGCGTAACGGATGACGCTAGCCGTCATCCCTCCTAATGTGAATGCACCTATGTGCATCACATACACAAGGGTTGGTCACAAATGTAAACACACCCGAGTGGTGGGTCTAATTACAATTATTTGTGTAATAGAGCATCCCCTTTAGTGCACCAAGTGTACTTAACGGGGACTGTCTAACATTAGGGCAACTTTAGCCCGTTAAAGTTCCTCTTTGACAAATTTGCAAAAGAAAATTCGTTCTTAAAGGGGGGATGGTGTAACGCGCTAAAGGTTGCCCTATATTACACAATCCCCGTTAGATACACTTTGTGTACTTAAGGGGATGGTTAATTACTTAAGTGAAGTAATTAGACCCACCCCTTGGGTGTAATTCACATTGTGGCCCACCCTTGTGCATGTGAAGCACATGAGGTGACTGGACCAAGTCACCGGCATCGCCCGACGCTGTGGCTACTGAAAAGGCCGCTGGATCACCCGGGGCCGAGTCCTTAAAACCTTAGGGTTCTAACGTGACAACCAGAAAGGTGATAACGAGGTTGTTTGACTCGTCGTAACTATTTGGTGGGAAGTCATTATCCGATGACTCCGTGGGCAGCGACCACTCTGGGGACGTTAGTATGCGTCATTAGGAACTAAGTGGTCGCGAAAGGGAAGAGTGCTACTGGTGGTGCTAGTTTGCATCATCAGGAAGGAGTGATTCTAGGGATCGCTTCATGGGCCAAGTTAGCGTTATCGCTAATATGATCCAACAGGAGAGGGGCCGCGGTTCGCTCCTGGAAAGAGGCCTTGGTTGCCCTATAAGAGAACTCCAATTTGTTGGTCTCGTATGACAAACGATCAAAATTATATTCCGTCATTCGACTCATCCAGGCTTCACAAGCCTAGTGAGGATGAAACTGAATTCTTCATCGATGCCTTGTACCGGCGCGTCGGTGATACACTTGCAAACGGGCAAAAGATGTCAACATTTGTTCCAAGCTTGGACAGCCTTTGTACAGAACGTACAAAACATAGGTCGTAAGGTCTGGCTTGACAAGCTTAACGCTTTCCATGAACGGTTCGAGAAATGGACCGTAGTCGGTGCACACAATAAGTTGCACCGTTGGTCTAGAGAGGCAGGGATTCCTTGCTCTCGTTGGGGGGACTCATGCCCATGCTGTTTCAAGGGTGCAGGTCATGCCCCTAAGTAAGTGCATTCCCTAAAAGATTCGCATTGGAGACTCTCATCTCTTACGAGATGCGTCAAGGGTCTGAGAACTCCAATTCTTTTACGATCGCGGGAAGTGCTCATTCTATGATGGACGGTTCTCGGCGTACTGCAAGACAAGACCCGGAACGTCCAACATCAGTTGGGAACGAGATATCCAACTATCATGCGAGGGTGGACACCAGTTGAGAAACTGTGCGCAGGTTGCGACTAATAAACTGGGAAACGAAAGGACACATCGGTCCCTTCAAAACAAGCTGGTGACAACTCGTCAGAAATCTCTTCCTTGGAGGAAAGAGTGGATCGTCTGGTTCAAGAGAATCAGACTTTGTTCCGAGACAATAAGTCTTTGGCTCGGAACCATCAGGCTTTGGCGGATGCCCCTTGACCGTTCGGTGTAATCCGGAATCGGAAGAAGCCTCGTACTGATACTACGGGCGGAGACGCCTAACATAAAACGTAGGATGCGTTCGCATACTACGAGGCAGCTCGATCGTGTACGTATTGCCTTGGCGATGTAGTACACGAAACGGGACGAAATACTACTCTCGCCAACGAACGAGATAACTCGTTCGAACCCCCTTTGCCTCACAGTGGGTCGAGAAGAATTTAACAAGAGAACGCTTCTCACCACCTGAATTCATCAATGGATTTGGAGGGAGAGGAAAGATCGGGTTCGCTCGTTTCACGAGTCCGAATCAACGTCGTGATTTGGATCACACCCTTTATTATTTAAGCGAAGATCGTAATCACGAGCGATTACTTCGCCTCGAGTTAGTGGTGACAGTTGAAAATTTACTCGTCTGGGCAGTTATCTATTACTGCCTACATTCATCTCTACGTGTATTGGTAGGTTTACCGTAGACAGTAGGACTAGGTCATCAACATCATATGAAAGTATGTTTGCTCTTCCATATTTGTCAGAGTTCTGTTTCTGTCATTCCACCGCATCAGCGATGGAATCCTGTTCAAAATGGACCACTGCTTCTCTAGCCAACAGGAAATCATCTGCTGACTCGGTTTTATTTCTGTTTTCAATGCAACCGGCTCGCACTGCGGATATATCAATCTCCCATTATTGAAAGTATTATCGTTCTCATTTTAATATTGTTTTCGATGCTGAGTCTTTCAGCATCATTGTCTAAGTCAGTAGTAGCATTATTGTTATTACTGAGTTTGTCCACTTCAATGTTAATTTGATCAACATTGGTATCCTTAGCATTGACTTTAGTGCTAATGCGTGATGAGCAAGAGCTAGAAGGTTCTTTGCTTGAGCTAGTCATTCCCCCCTGAATAAAAGTTACTTTTAAATAGGATAGGTATACGTGGGTGGCGTAAGCCATTCACAGAAAACGGTGCATGCTTTGTAGAAGCATGCACTAAATTGTTAATGGCAAATTTTACCATCGGCAGAACTCGCTCCACCTCTTAAAAGAGAGAACGTATCTGCGAGGTATCTTTTCGATGATACGATTTTCCCGCTCCGTCTGACCATCTGTTTCAGGATGATCGGAAGTTGACATTTTCAACTGAGTTCCAAGTGATTTGAACACAGTTTGTTAAAATTTCGCCGTGGATCTAGGATCTCGATCTGAGACGAGTTCGCGAGGTAACTCATAAAGTCGAAATATCGTGTCAACAAAGACACGAGCACAGCCTTTGGCTGTGATCGACTCCGGTTCTGCAGCAAGATGTACCATTTTTTGCTGAAACGATCAACAAAAAAAGAATAACGTTATTCTTATGTTCGCCTTCGGGAAATCCGAAGTCCATGGATACAGGCTGTTAACACTCTGCCGGTCCCGGAGCACGGGATAAAGGACTAAGTTTCACCGTTGACAAACTTCACAAGCACGTATGTACTTGGGGACGAAATCATACTGGCGTGGCCAGTAGAAGTCTCGATTTATCGCAAGATCGGTCTTCTCACGTCCACGATGACCACTTATTGGTGCAACGTGGCACTCACACATGATGCGTAAACAAATCATTATGGGTGGGGATGATGACACGGGGTGTGTCGCCAGCAATGGCTGTGTAATACAGTAACCCATTGCGTGTAAGTATCGCTCTATTGAGTATCCATACACTTTCGACAATCCTTTTAAGGATTGTTGGGATGGATTTCTAAGGTAATCTATCAATCCCTTAAGAGCCTTATCTTCCTGATAAGCTCTTCCAACGTCGTCGAGTATGTTGACGACAGAACACTTATTGTTGCGAAAGTGGCCATATTCTCACTGTTGATTTGCGCAGCCGGCTCAAAACCAGACCACCGCGAAACGGCATCAGCGACGACATTAAGTCATCCTGGTTTATACTCCACGGAGTAGTTATACTCCGCGAAGAAAGACAAATATCTCGCCATTCTTTGCGAGAGGTGTGGACTGTTTACGGCCGTGCGTAAAGACACATCGTCCAAATATACAATGAACTTATCCAGTGTCAATGTATGGCAAGGAGTTCCTTGTCATGCAGTAGATAGTTGCATTCAGCTGGTTGAAGCTAACGCGATTGATAACAGACAACGCGCTCGCCGGCGTCTGTGTCATATTGCATTAACGCACAGTCGATTGCGAAATCGCTGGTGTCACAGACCACGTTTAGAGGTCAGTCTTGGTCCGCAATCGCCCATATTGGCGATTGCATCAAGCTTTCTTAATACCCTCGAAGACCACTTTACATTTCATTTTTCTTCAACAAAGAAGAAAGATGAACTGTATGTTCGGCATAATTGCGTGAGTACTTGTGCTGGTGCGCCGCTAACCAAGAAATTTTTAAGTCTTTACATCAACTGGCACAGGCCAATCGGTGATCGCCTTGGTCTTTTCTGGATACGGGCGTACACCGTGTTATCGCACGATTCACCCAAGAAGTGGTATTTTGCTTGCAGCGAATATACACTTCTTGAGATTTCCGTGCAACTTGTGCTTACGCATAAGTGTAAGAATCTTTCGGACGTGGGTACGATGTACTTCAACATCTGCTTTCTGCTCATGGATCTTCTATGAACGAAGACGTCATCAAAATAAATCGGTACAAACTCCCTCACCGATCTCAACAGAGTGGCTACACATCTGTTGAATGTTGCAGGGGCACTACTAAGCCCCTGTGGCATAAGCTATTCCGTAGCATTCCGCTTGGGGTGCTTACTGCTGTGAACGGATATACTGTTCACGCATAAGGATCCAATAGAATCCAACCAGCAGATCCATTGACGGAAAGATGGTACTCTTTGACATACCATCAATGATTACGTCTTTTCGTGGTATCAACGTTTGAGCCGATACAGTTGCAGCGTTCAATTTTTTGAGCGCATGCACAATCCGCCACCCTCATGTTGCCTTACGCAAACAGAAGGTGGGAGAGCTATGTGGGGAGGTAGACTTTCTCCTATGGCCCGCTGCTAAGTGATCGGCAAGGAACTTGTCCATCACTAGTACGTTTTTAATGGCATTGGCCACTGCTTCATGAAACAGTAAAAATACCTACTAGAATCAGGTTGATTTCGTGTCGAGTACCTTTTTCCTAAGGCAACTCATACGGTTTGATTCAAAGAATACATCTTTGAAACGATCAAATTTTTATATAAAGGATTTGGCTTCATAGACTCCCAGGATTGAAGCGTACAACGCTCCATCCGAGTCTTCTCATCGAGGACACTTATGTCTATTGATGAGCCGCTGAGGACCCTTTTGTTCTCAGGAAATTCTATTGCCGACCGAATATCGGCCACGTTCTTGTCATCTGGGACAAGTAGGCAGATCTGCTTGAGATACCACCACGCATATCACGCAAGAACCGTTTCGGTATAGAACCGAAACAGTTCTTGGCAATTGAGTAATCTCCGAAGTTAACTTAGGATGCGCTATTAGATCAAGGGTATAAGCGCCTACACTTGATCAATTGTTAACTAAGACTGATATTGTATCAGTTTTCTCTTTTAAACTTATTTGCAAAGGTACCTGGAAACCTTTGACTACAGGTTTCCGGGGATTGATTCCCGCGGAAATTATTTGGGGAGTATCCTTCCCAACTGCCTCTAGATGTGGTTGCGCTACCACAGCGAGATTTTCTACGATCGACTCTCCAATCGATCTAGGACTTTCGCACTGCCTCTTTTAGACAGTAGTTTATAAATCTCTTGGATGTGGCATTCCAAGCAAGCATCCTTGTTTCGTACCACTCACCTTTGAGTGGCCGAACTTCGACGCTGCCTGCTTGTGCACAGCCGTGGGTAACTATGTCCACGTCACATATGGCGGACCTTCGACGCTGGCCTTGCTTGTGCACAGCCGTCGGGATCTGACTCCACAGTGTGTTGGGCATTCACACTGAGGTCTTGTGCAGTCATGCTAACGACCGAACCACTAGTAAGGCCGTCGCACTCACTCGTAGGACATTCACATGCTTGTGGACGCCTCAAGACGTTCATCAATTGGCCATCTGATGAACAAGAGACAGGCATCGTCACGGTTTGATGCTGCCAGCTTATGCATGGCTTGTACTTTGTAAGCCAAGGTAATCCAAGGATGACACCA
>NC_090610.1:2715011-2727463 GCF_004359215.1 Bremia lactucae | reverse complement strand
GCAGAGATGACAGTACATCTCTCTCGTCTCTTGAAAAAAGACGAGAAATGGTTATGGAACGCTGATTGTCAGCGTTCATTTGAAGGAATCAAGCAAAGCTTGATGCAATCGCCCATATTGGCGATTGCGGATCAAGACAGACCATTCCATGTGGTCTGTGACGCCAGCGATTTCGCAATCGGCTGTGCGTTAATGCAATACGATACAGATGGCGCGGAGCGCGTCGTCTGTTACCAATCGCGTCAGCTGCAACCAGCTGAACGCAATTATCCAGTGCATGACAAGGAACTCCTTGCCATGAAATATTCATTGGCTAAATTTAGGGTCTACCTCCTAGGAGATAGACCGTTCATCGTATATACGGACCATGCGTCATTACGCACGGCCGTCAATAGCCCACACCTCTCGCAAAGAATGGCGAGGTGGCTATCCTTCTTCGCGGAGTATAACTTCTCCGTCGAATATAAACCAGGACGACTTAATGTCGTCGCTGATGCGTTATCACGCCGACCCGATTTCGAGTCAGCAGTGCACCCCAACAGTAAAAGTGATCTTACTGTTGCAACACTCACTACGAGTGTTCCATCATCAACCTTAGTTGATGAAATAAAGAAAGCCTATAAAAAAGATAAGGACCTTTTTTTTCTGATGGATCATTTAATGAATCCATCCGATAAATCTTTTATAGATCTACCGGCTTTATATCTGATCGATACACAACACGCAACGGCTTACTTTACTACACAGCCGTTGCCGGCGACACTCCACGTGTAGTCGTCCCTACTCACGATGCTTGCGCTTGCGCATCATTTTTGAGTGTCAGGATGCACCAACAAGTGGGCATCGCGGACGTGAGAAAACTCATCTCACAGTAAGTCGCGACTTTTACTGGCCCTGTCAGTATCAGTTCGTGCGCAAGTACATTCTTGCTTGCGAGGTATTTCAACGGGTGAAGCCTAGCCCTTCATCCCGTGCACTTCTCCAACCTCTACCACTTCTGGCAGAATGTTGGCAGTCCGTATTTATGGACTTCGTCTTCGGATTTCCCGAAGACGATCACAAAAGCAATGCAATTCTTGTTTTTGAAGACAGATTCAGCAAGATGGTACATCTTGCTGCAGTACCAGAGTCAATCACGGCTCCGGGCTATGCCCATGTCTTATTCGACACGGTATTCAGACATCACAGATCATCCCGTGAACTGGTCTCGGGTAGAGATCTACGGTTGATGGCGAAGTTTTGGCAATCCGTGTTCCGATCTCTCGGAGCACGGCTGACTATGTCAACTTCTGATCATCCAGAGATAGATGGCCAGACGGAACGCGTAAATCGCGTCCTCGAAGAGATACTCCGAGGTTACGTCCAATCATATCCGATTTATAGCGAGTTTTTACCGATGGTCGAATTCGCCATCAACAATTCGGTGCATACGTCTACAACGCATACACCGATCTTCGTGGATGGTTTACGCCATCCACGCGTACCCACTCAACTAGAGGGATCCTCTAGTTTAAGAGGGGGGTGGACTCGCGCGAGCAAAACCATTTCTGGCTTATGCTCATCACGCGTCGAAGTTACCAACGACTCGAATGATGTCGATGTTGATTGCTTCGACATCGAAGATGAGAAAGATCTCATGGCAGTGCGCACAAAACGCACTGAAAAAGACAAAACAAATGAGCAGCAGAGAATTTCCTGCTGGCCCGAGAATCAGTAGTCCGTTTGGTACAGGAGACCATTGCTAACGCAGTGGACCGTCAGAAACGGAACGCAGACAAACATTGAAGAGCAAATGTTCTTTCATTTACGATTATTGACTAGTACTACTCTCTACGGTTAACTTACCTATGCGAGAAGTCACTATTGTAGGTAGCAGTAAACTACTAACCAAGTTCATAGGGCCACTCCGTGAACTGCATCGCAGAGGCAATGCGTACACAATAGAATTGCCACGTAGGATGCGTTCACATCCTACGTTTTACGTTGGTCGGCTCCGCCCGTACCATCAGTACGCAGTCTCTTTCGAGGACGGATCTGACTACCCTTATCAAGATCCCTATTGGATTGTTGTAATCACGAACCAGATTCTTATGCTGAATTTGGAGATCCTCGTGTCGGGCCCAAAGATCCTCGAAACAGCGATGAGCTGACGACAGCTCATCACGAAGAGCGTGATACTTCCGTTCGTACTCCAACACTGAGCACGCACTCTTCGAACGGGTTTCCATCTGTTCGATATAGTGAGCTTGCACCGTTTGCTCCAACGAGTGACGCTTTACCGCGCTCGTGTTCAAGACCCTCCTCCAATATATGGAGGAAGTGGTCGGGTTTGTCGATCTTCGACTCTAGATACGACACACAGGTTAAATCTAATTTTTCCTCCTCCGCCACAACCACTGGTGGATTCCCATGGTGGTCAGCGTTTCCTCGTGGAACATATTCTAAACCACCGTGATGTGAAGGGGCAGCGAACGAGTTATCTGGTTCGCTGGCGCTGAAGTCCGCCTTCGCATGACAGCTGAGAGCCTCATTTCTAGCTGATTGTTGACTTTGGGGGCATCGTCTGTCAGTATGACGAGACCCATCCGATGTATCAAAGGGTTTATCGGAAAACACGCGCCCCTGGCGCCTGTAAATCGATTGAGAAACGTCAATCGCATCGCGCATCTCGAAGGAGATGCGAGCGGACTACTCGCATACCCGCATGGACTTGGTAACCATGCGAAAGAATTAAAAATGATGGTTCTGACCAATCAACATCGTTTTCAATTAAGTGGTATTATAGTGATTCCTCTATCCAATGACAGTCAGAGTGAATGTCGTTTTAGGGAGGCGTTGAGAGCCTTGCTCCGAGCCTGCTCATGCCTCAGCTGAGTCTGAGTGACGGACTCCACCGCAACATGAATCTGTGCCTCGGACGCGGCTCTCCGCAATCCGAGCACGAATGCCTCAAACTGCTCCAACTTAGCAACATGTTGCTCAGGAGGACTGCCCAGAATCCTGGACAAGGCTTGTTCACCAAGTCCCTGCGTCATATGCCCTGCCACCTCCCGATGATGTTCGGAGAGGTGGGGGAGATGAGCCATCCTCACGTACACACGCAGAGATGAAGGTCGTAGGAAGGATTTCAAGTGCTACCAAGTGAAGGCGGGACGTCGTAATGCGGCTACGCTCTACTTAGGCACACACCCTAGCACAGCGAGGAAGCGGTAAAACCAGCTTCTCTTGCGTGCAGTGAGGTAGTTGTGGTGGGCGCTGTAGCGACCTCACCCAACACACTAAGTACTCGAGTAAGGTGTCGTCACGGGAGCGGTAATCCGGCCCCTCCCGCGCACTTGCTAAGTAGAAAGTAGTTTTCAGACTGATTTATATTTAATCGCACTAAATACAAATTTGTATTTTCACCAATTAATTGCCATCTCTGTAGATAACACTAACATGTATTGCGAGCGTATCTTTCGTGATACCTCGCGTAACGGATGACGCTAGCCGTCATCCCTCCTAATGTGAATGCACCTATGTGCATCACATACACAAGGGTTGGTCACAAATGTAAACACACCCGAGTGGTGGGTCTAATTACAATTATTTGTGTAATAGAGCATCCCCTTTAGTGCACCAAGTGTACTTAACGGGGACTGTCTAACATTAGGGCAACTTTAGCCCGTTAAAGTTCCTCTTTGACAAATTTGCAAAAGAAAATTCGTTCTTAAAGGGGGGATGGTGTAACGCGCTAAAGGTTGCCCTATATTACACAATCCCCGTTAGATACACTTTGTGTACTTAAGGGGATGGTTAATTACTTAAGTGAAGTAATTAGACCCACCCCTTGGGTGTAATTCACATTGTGGCCCACCCTTGTGCATGTGAAGCACATGAGGTGACTGGACCAAGTCACCGGCATCGCCCGACGCTGTGGCTACTGAAAAGGCCGCTGGATCACCCGGGGCCGAGTCCTTAAAACCTTAGGGTTCTAACGTGACAACCAGAAAGGTGATAACGAGGTTGTTTGACTCGTCGTAACTATTTGGTGGGAAGTCATTATCCGATGACTCCGTGGGCAGCGACCACTCTGGGGACGTTAGTATGCGTCATTAGGAACTAAGTGGTCGCGAAAGGGAAGAGTGCTACTGGTGGTGCTAGTTTGCATCATCAGGAAGGAGTGATTCTAGGGATCGCTTCATGGGCCAAGTTAGCGTTATCGCTAATATGATCCAACAGGAGAGGGGCCGCGGTTCGCTCCTGGAAAGAGGCCTTGGTTGCCCTATAAGAGAACTCCAATTTGTTGGTCTCGTATGACAAACGATCAAAATTATATTCCGTCATTCGACTCATCCAGGCTTCACAAGCCTAGTGAGGATGAAACTGAATTCTTCATCGATGCCTTGTACCGGCGCGTCGGTGATACACTTGCAAACGGGCAAAAGATGTCAACATTTGTTCCAAGCTTGGACAGCCTTTGTACAGAACGTACAAAACATAGGTCGTAAGGTCTGGCTTGACAAGCTTAACGCTTTCCATGAACGGTTCGAGAAATGGACCGTAGTCGGTGCACACAATAAGTTGCACCGTTGGTCTAGAGAGGCAGGGATTCCTTGCTCTCGTTGGGGGGACTCATGCCCATGCTGTTTCAAGGGTGCAGGTCATGCCCCTAAGTAAGTGCATTCCCTAAAAGATTCGCATTGGAGACTCTCATCTCTTACGAGATGCGTCAAGGGTCTGAGAACTCCAATTCTTTTACGATCGCGGGAAGTGCTCATTCTATGATGGACGGTTCTCGGCGTACTGCAAGACAAGACCCGGAACGTCCAACATCAGTTGGGAACGAGATATCCAACTATCATGCGAGGGTGGACACCAGTTGAGAAACTGTGCGCAGGTTGCGACTAATAAACTGGGAAACGAAAGGACACATCGGTCCCTTCAAAACAAGCTGGTGACAACTCGTCAGAAATCTCTTCCTTGGAGGAAAGAGTGGATCGTCTGGTTCAAGAGAATCAGACTTTGTTCCGAGACAATAAGTCTTTGGCTCGGAACCATCAGGCTTTGGCGGATGCCCCTTGACCGTTCGGTGTAATCCGGAATCGGAAGAAGCCTCGTACTGATACTACGGGCGGAGACGCCTAACATAAAACGTAGGATGCGTTCGCATACTACGAGGCAGCTCGATCGTGTACGTATTGCCTTGGCGATGTAGTACACGAAACGGGACGAAATACTACTCTCGCCAACGAACGAGATAACTCGTTCGAACCCCCTTTGCCTCACAGTGGGTCGAGAAGAATTTAACAAGAGAACGCTTCTCACCACCTGAATTCACCAATGGATTTGGAGGGAGAGGAAAGATCGGGTTCGCTCGTTTCACGAGTCCGAATCAACGTCGTGATTTGGATCACACCCTTTATTATTTAAGCGAAGATCGTAATCACGAGCGATTACTTCGCCTCGAGTTAGTGGTGACAGTTGAAAATTTACTCGTCTGGGCAGTTATCTATTACTGCCTACATTCATCTCTCCGTGTATTGGTAGGTTTACCGTAGACAGTAGGACTAGGTCATCAACATCATATGAAAGTATGTTTGCTCTTCCATATTTGTCAGAGTTCTGTTTCTGTCATTCCACCGCATCAGCGATGGAATCCTGTTCAAAATGGACCACTGCTTCTCTAGCCAACAGGAAATCATCTGCTGACTCGGTTTTATTTCTGTTTTCAATGCAACCGGCTCGCACTGCGGATATATCAATCTCCCATTATTGAAAGTATTATCGTTCTCATTTTAATATTGTTTTCGATGCTGAGTCTTTCAGCATCATTGTCTAAGTCAGTAGTAGCATTATTGTTATTACTGAGTTTGTCCACTTCAATGTTAATTTGATCAACATTGGTATCCTTAGCATTGACTTTAGTGCTAATGCGTGATGAGCAAGAGCTAGAAGGTTCTTTGCTTGAGCTAGTCATTCCCCCCTGAATAAAAGTTACTTTTAAATAGGATAGGTATACGTGGGTGGCGTAAGCCATTCACAGAAAACGGTGCATGCTTTGTAGAAGCATGCACTAAATTGTTAATGGCAAATTTTACCATCGGCAGAACTCGCTCCACCTCTTAAAAGAGAGAACGTATCTGCGAGGTATCTTTTCGATGATACGATTTTCCCGCTCCGTCTGACCATCTGTTTCAGGATGATCGGAAGTTGACATTTTCAACTGAGTTCCAAGTGATTTGAACACAGTTTGTTAAAATTTCGCCGTGGATCTAGGATCTCGATCTGAGACGAGTTCGCGAGGTAACTCATAAAGTCGAAATATCGTGTCAACAAAGACACGAGCACAGCCTTTGGCTGTGATCGACTCCGGTTCTGCAGCAAGATGTACCATTTTTTGCTGAAACGATCAACAAAAAAAGAATAACGTTATTCTTATGTTCGCCTTCGGGAAATCCGAAGTCCATGGATACAGGCTGTTAACACTCTGCCGGTCCCGGAGCACGGGATAAAGGACTAAGTTTCACCGTTGACAAACTTCACAAGCACGTATGTACTTGGGGACGAAATCATACTGGCGTGGCCAGTAGAAGTCTCGATTTATCGCAAGATCGGTCTTCTCACGTCCACGATGACCACTTATTGGTGCAACGTGGCACTCACACATGATGCGTAAACAAATCATTATGGGTGGGGATGATGACACGGGGTGTGTCGCCAGCAATGGCTGTGTAATACAGTAACCCATTGCGTGTAAGTATCGCTCTATTGAGTATCCATACACTTTCGACAATCCTTTTAAGGATTGTTGGGATGGATTTCTAAGGTAATCTATCAATCCCTTAAGAGCCTTATCTTCCTGATAAGCTCTTCCAACGTCGTCGAGTATGTTGACGACAGAACACTTATTGTTGCGAAAGTGGCCATATTCTCACTGTTGATTTGCGCAGCCGGCTCAAAACCAGACCACCGCGAAACGGCATCAGCGACGACATTAAGTCATCCTGGTTTATACTCCACGGAGTAGTTATACTCCGCGAAGAAAGACAAATATCTCGCCATTCTTTGCGAGAGGTGTGGACTGTTTACGGCCGTGCGTAAAGACACATCGTCCAAATATACAATGAACTTATCCAGTGTCAATGTATGGCAAGGAGTTCCTTGTCATGCAGTAGATAGTTGCATTCAGCTGGTTGAAGCTAACGCGATTGATAACAGACAACGCGCTCGCCGGCGTCTGTGTCATATTGCATTAACGCACAGTCGATTGCGAAATCGCTGGTGTCACAGACCACGTTTAGAGGTCAGTCTTGGTCCGCAATCGCCCATATTGGCGATTGCATCAAGCTTTCTTAATACCCTCGAAGACCACTTTACATTTCATTTTTCTTCAACAAAGAAGAAAGATGAACTGTATGTTCGGCATAATTGCGTGAGTACTTGTGCTGGTGCGCCGCTAACCAAGAAATTTTTAAGTCTTTACATCAACTGGCACAGGCCAATCGGTGATCGCCTTGGTCTTTTCTGGATACGGGCGTACACCGTGTTATCGCACGATTCACCCAAGAAGTGGTATTTTGCTTGCAGCGAATATACACTTCTTGAGATTTCCGTGCAACTTGTGCTTACGCATAAGTGTAAGAATCTTTCGGACGTGGGTACGATGTACTTCAACATCTGCTTTCTGCTCATGGATCTTCTATGAACGAAGACGTCATCAAAATAAATCGGTACAAACTCCCTCACCGATCTCAACAGAGTGGCTACACATCTGTTGAATGTTGCAGGGGCACTACTAAGCCCCTGTGGCATAAGCTATTCCGTAGCATTCCGCTTGGGGTGCTTACTGCTGTGAACGGATATACTGTTCACGCATAAGGATCCAATAGAATCCAACCAGCAGATCCATTGACGGAAAGATGGTACTCTTTGACATACCATCAATGATTACGTCTTTTCGTGGTATCAACGTTTGAGCCGATACAGTTGCAGCGTTCAATTTTTTGAGCGCATGCACAATCCGCCACCCTCATGTTGCCTTACGCAAACAGAAGGTGGGAGAGCTATGTGGGGAGGTAGACTTTCTCCTATGGCCCGCTGCTAAGTGATCGGCAAGGAACTTGTCCATCACTAGTACGTTTTTAATGGCATTGGCCACTGCTTCATGAAACAGTAAAAATACCTACTAGAATCAGGTTGATTTCGTGTCGAGTACCTTTTTCCTAAGGCAACTCATACGGTTTGATTCAAAGAATACATCTTTGAAACGATCAAATTTTTATATAAAGGATTTGGCTTCATAGACTCCCAGGATTGAAGCGTACAACGCTCCATCCGAGTCTTCTCATCGAGGACACTTATGTCTATTGATGAGCCGCTGAGGACCCTTTTGTTCTCAGGAAATTCTATTGCCGACCGAATATCGGCCACGTTCTTGTCATCTGGGACAAGTAGGCAGATCTGCTTGAGATACCACCACGCATATCACGCAAGAACCGTTT
This sequence comes from Bremia lactucae, assembly GCF_004359215.1. Lineage (NCBI taxonomy): Eukaryota > Oomycota > Peronosporomycetes > Peronosporales > Peronosporaceae > Bremia > Bremia lactucae. The sequence continues at coordinate 2,718,980 of NC_090610.1, read as the reverse complement.
CGGTATAGAACCGAAACAGTTCTTGGCAATTGAGTAATCTCCGAAGTTAACTTAGGATGCGCTATTAGATCAAGGGTATAAGCGCCTACACTTGATCAATTGTTAACTAAGACTGATATTGTATCAGTTTTCTCTTTTAAACTTATTTGCAAAGGTACCTGGAAACCTTTGACTACAGGTTTCCGGGGATTGATTCCCGCGGAAATTATTTGGGGAGTATCCTTCCCAACTGCCTCTAGATGTGGTTGCGCTACCACAGCGAGATTTTCTACGATCGACTCTCCAATCGATCTAGGACTTTCGCACTGCCTCTTTTAGACAGTAGTTTATAAATCTCTTGGATGTGGCATTCCAAGCAAGCATCCTTGTTTCGTACCACTCACCTTTGAGTGGCCGAACTTCGACGCTGCCTGCTTGTGCACAGCCGTGGGTAACTATGTCCACGTCACATATGGCGGACCTTCGACGCTGGCCTTGCTTGTGCACAGCCGTCGGGATCTGACTCCACAGTGTGTTGGGCATTCACACTGAGGTCTTGTGCAGTCATGCTAACGACCGAACCACTAGTAAGGCCGTCGCACTCACTCGTAGGACATTCACATGCTTGTGGACGCCTCAAGACGTTCATCAATTGGCCATCTGATGAACAAGAGACAGGCATCGTCACGGTTTGATGCTGCCAGCTTATGCATGGCTTGTACTTTGTAAGCCAAGGTAATCCAAGGATGACACCAAATTTGTCATCCAAATCTAGTAGGATAAATCATCATCGGACTCTTTATTATTTAACGTTTGTTGGATACTAACTACACGTTCCTTTACGTTACAGATGCGCCTGTTGCTAGGCGCACTGCCATCCTCGTTAGAGGTACATCGCGTTCAACAAATTTGAGCCTACAACTTCTAGCGATTGGCGTCGAATGAAATTGTTTGACGCCCCACAATCGACTAGGGACTTTAGTGGCAATTTCTTTGCCAGTATAAAAATTCAAGACGATTAGGTTAACCTCATTACCTGGTCGGTTGCACATGATGTTTGTGTGTGAGGAACCGCTCTCGTCAAGAGACCTGCAAATTCTTTTGAAGTTGCTGGGTTAGTAGGGCGCTTCGCACATACTAACCTCGTCCATATTTTGACGATCCGCCTCGCCGTTGCGATTTCGTAACGGCCTCGGATCTGCTTCTCCGCCGTTCCTAGTGGGATGTAAACTATTTCGCTTAGGCACTAGGCGTAGTGAACTAGGCGTAGGGCACTAGGCGTAGGGCACTAGGAGTAGGGCACTACACTTATAGGCGTAGTGGCCTGTTTCTTACAACGAACGCATTTTTCACTTGAGGAGCGAGGGTTTTCGCACTCCATATACGAGAGGTTTTTATTCATAGGTTCTAAATTGCCTTTTCTTGTCTGATTGGACGATGAGCACAAAAATGGACGGAAGCCTTTCTTGAAGGCTGAAGTCCTCCTGTTCCGTTTCAGAGATTGCTAGCCTGTTCCGTTTCAGAGATTGCTAGCGTCTCTAGCTCGAGCCGGAACAGGTGATCTTGACAGGGCCGTCTGCAAGACTTTTCATATAAACACAGTTTCCTGTGTTTGTACATCTATTGGATGACTCACGATACAATTTACAAGGCATGGTGTATGTTGGGCGTAAGCGTGAAGATCACACTTGCCCTCCTTCAAATACAGAAACTCTGCTCGCGCTCCGAATTCGGCACGTGTCGGCTCAAAGATTTGCCTGAGCCAGGTCTCAAGGACCTGCTATAGTCGAATGTTGCTCATCCCTGACCAAAGTGTACAGCATGGCGCCAACGGCTGGCCCGCCTACGAACGAACTCATTCGTTCGATCGCTCTCTGTTTTAGGTCACATAAATGAGTGAACCTTTCACGCGTTCCGTGATAGCCTTTTTGAGGAGCTTAAAAGCTTCCTCCTTCTTCATACAACATGTCCATATCGGATGGAACTTGCGTGGGCCGTGAATGGACTACGAAGTGCTACCAAGTTTAAAGGGGCACCTTTTGCCAGCACTGATAACAGTACTAATCAGTCTACACTGATTACAGTGAAGGTGAAACGCCTCGATTGCTTCACGTACACGACGTGCAGAGAAAGGTTCTAAGTAGCTAGGAGGTCCTAGCTACCAAAGGTTAATTATAAGGCTTTAAAACAGGGAAAAGGTAAAACTGTATTAATATATTAAGTTCTTTCATATCGATCTTCTTTTGGCTTATATATTAATGTGCCTTCTTGCGCGACGCTCAATCGTGTCTTGTAACGATTGGCGAGGTTAATTTAAACTTAAATCAACCAATCAATAGAACAAATGTCATATTGCGTCAAAACTACCAAGTTTGGTAATATTGGAACTATTGAGTCAAAAATAATAAAAGATAATAATTATATGTATTTCTTGGCTTATTTCATCTCATAGGAAATAATATTTGTATTTTTCTTATAGGAATATCAAATATGTAACGGACACCCGGTTACAGAATCAGTTTTTTTCTCCGGAACTAATCTGTTGCACCTTCTTCACTTGAAATTAAACAAATTGGACTTCGAAATTATTTCATGCGCCACAGGTGAACTGACTAAGAAATAATGCTAGTGATAGTCAAGAAATTTATTTGACTGTGCTGTCCATATTTAAGGAAATTGCCGCTTAAGTCTAAAATCAACCCAACTGTGCAGTTCAGATTTCCTACGGGTATGTGTATGAAAAATTAATGCGATTTTGTGGTTCACCGTTAAAGTACAATTAAATTTCAACATTGAAATGCATGCAAATCATCGAGCAAAGCACGGATTGCCATCGCTATGTGTCGCAGTTAAAATTGTTCCGCCTATAGAGAGGCGAACACTGCGTACTATTCTAGTTGCTCATCTGACGCTGCGTCATTACAAGAAAAAAATTACGGTCTTTAATTACGTAGGTAAAAGAAGCTGAAATGTATGACAATTAGAACATAACCAGCAACACGCCTCGCAACTTTTCTGCAAACTCAATAATTAGTGCTACGCTTGCCTTAATTGGTTAATCCGGTGCACTTTAGCATAGTTTTGCATGCGTCTGGGTACGATGACAAAGTGGACCTCAATATAATTAAAACTTTAGACGCTTCGGTTCTAAGCAGGTCAGTATTTCGGTATTGGCCAGTCGGTCTGGTGATGGGCGCTTCTTTTGGTAAATTAATATATGGTTGTAGGAGGCATAAATGACCAATTCCATACAAGCTTGAAGTCGACTAGACATAAGCAAGGGTAGCTATATCCAAATCGAAGGTAAAGTCATAAAGTATAAACTGACGAACCCTTTGACAAATAAATGAAGTATTTGATTACCGTCTACTATAGAATAGCAGACAGCATCAGTGTAACGGGGCACTGCGACTTGTACTGTTTCAGTACAAGTCCACTTCGCACTGCTTCAGTTGTGAGTGGTGCCTCTCGTTAGATAACGTACACTTTACGTATAGAGGAAGACTTCTCTTAAGGCAAGTAAGCTTAAGAGTGTAAAATGAAAACTGTATTAATATAGTTAAGTGTCTTGTTAATCTATCTTTGTAAATGCTGACTTAACTATAAACTAATACTAAACATGTAAATGAATTCTTATCTATCTTATCTTGTAACTCTCTTTGATTACTTCTACAGCTGATTAGTCTGCGGAATAAATAGACATAATGGTCTATACCTATTTATGGATAAGAATTCAGGACATTACTATATAAAGTAATATCCTCCAAATATTATCTACCTTTTAGATAATATATTAATTAACAACCTTTAAGTGTTAATTTCATGTAACGATACACCCCGTTACATCACCCCTCCCTTAAACGACAATCACTCTGAATGTCATTAGATGGAGTGGTCGCTAAATGACCACTTAATTTTTAAAATGTTTTTGATTGGTCAGATCCATCATTTTAAATTCCATCGCATGAAGGAACAATTCATGCGGGGTGA
>NC_090610.1:2681912-2706944 GCF_004359215.1 Bremia lactucae | reverse complement strand
TGACTTAACTATAAACTAATACTAAACATGTAAATGAATTCTTATCTATCTTATCTTGTAACTCTCTTTGATTACTTCTACAGCTGATTAGTCTGCGGAATAAATAGACATAATGGTCTATACCTATTTATGGATAAGAATTCAGGACATTACTATATAAAGTAATATCCTCCAAATATTATCTACCTTCTAGATAATATATTAATTAACAACCTTCAAGTGTTAATTTCATGTAACGATACACCCCGTTACAATCAGTGTTGCCCAACTCCATTGATGGAGCTACATGCCTCTAAATTCACACGCTTTTAACTGCACTGCAAAAGCAAGTACAAAATCTCAGCCGAGTCGAGTTGGGCTTTCGCGAAATAATAGCAAATAATAGCTTGTTTTTTTTGATACTTTGTAGGCGTCGACAGCGTGATGGTGCCAACTTCTTAAGATCTGTAAGGCTTTATTATCCCTATCTGACAGGTAGTGATTGGCTAGAACATATATAGCGGCCGCCATACCGTGTGATGATGAACAAAGCGATTACATGATTCTATATTATTTCGTTTAACATTCAAGTCACGTTGACAAGCTATGGCAATTTAAGTTGTATAGCATACATAAAAAGCCTTTCTTGAAAAATATAAAGATGGTCCCAAAGTTACTTTGGTTGTCATTAAACGATTCCAGTTACGCGACTTGAGCCTCCGTTAACAAACCAAGCGACACAGCAGCCTTTGACCGTGATTGCTTTTTTGAAGGCTTACTCTTGCCTGAGCGATCTGGCCACTTGTCTTCACAGAACGAATGAGCAGCATTCAAGTAGGCCTTCCAAGCACATCGATTGTGTGCGTCATAGATCCGTGGAGGTAGCTCGTTTCGGCGTAACGCATTCAAAATGACTGTGACATTACCAAAAAAGTCTTGATCCAGAAGCTCTGAATCCTCTTCGAGCAATGCTACCTCATTCGAATAATGAACAACTCCCATGACAAAAACAGAAACCATAAAAAGCTCAGCATTTTCCATTACCAACTCGCAATGCTCCACGACATGATTTAATCGCTGCTGCGCATTCAGCACCTCTAAAAAGTATGTGTACGTCTTGGCTAACAGCTTTAAAAGTCTCTCCACATCTTTAACAGTATTGCTGATATCTGGGTTTTCAAAATCAGTATTCACAAACTCTTGCAGTCGTCTACGAAGCATCGTGCCCCGAGCTTTTAGGACTATACCCAGCATCATCGCAATCACGTCATGCTCTTCTTTGCATGCAAGAACCCACGACTCGACCTCTTTCAGCCTACCGTTTGCAGAATTTTCTACAAGTAATGCAATGTAAAAGCGCCAGTACTTCAGACGGTAGTAGTCGTACTTTAGTTGTCGCTGATTTAGCTCTTCGAATTTTTTGGCCATTGGTATATATTCGGATATCCATATTGCGACAACCTGAGGGCGCCTTTTATCGAAAATAGGCGCCATTTCCTTTAGTGCACGAGCTGCAGCGTCACAAGGACCCATAACTTTGTCTCTGCTTCGACGATATTGAAGCGCAGCTAGCAAAGCACAAACCTTGCCGCTTTTGATTTGCAGTTTCTCCAAATCCACGTAAAAATGTGATAACCAATACACGATTTGCGCAAGCACATAGCGCGATGGATGAAAGTATCGGTCCTCATCAGGGATAGACTCGAGAGCCTCAATAGTGTTTAAAGCAAGCCAGCCTCGCGCCAACATCACACTTTCTTGACAAGGGGAATTATCTTGTTCGATATCAGATAGCAATTTTAAAATCTCATCCTTTCGACGAGAATTGGCAGTAGTCGCGACACCAACTTTTTTTATATAAAACTCGACATCTTCCGAGTTTGTTGTTTTGATAGGCTCATCATGACTGCTACTCCTATTATCACCTCCAATAATTTTAACACGATCCTCCTCATCAATTCCTTCGTAATAGTGACGACATGCCAAGCGCAACGCCGCCGCGGTGGATGACTCCTTCATGATAAGATCGATCCGCAATGCTTGTAAAGCATAAAAGGCATGGACAAGCGCATGCTCTCTATCGCCTTCTCGTCGAGCAGCATCTGCCTTGGAAAAGCACTCAGCCATTTCTGTGGCTGTGTCTAGAGCCTCACGGTCGACAAAAATTGGTTGACGAAGCTCGCACCAACGCCGCTTTTTTAGCGTCTTTCCAATCATATAAAGCAGACGAAAATGATGTTCGTTAGCATGTTCACTTAACTCACAAATTGCTAACCCTTTTTGGAAGTACTTGAGCGCCATCGAGACTAAGCGCGAGTACACGTCGAGCGAAATATGGACGCGTTTGTTTTCTTTCATCAACGACATTTCTTGGAGCACATTGAAGACAAGCAGACCACACTCTTCGTTGCACTCAATAATTGTGCTCTCAAGGTAGTTTAGCTCGTGCGTAAAGTCCTTTTCGTTATATTTTTGTACTTCTGTTTTCTGCGTCGTAGAAGCCTCTTTGGCCAACTGTGCCGCCATATTAAAGCATCGTCGAGCAAATTCAATTACTTGGGTAATATACATTGTTGCAAACTCTTCAACAGGAATCTGTCTTGAAACAGGTTGGGCATCAATAGTGCCACCTATGGATTCGTTCTTGCTTGACAAAGCTTTGCTGTCATGATGGCCTTCATTTGTCCCGTTTGTCTCTTTCCACTCTTTTATTCTTTGAAACAAATTCCATTTTAAAACAACATGTTCGAATGAAGCTAAGCGGGATTCACAATATTTTTGCGGACTCTCCAATTCATGGCCAGATTCCGCGTTTAAAACCTCAGCTGTATACCACCGATAGGCTTCAACTCGGCGGTGCCGTCCAAGCACAGCGGCAAATGCATCTGTAGCAGCATGATACAAAAACTTCATTGTCTTTCCTAAACGAACCCATGAATCAATTCGACCATTATGAAAATACAAGACATCTTTCATTAGAAAGTCAACGCGCTCTCGTACGTGACACTCCACTTCCATCAATTCATCCAAACTTCCACGCCGCTTCACGCGGCCAAGAATAAAATTTGCACCCATCAAATACCACAAGTGGCTTAAACATGTATCATCGGACGAATTTGGCCGAAAGCCATCCGAATCAAGCGGTAAAGGTAGCCTGACCGCTTCTTGCAGCAGGCCTTGTGGAGACAAGTATACTGTTAGCTGCGGGCAAACTTTTTCCGTTTGAGCCAGAAGGGCAGTGAGCTTGGTATCGAAAAGAGCATCTCGCACCGCGTACAGTAGCTTAAGTCGTTCTTTTTTCTGGCCATTATTTTTTGGTTGAGAATTTAATAGGATGGGCACGGCAAAGCGAGCGAGCCGAAGCGCGTTTTCATATTTTTCGGAAGGACTTGCGCTCTGAAGCAATGCAAATGTAGTTCCCGTTTTGTGATCTTCACAACCTGGCTGGATTTGCACATCATACAAACAGCGATAGCATTGACATACTTCCATTTGAAAATGGTAAAAAGCTTCTCGCTCATTTACGTAGTCCTCTGCAAGGCCTTTCTGCTCAGGTTCGCGAGGCTTCTTTTCAATCCAAACACTTGCGTTGTGATGCATGAACTTATCCAAAATAAGCACACATGATTTGAGAAAACACGAATTACTTCGAGAAACAATATCTGAACCAGGTTCAGAGATAAACGTCATGCCACACAAACCATGCTGTCCAAGCCTTTCATGAAGAAGATGAACCAAATCAATTAGCTGTGAAGGGAAAGTAGACAAATTTGGCAGCGCATAACTTTCAAACAAGAGCATAAACAAGATAGCTCCATTACCAAACAACTGATTGGAAATTTTATCATCGCATCGTGCCATTGCCTTTTCCTCCTCTTTCATTAGAATGCCGCAAAGCCGCATCAAAATCGATCGCTTCAATAAACTTAATGACAATGCAAGCTTATAGTTCGTTTGAAAAGCTCGAATTAAAAAGCGCAGTAGCTCTACGTAAATCAACCGAACGCGATCACAGCGAACATGTTTTTTCTTAGGTACTAACGCAAGAAGTGTTTGTAGTTTTGTGCTTGGTAGCGACCGAATATCATACAACAATCGTGCAACGGCATCTACTCCGATCATTCGTTCTGTGATATCGTAAAAACCAGGTGATGCTTCAGTTTCTAATATGAGCTCCAGCATTGTCAGCATTTCAACAGGAGCGTTACTTCGCAACAAAATTGACGGCGTCAAGCACCTGACGGACAGCCCGCGCAACAACAATTGATGGGATGGGTTAAGCGTGTGCTCGCGCTTGTCATAAACTAACTGCTGAAGCAAAGATTTTATTGCAGCGAGGGCATTCATGCAAACTTCGTCTACCATTTCATCAGTTGAGTCGAGTTTGCTTGTAGCATCCAGTCTATCCAAAAACTCGATCACATGATATAATATCGTTAGTAACAATAAATACGTGTCTTTCTCTGAAAAGTTTGGGCTCTGATCAATTGATTCCAGCAACATTTCAAAAAGTGTCTTGCCAATAATACAATCACACTTCTGGACGTCGTCAAGCACCGTTTCAAACTCATACAAAAAATCGTTCATCCGAGGTGATTGTGACAACGGAAAATAATGCCCAAGAAGAATAGAAACGACTTGATCATAGTTTCTTGCGCCAAAGTAGCGTCGAGCCTCGGAGCAAACATCGGAGAAACGTAGCCCTGATATCTTTTCAGCCAAGGCTGCCATAGTGATTACGTTACTTACTTTTTGGTTGGGCATATTAACTCGAAAAAAAATATTGTTGTCGTCGTCTGCTTCCATATGTTCGGACATTTTTTCCCTGCATTTGATAAAATAGTGCAGTGCCATTCGAGGACTTTCACAACGTTCGTACATTCGTGCTATGAGCCAAAGCAGACGCAGAAATTCAATTACATTAAGGCATGAAATCCCATCTTCAGAGTCCTCTAGCCAAGCGTATTCAAACAAAAGCTTTTGAGCCTGAGCTATTCGAAAGTCCACCAATTTTCTTATCTTACGCAGTTTTCTTCCGCGAACAAGCTGACTTGATAGCCGATCGAAATGCAGTTCCAACAAAAACAGCCGAGTGCCAAGAGTTAATCCATTTCCTTTAAAGCGACTATTTTCAATGAGTGAATGATTTGCAACGGTAATTACTGGAGTTTGCACCAGTGGTGTGGCCGTAACATCTAGCTCGCCATTTGATATCTTTTCTAGCCATAAGCACACTGAATAAATATCTTCGACATCGCTTCCGAACTTTAAATGAAACCATGAACCACATTGATTAAGAAAATGACGCACCCAGTCCATGACTGCACAAGGTGATACTTTTTTATCACGAATAAAAGTGGCAACATGTCCTCCATTCAAGCATTCAGCATTCATTGGTTTATTTGGTATTGTCTGTCCACTTAAAAATGCTTGGGAGGACTGTAGCTCATCATCGTTCGTGGATGATGCCATTGCAAAAGAATCGGTTTTCAAGACAATATTTTTATCAACATCCGTGATACAAAACTCGCCATGAATAAGCTTTACATCTAATGGTAGAAGCCATTTAATTAAATCAGCCTCTAGACAAGACTTCGTATTATCCTTGCTCAATAGTTCCGGAAGGAATGCTTCTAATCGATACGTCAAATCTTTTTCGCGAGCTATTTTTACAGCCGCAGCATGTTCTTCTCGCAACCTTTTTTCGTTACGGCGCGATTTTCGTCTTTTGGTGGGCTGCAACCCGAATTCGTTTAAGTAAATACCACTATCTTGTGTGTCATTATCAGATATTCCTCCTATTGACGGATAAGTTTCTAATGAAGCAGGTGCTTTCGCAGTCACTTCGCCATTATCAAGCTTTGATGTAGGAGTTTCGGCTGCAGCAGTGCCTACACAGATATTAAGTACTTCATTTGATGCATAATTTTTTTCATCATTTTCCAAGTTTTCATCTTCTTCCATCTCATCATCATATCCTTCTCGGATCCGAATCTCTGCCTGCAGCACATCTGCGTGTTCACAGCTATCAATCTCTTCAAAAATCTCTAATAACAAATGACCTAATTTTGTCCACGATGGCTGGAGAAGCTTGTAAGTCCTAAACTGCCTCTTTGTTTTCAATTGGTCATTCATTTCGCGTTGCAAGTAAATTCTCTTTTGAGCATTAGTACCCACAATATTCTTTATATGCTGTAGCTTCTTCTTTGCACTTGATCTAAGCTTTATATCTCGTGTTGATAGTGGTCTAGATCGTTTCTTTGGGCCACTAAGAGCATTCAAAGTAGGGCAGTGTGGATCATTTTGACGCAGATAGTGAATAACTCTTTTGTACTCTTCCTCATCCCCGATTTGAGATAGCACTTGAGCTAGGGTCTCGACCAATGGCCAATATGTGGCGTCCACTTTAAGTCCTTCCTCTAGTGTTCTTCGTGCTAGCCATAATTGCCCAGTTTCGATGGCAGTCGTAGCCATCTGAAACCAGACCACGACGTCAGTGGCATCCAGCGCCAAAGCCGCAGCATAATAAGAAAGAGCATACTCGAATGATTGCGCTTCTTGCTCCATTGTGGCCACATTCTTATTGCAAAGATATTCGAGACGCGGACTGACGCGGTTTCGACCACGGAGTAGCTGCAGATACAACGCCTTGGCTTTATCCGTCTGCTGTTGCTGCTGGCAACGCAGCGCCCGCTCGTACACAGCAGCATGTTCGGCGTCTTGTGCTTCCTCTGTGGCTCGCTCTTGAGCGAGACTATCTTGGTCGTCGCCGCCTGTTACGTTTAACGCAGCCCACGATGCCATTCCAAACTCCGGGACACTTCAATATTACCACATATGGTAATATATGTTAATATACACATGGTAATATACCACATATGGTGATATATTAATTTACATATGGTAATATTACCACATATGGTGATATATTGATATTCATATGGTAAAATTGTAGTAGTACGTTTTATCTTAAGTGTCCCGCAGTTTGGAATGGCATCGTGAGCTGCGTTAAACGTAAGATAAAACGTACAGCTAAAATTATACTATACGTGGTAATATTGAAATATCAGCCCCACCATTCGCTGTGTATTAAAGTCAGGACTTTAAGAGGGTATTTGTGTGTAGGAAACTTGAATATATTAAGAGTATTAATATCCCCACATCTAAAATTTTATCCCCACAACTATTTTATAAGATATGTTTCTACTTAAAATTTTAAGAAATCGCTCCTACTTCCAACAACTTTTTTAAGAATAATTTTAAATTCGCAAACTAAAATTGTTATTCCCACAATTTCTGTAAAGGCCACCTCAAGCATATGCTTTGGGAAAGGCTAGAAATGCCACAGTGGCGTAAAAACGCCCCTGCTACAACAAACGATTCGTGGCCGAACTGTTGAGATTGGTGTACCGAGTTCTTTCGTTGACGATTTCTTTCATAGACGAGCCGTACTGAAAGTCGAACGTTGGAGTACATCGTACTCACTTTTGAAAGATTCTTCAGTTATGCGTAAGCACAAGTTGTATGCAAGCCTCAATAAGTGTATATTCGCTGCAAGCGAAATACCACTTCTTGAGTGCGTCGCGGCTAAACACGGTGTACGCCTGATCGTCAAAATATCAAGGCGATCACTCAGTGGCCGGTACCAGTCGATTTAAAGGGACCTCGGCAGTTCCTCTGCTATGCGGCGTACTTGCATAAGCCCTCGCGCAACTATGTCGAAATGGCAATGCAACTTTTTGTTTACATAAGGGAAATGTAAAGTGGTCATGGAACGCTGATTTCGGCGTTCCTTCAAAGATTCTAAGCAAAATTTGATGCAATTGCCTATCTTGGCGATTGCAGACCAAGACAGACCATTTCATGTGGTAGTGACGCAAGCGATTTTGCAATCGGCTGTGCACTAATTCAACATTACTTAGACGGCGCAGAGTGCGTCATCTATCATCAGTTGCGTCAGCTTCAACGGATAGCAGAAGACGACTCTGCGCCGTCTGTTCTGAGGGTAAGTATCCAGTGCATGACAAGAAACTCCTTGCCATATATAATGCACTTGCTAAAGCTTGAGTCTATCGAGACCGTTTATTATTTATACGGACCATTCGTCTATACGCACGGCCGCAAACAGTCCACACCTCTCGCAAAATATAGCGAGGTTATTGTTTCCTTCGCGAAACATATATTTTCAGTGAAACATACACCAGAATGCCTTTGTGTTGTCGGTGATGCGCTTTCGCGACGGCCCGATTTTGAGCCGGCTACGCCAATTAACAGTAAGAATTATTTCACTGTTGCAATCCAAATCTCAAGTATTCCGTCGTCAAGAGAACTTGACGACGTCGGAATAGCCTACAAAAAAGAGAAGATACTTCAAAGGTTTGATGAATCACTTTAAGGATCCATCAAAACCGCAAAAGAGGTATTCAACGTTGTATAGATCTTCATCAGATCGATACACAACACGAAATGGTTTTCTTACAGCCATAGCGTGCAATGCACTTCGTTTCTTCGTTTCCGCTCACAATGGCTTGCGCTTGCGAATCATGTATGAGTGTCAAGATGCACCAATAAGTGGGCATCTTGGACGAGAGAAGAGTAAGCTGCGAATTCACTGGCCTAGCCAGTATCAGTTTGTGCACAAGTACACACAAACTTGCGAACTTTGTCACCGGGTGAAGCCTAGCTTCATCCCGCGCACAAATCGAGCTACTGCTTGTTCCACGGAGTACTGGCAGTCCTTATTAATAAACTTCATCTTCGGTTCCCGAAGACGTCAAAAGAATACTGATATTGTATTTACACAAGCAGTTCAGCAAGATAGTTCATTTTGTTGCAGTCCTGGAGTCGATCGCAGCCAACGGCTGTGCTCGTGTCTTTGTTATCACGATATTTCGAATCCATGGGTTACGCCGTGAACGGTATTCGGATCAAATCCCCGATTCACGGCGGAGTTCTGGCAATCTGTCCTTAAATTACTTAGTATACAGTCGAAAATGTCAACTTCTGACCAGATGGTCAGACAGAAGAACGTGTAAATATTATTCTCGAAGAGGTACTTTGCGAATACGTCCACTCTGTTACAAGTTGGAGCGAATTCTTGCCGATTACACAATTTGCAATCAATGATTCAGTGCATGCATCTTCGAAGCATAACTCTTCGTGAATGGCTTACGCCATCCACGCATACCCTCGTTGTTGGAGTGTAGCTCTGAATCAAGGGGGGAGAGACTCGTTCGAGCAAAGACTATGTGGCTCTTGCTCACCATGATGATGAGCAAAGAGCCGAATCAACATCGGAATTCTATGCATTCACGCAAAGTCAACGAGAAGAATACCGGTATTTATAAAATTAATGTTGAGATTAGCATCGGTATTCTTCTTGATGGCAAGATAAACTCAGCTACAGCAATGAAGCTTTTGCGTACTCTGATAATAACTATGCTAGTTTATACAGCATCGCCAAAGATAATGCCAGTAAGAGCAATGACGCTCTCATTGAATAGAAGAACAATATATCCGCAGTGCGCACCCAGTGCAGTAGAAAAAAAAACAGATACAAACCGAGCCAGCAAGTGAATTCCTGCTGGCTCGAGAAGCAGATATTCGTATTGTACAAGATCCATCTCTGATGCGGTGGATCGGCAGAAAAGGAACGCTGACAAATGTGTAAGTAAAAAATGCTCTTTATTTTGAGGGAGTGGCCTCGTCCTATTGTCTTTGGTAAATCTACCTTACGTTTTACGTCAGAAGAAGCCCCGTGCTACCCTCTCGCAATAATTGGGAGCCTCTTTCCCATCTGAAGACTGCTTTCCGGGTATCGTCGATCAGTATGACGAGACCCATCTTTTGGTCAACAAGAACCATCGTAAAAAGAGCACTTTGCGCAAGTAGTGAAATTTGTAAGATATCAATACTTTTAAGCATCTAGTACGAGTGGCACGTCGTTCAATGGTATTCCTTTTGGAAGTTCGCCTCCCTAGGTGCATTAGCTGCGTCCTTGACGCAGCAGGGACATGATTTCTCCCGGGTAAGACAAGATAAACATGCATTTCTCGCAAACGGTGCAGCTTAACGCGTGCACCGATTAAATTTATCTCTTTAAAACGGTCGCGTACCGTTACTTGTTTGTCTGTCCAGGCATCGCGGCCTACGCTACGTACATTTTGTACAAAAAGATCTTAAGCTGTAGGTCAGCTTGTTCTGATGCATTACTAGCGAAAGATGTCCCATTACATCCAATGCTCGACATGATGTCTTTATGACGACAGGCAAAGCACTTTAATCGCTGCATGGTATACGATTAGTATAACTCTCTTGAGGGTGTTAGATAGTGCGCTGGTGCTTATGGCAATAGCTGAAAGACCAGCGGCTCGGTCGCATCACCAGGCGTTGAAATTGCTTGACATGCTTTTTTATCTTAGAAGTAGTTAAATGTGCTGTACTGAGCTCAAAATGAGAAAAACACTAAGAATAAGTTGCAATGAATACTATTAGGTATGTTGTGTTAGTTTCCAGTCCGCAGCAAGCGTAGGCTTTTGCTGCACATGATAAAGCTCATTTAAGGACTAAGTCTTGTGTATTCGTCAGCGGGTTGATGATGTCTTGTTGGCTTGGTGCTGACGTGAGAGAACGTAAAGTAAAAATCTCAATGGTCTGTTTGGAAGCAAAAATCGAGAGTATCGTGACTAGTTGGTTTTGGCGGAACTGCGTAATTAATCTACATCTTAAGCATCTCGATGAAATGAGGAGCATATTTAATTTTTCTACATACTATACTTAATGTATTCAATATGCCTTCGAACAATGCACGCATTTTGCTAGTCTAGAAAATTTCACACTTGTTTTTAATCAATTTAAAAATTACATTACATGCTCCTCTTTTGGCTCTAATTTTTTTATCCACCCCTGGTTTTTCAAAATTCACAATATGCACCTATTTTTCATACATATGAAACGCCAGCCATAACACCCTGTTCAAGACATTCCAACCATTCACTGAACAGCCAAAATGACAAAATCAAGTTAACAAGTCTTCAAATAACAGATGTCATATATTTTGAGCTTGCGACGACGACAAATCTCGTGGCTCGTGGTGTTAACATCTCACAAGATGATAATCAGGGCAGTCGCTTGAGGATGATGCTTTATCCTTAAGCGACTGCCGTGATGATACAGAATGTGCTAGGTTGTCTTCATTCGTGACAGCAAGCGCTTCGTTGTTTATTTCTTCAAGAATCTCTTGTTCATTTAATTTATGAAATACCTGCACCGCAATTTCATTGCAAAGGTCTGTATTCTCAATCTTTGGAGAGCTCGAATTGGTCGTGACCTGGTCGTTTATGTACCCATCAGATAAGAGTGCGTCAACAATCAATTCGCGGGACGAGGACAACAACGTCCGGCATCCTCGCATCACGTCGGCCTTGTATCGCGAAGAGGCTTGGACACTAGCGTCCAATCTAGGATCCTCGAAGGCGAAAACTCACGATGATGCCACAAGAGAGCAATTAGCAAAGAGATTAAAGAAGCCGTTAGCTTTCGTTTCCGTGCAAAAATTCGACAGCTGAACATGTAGCAGAATGCGAAAATCCCGCAGCATCAATAGCCATATCTCGTGAACCCGCGAACTTGTAGCAGCACATTCTATATCATCACAGCAGTCGACTAAGGATGAAGCATCTCGTGGGATATTATCGCCTTACTTTCCACGAGCCGCGAGAAACGACGTTGTCGCAAGCTAAAAAATATAATATCTGTCATTCAAGATCTCTTAGCTTTATTTTGTGATTCTTCCTGATCATTGAATAATTTAAATGCTTTAAATATGATGTTATGGCTGGTCATTAATATGCATGATAAAGAGGAGCGTATTGTTAATTTTTTGTATAAGGGGTAGATTGAAAAATTCGAGTCAAAAGCGGGGCATATAATCGATTTTCTCTTATTATTTTAGGGAGCTTTAAGAAATAACACAAGCAAATAAATAGTCTCTGCTTTCGAGACTGTAAATACATCAAAAAAAATTCTAGCGTCATCATAAGGATTGAATCGCATTCATAGGTTCAGATCGTAGCAATTTTTTTTCAAAAAAAGGAGTGTTGAAGAAAAATATTGTCGATTTGTTTCATAGTTTTAATTTGAGCTGCAGAACCAACACGGCTTACAGATAATCCTATACTAATGGCCGGTCCTTGACCAGCTAAAATAAATACGTATCACAAGAGAATATAGAGCACACTAACTACGAGCCAAGAGCTCTTTGACCTTTGTACCATAAAGTTGCGTAGAGGGTGAGGATAAATTATTTTTATTTTTACGTAGAAGCTTTTATTATTTATTACGCGTTGACTTTGAACAGGCCCGTAAAACCTTACTTGAGTAATAGGCTGATGAAGTTGCCCTTTGTTAAATAATCCCGGTTAAGTACACTTTGTGTACTTAAGGAAATGGTCATTTACTTAGGTGAAGTAATTACAAGCACCACTTAAGTGTGGTTCACATTGTGATTCACCCTTGTGTATGTGATGCACGCGAGGGAATTCACATTAACGGGGATGGCGGCTAGCGTCATCCAAGATACAAGGTATTTGGAAAAATACGCTCGCAATACATATCAGTGCATATATACGGTGATGGCTTTTTAATTGGTTAATATAGATTTTATATTTAATACGGTTAATACAAAAACTAGTCTTACAACTACTTCCTAGTTAACGAGGGCGCACGTGAAGCGGGATTACCGCTTCCGTGATGACGATTGTCCTAAGGTACTTAGTTATTTGGGTGAAGTCGCTTACGTGCCCACCAAATACCTCACTGCACGTGAGAGAAGATGGTCAAACCGCTTCCTCACTGTGCTTGAAGGTGTGTTTTGCGTGGCTGCCTTAGAAGCGCCCGCCTACATTTAGGGGGGGGGGGTAGCACTAGTAGTCCTTCCGACGACCCGTCTTTTTGAGCGTGTCAGTGAGAATAAACCTCAAGACCGATGAAGCTAATTCCTCCACCTCTCCGATTATCTTCGGGAGGTGGCAGAGCACTTGGCACAGAGAGTTGATGAGCAAGCCGTGTGGTCAGGCTCTTGGACAGTCCTCCTGAGCAGCATGCTGCTCAGTTGGAGTAGTTTGAGGCATTTCGTGCTCGGACAGCGGAAAGCCGCGTCCGAGGCACAGAGCCATGCTGCGGCGGAGTCTGTCACTCAGACCCAAAATGAGCTGAGGCATGAGCAGGCTCGGAGCACGGCTCTCAACGGGACTGTTAAGATGCTCTCTACCAGGCCGCATCAGCCGAGGCCCATTCGGATGGACCACCCAAGTTCGATGGAACTGCGGCGCACACGATTGTCCACTGGCTTTTAGCCGTAGAGTAATGCGGCATCGCGCAGCTCATCGAGGACGACAGCCGGATGGTGTCGTACGCCATGTCGCATTTGCGCGTTAAAACCTCCGAATGGGCTTTTTCGGCGCGTATGGCGGACGTAAAGGCGTTCCTTTCATGGGCGATCTTTAAGGCAAAGATTCGCTGTATCAGCCGCAGAACTACGAAGTTTTGCTTCAGGCGCGATTCTTTGGAGCGCGACAGGCGAAGCGATCTCTGCACGAGTATATGCAGGAGATGCGCTCGCTGTCGGCGTCCATTACTGTAGGTCCGATTCCGGAGCACATTAAGGTGCCCACGTTCATGAACGGACTGCGGCACGTCCAATCGCGACAGGCCCTTTTTAGAAAGGTGCCGTCGACAATGAAAGAGTCAATTTAAATTGCCTTATTTGAGGAACAATCCTTCAACAGTGCCTTGGCGACTGCTTGGTATAAGCCGTCCGCCGAGAGGTCAGATGCTTCTCCTATGGAGTTGGACAATGCAGATGTATTTCGCTTTAAGTGCGGCAAGCGCGGCCATATCGAGCCCCCTCGCTGCTATGACAGGGTCCCTTTTGGGGCTAAGATGCCCAGAAGAGGACTCCCTCCCAAAGGGCGATGACAAGAACCAGCGTGCGGCATGCATGAGTTCTGCATCGACCACTGAGGGGTCGGGAAATGCAGGAACGCAGTAGGGACATGATGCCCTTCTGACGCGGACTTTAAAGCTACCCCTAAGTCCAGAGTTGTCAAACAAATGGGTAGCATAGTCCCTAAGGTCTTGAAATTTCGGACCTCAACCCTGCTGGTCTATAGCGCTCAAGTACGAGGATATGACCAGGTGATGACCCTCCTAGTGGATTCGGGTGCATCACAAAATTTTGTAAAACTCGCCGCTCTAAGAAAGAGACCGGCGATGGTTGAGTCGCTTTGCCAGGAAGGCAAGCGAGAAGAGGCGATCGATCGTTTAGCGAACGGCGCGCTCGTTAAGTCTGAGGGAGTTCAATTTGAACTCGTTTTCAGCTTTAGTGACTTCTCTTGTAAGGAGAAGTTCACAATGCTAGGTATGGAGAGTCCGTATGACCTCATCCTAGGCATGCCATGGTTGGCAACACACCAAATATGGATAGACTGGCGTACAAGCACAGTTGCTAGCTCTACGCAGGACACAGGAAAGGCTGTGCTCCCGCGAGAGGCCTGTGCAACTGATGTCATGTCGATCACAGTTCAGGGTGCGTTGACGTGATGTCAAACGTCACCAATTCCTACCCAGCTCGTGGAGACTGGGGTGGTGAAAAGGGCAATGGCAAGTAGCCATGTGTCCCATAGTCCTGCACAGAGCCGAGAGCCTGTGGCAGTAGACAGCGAGCTGACAGGAAGTCAAGCGTCGCATGAATCGGCACAGTGTCTAGAGCCTGCTGCGGTTGGAAGGAGTGCGTAGCAACGGCACCCGCTTTCCAGACAAATGTCGTAGTGACTCGAAGAAAAGTTCCCGACAGATTAGGACGATCAAAGGCACGTCTAAACAAGTGACCTTTAGATCAGTTCCTAATAAAGAGGACGGGCCTTCGAACGAGATGTTGGAGGCCGTCAAAGACGAAATTGCGGAGGCATCCTCAGTTGAGGTGCTCCGGCAAGTCTTTANATGAAAGAGTCAATTTAAATTGCCTTATTTGAGGAACAATCCTTCAACAGTGCCTTGGCGACTGCTTGGTATAAGCCGTCCGCCGAGAGGTCAGATGCTTCTCCTATGGAGTTGGACAATGCAGATGTATTTCGCTTTAAGTGCGGCAAGCGCGGCCATATCGAGCCCCCTCGCTGCTATGACAGGGTCCCTTTTGGGGCTAAGATGCCCAGAAGAGGACTCCCTCCCAAAGGGCGATGACAAGAACCAGCGTGCGGCATGCATGAGTTCTGCATCGACCACTGAGGGGTCGGGAAATGCAGGAACGCAGTAGGGACATGATGCCCTTCTGACGCGGACTTTAAAGCTACCCCTAAGTCCAGAGTTGTCAAACAAATGGGTAGCATAGTCCCTAAGGTCTTGAAATTTCGGACCTCAACCCTGCTGGTCTATAGCGCTCAAGTACGAGGATATGACCAGGTGATGACCCTCCTAGTGGATTCGGGTGCATCACAAAATTTTGTAAAACTCGCCGCTCTAAGAAAGAGATCGGCGATGGTTGAGTCGCTTTGCCAGGATGGCAAGCGAGAAGAGGCGATCGATCGTTTAGCGAACGGCGCGCTCGTTAAGTCTGAGGGAGTTCAATTTGAACTCGTTTTCAGCTTTAGTGACTTCTCTTGTAAGGAGAAGTTCACAATGCTAAGTATGGAGAGTCCGTATGACCTCATCCTAGGCATGCCATGGTTGGCAACACACCAAATATGGATAGACTGGCGTACAAGCACAGTTGCTAGCTCTACGCAGGACACAGGAAAGGCTGTGCTCCCGCGAGAGGCCTGTGCAACTGATGTCATGTCGATCACAGTTCAGGGTGCGTTGACGTGATGTCAAACGTCACCAATTCCTACCCAGCTCGTGGAGACTGGGGTGGTGAAAAGGGCAATGGCAAGTAGCCATGTGTCCCATAGTCCTGCACAGAGCCGAGAGCCTGTGGCAGTAGACAGCGAGCTGACAGGAAGTCAAGCGTCGCATGAATCGGCACAGTGTCTAGAGCCTGCTGCGGTTGGAAGGAGTGCGTAGCAACGGCACCCGCTTTCCAGACAAATGTCGTAGTGACTCGAAGAAAAGTTCCCGACAGATTAGGACGATCAAAGGCACGTCTAAACAAGTGACCTTTAGATCAGTTCCTAATAAAGAGGACGGGCCTTCGAACGAGATGTTGGAGGCCGTCAAAGACGAAATTGCGGAGGCATCCTCAGTTGAGGTGCTCCGGCAAGTCTTTATATCTGCCGAGGAGATAGTAAATATCCCGGAGATCTGTTCCTTGCCGAATTAAAGGAAGAAAAGATCCACAAAATTTGCACACTAGTTCCAAAAAAGAACTTGGTGGACTGTTGCTCGTCGTCCACAATGGACGAGAGGGTCCTAGAAACGGACAAAAAAAGAAACAGTTCTCTGCTCAAGGCTGGGATGCCTTGAGAGACAGTCCGTTCTTTGAGGTTCTGTGGATACATCGCGACGTGTTCCCAGAATAAGTGCCGAGCCGCCTACCATTTGCGCCAATTTCTAGGGCTCGCTAATTACTTGCATAAATATAGCAAGAATTATGCTGAGCAAACTAAACCATTATCTGATCTCCTTAAAAAGGATGCAGAATGGGTTTGGTTAAAAGAACAAGATAATGCGTTCATATCAGTGAAGCAATTTCTTGTAGAGGCACCGGCCTTATATATATATATATATTTGCCAGACGCGGATAAGCCCTTTGCGTCGTCTGCGATGCAAGTTATTTTTATAATCGGTAGCGCGCTCATGCAGAAGGATGACAACGGCGTTGACCGCATCATCTCTTATCCGTCCCGTATTTTGAAAGCCGCGGAATTGAATTACCCCGTGCATGACAAAGAGCTACTTTCATTAAAGTATGCTCTTGTGAAGTTTCGTGTGCACCTACTAGGCACCGAACCATTTGTGGTTTATACGGATCAAGCATCACTGCGGACCGCAATAAACTCACCTCACCTCTCGCCTGAATGGCTAGATGGCTTACATTCTTCTCTAAATTTAATTTCAAAGTTGAATACAAGCCGGGTAGTCGAATGTCTTGGCTGACGCTTTATCGCGCAGGCCAGACTTCGAGGTAAGAGTATGTCTAGATCTCATACCCCGATCCATCTGAGGATACCGATAGTGACGCCGACTGTGAGTCGAACGACATTCGGGTGAGGTAGACAGAGAAGGCGAAAAAAACTATCAGCCGACCAACTCCTCGGACCACAAAAAGGACTAGGAGAGCGAGGGATACCACGCGCATAATGCGGGTCCCTCAGCATCAACTTCTCCAGGACGTCAAGCCGAAGTTTCTGGCGTTCATAACCTGATGAGCCTTCGATCGGACATCACAAAGATCCGAGGTCAATCGCGAGACTTGATCCTCGAGATCCGCAATGCGTCGTTCAGCAGCGCTTAAAGCCTGTGACTGAACGGGCGAAGGTAAGGCAGCCGCAAGTAGGTGGGCGAGATCGCCACTCATATCCGGCGCCGCCTGCACTGATGGATGTGGGTGGGAATCAACGCTTTCTTGTTGAAAGTTGCTTGCCCACCGCTCCGTGAGGCAAAGGTATCAGACCCTCGTCCAATGTAAAGGTTACCCGCAAAGTTTCGACTCTTGAAAACCGATCGATACCCTACGTATTGATGTGCCCGGCTTGGTGGCTCCCTATGAAAAGCAGCACCAGCTGAGGCCTCTTCGCTAGTCTCAAATGGACTAGCAGAAGCAGCGTTGTGAGAAGAAACAGGGGGCTCAATACCGCCCATGATTTCTTTTCACACGCAAGCGGGCGAAAGTAATTTGCTGCAGTTGCTGTTTCATCGCATCGGAATGCGGATGAATGCGGCGCAAGAATTCCGCCTCGTATTAGTCGGGCGTTTCATTTGAATACAACACGACCGGGATCGGGAAAATACGCCCAAGCGATTTTCCCTGAGCCCTCCATGACTTAAAGACGCCATTAAAATTATGTGCGCCTATAATAGAGCGCTCTAGAAGTGACGCTCTTGGCCCGTTAAAAAGAGGTCATTTAGATGGAGGGGACATCGACCCGTCATATAGCCACGTTCAAAACGACTGGCTTGTGACAACGACGGAGCGCGTTCACGTGTCGTCGGCGAAGCTTTAGGCTCATAATTCTCTATGTCAGAATCATTCTCGATAATGGTCTGATCGTAAGGCGTTTGTGGATTTATTCAACGAAGAAGTGGCTGCGCCTTTATGGGCAGCGCTCTCATTAATAGTCGCTGCGCTATCCAGCGCAGACAACGAGACAGCAATCGTAAAAGTTGCTGACTCCATGTTGTGAGCCATGAGAGAAGTTTGGATGGGCAACAATGCGCCATCACCCTTCCACATGAGCTCGTTGTCCGCATTCCTACTCTGAGGTGACGGCAACGGTGTCGACTCATTGTAGTCGACAATGAGCGGCGATCAACATCCTCACTGTTAAAGTGGGATGGATCCTTAAGCCCTGATAACGCGACAGCAGCAGTAGCTGTCGGCGTTTCGACTAAGGCATTAGACGCTGCCGGCGTATTAACGCGGTGCGTGCGCTAAGTGCGAGATTGAGTGGGCGTCTTCGCAGACGACCCACTATAAGGCCCCTTTCAGTGACATCTTTGGCGCTGTGTATGTAAATACAGGTCGCTAGAGTGATTGAGGGAACTAGCGGCGCGTAAAGCTGCTCGCACTTCCTCGCTCCTCTTTGACGAATTATAGATGTAAATTCGTTCTTTAAGGGGGATGAGGTGACGGGCTAAAGTTGCCCTAATGTTACACAGTCCCCGTAAAGTTCACTTGGTGTACTTAACGGGATGGTCAATTACTTAAATAATTGTAATTAGACCCACCACTCGGGTGTGTTTAACATTTGTGACCAGCCCTTGTGTATGTGATGCACATAGGTGCATTCACATTAGGAGGGATGACGGCTAGCTTTATCCGCTATGCAAGGTATCTAGAAATATACGCTCGCAGTACATATTAGTGTTATCTACAGAGGTGACATTTTTAACTGGTAAAAGTAGGTATTTATATTTAATGCGATTAAATATAAATCACATGCAAATACTGTCCTTTGGCAAATGAAAACTACTTTCTACTTAACAAGTGCGCACGAGGAGCCGGATTACCGCTCCCGTGACGACACCTCTCTAGAGTACTTAGTGTGTTGGGTGACGCTAAGGCACCCATCACAACTATCTCACTACACGCAAGAGAAGCTGGTTTAACCGCTTCCTCGCTATGCATGGGTGTGTGTCTTAGTAGAGTGTGGCCGCATTACGGCGTGCCCGCCTACAGGAATTAGTGACAGCGAGCTGCTTTGCGCGACGCTCTAGTCCCCTCAGTCACTCTAGCGACCTGTGTGCTCTCACATGGAGCCACCCATGCCACCTGAGAGGGGCAAATGTGACGGGTTGTCTGCAAAAGCGCCCTCCCAACTAGCGACCAGTGTGCTCTCACATGGAGCCAACCATGCCACCTGAGAGGGGCAAATGTGACGGG
Source organism: Bremia lactucae (assembly GCF_004359215.1). NCBI lineage: Eukaryota > Oomycota > Peronosporomycetes > Peronosporales > Peronosporaceae > Bremia > Bremia lactucae. The sequence goes on along the minus strand of NC_090610.1, from coordinate 2,687,428 downwards.
TTGTCTGCAAAAGCGCCCTCCCAACTACGCACGAAGCGTACGCGCCGCGTTAACACGCCGCCGTCGCTTTGCTGTCGTTACAAAGACGACAGCTACGGATGCTGCTTTCGCGCTGTTAACTGGGCTGAATGTTCCATTTAGCACCAGCTGTGGCCGTTCCACTAGTCCCATACGGACTAGCAGGAGTAGCGTGGTGAGAAGAAAGAGGGGGTCCAGTACCGCTCATGATTTCACTCACGTGCAAGCGAGCGAATTTAATTCGCAACGACCGCTGTTTCATCGCATCGTAATGCGGTCGAAAGCGGCCAATTCCGCCTCATATTGTCGGGCGTTTTATTTGGACGCAACACGACCGGGATCGGGGAGATACGGCCAAGCGATTTCCCCTGATCCTTCCATGAATTCTAGACGCCATAATGGTATGAGCGTCTACAATAGCGTGCTTTAATAGCGACGCTCTTGGCCCGTTGGTACGAGGCCATTGAGATGGATTGGGCATAAGCGGTATACCACCCGTCACATAGCCACGTTTAATATAACTGGCTTAAGACACCAACTGATTTCGTTCACGTGCCGTCAGCCGTGCTTTACGCCCAGGCCTTTCTGCGTCTGACCCATTATGAATGATGGTCTGAGCGATAGACGTTGTGGTTTTACCCAACGGAGAAGCACCTACACTTGTATGGGCAGTGCTCTCATTAATAGTCGCTGCGCTAGCTAGCGCAGACGACGAGACAGCATTAAAAACGTTGTTGTCTCTAATTAAGTCGAAATGAAAGAAGTTTGGATGGGCATTAAAGCGCTATGACCCTTTCCTATACTGCACTATTTTCATCACTATTATGAGGGGACGGTGTCGTCTCATTGTAATCGGAATAAGCGAGGGATCTACATCCTTAGTGTGCAAGTGCCTTTTCGTAGGCAGTCACGAAGCCGGGCACGTCGATACGCATGGCGTCGATCGGTCCCAAGAGTCAACACTCTTCGGGTATCACTGGACGAGGATCTGATACTTCTGCCTCATGGAGCGGTGGGCAAGGAACCTTCCCAACAAGGAAGCGTTGATTCCGATCCGCATCCATTAGTTGAGGCGGAGCCCGATAGGAGTAGCGAATTCGCCACCTATTCTGGGGCTGCTTACCCGCGTCCGTTCAGTCGCAGCCGTTAAAAGACGCATTAAAAATCTCGAGGTTAAAGTCTTGCGACTGACCTCAGATCTTCATAATGTCGGCGCAAAGGATCGACAGGGTTACGAACGACTGAAACTTCGGCGGGACATCTTGGAGAAGTTGATACCGAGGAACCCGCATTACGCGCGTGGTATCCCTCGCTCTCCGAGCTCCCGTTCATGTGGGAAGAGAAGGTCGGAGGCAAGTCTTTCGCCTTCCTCATTTCTCCATCTGTTTGACACTCGACCCATGGTCGGCGTCACCATCAGTCTTCTTAGACTGATGAGGATATTTGACCTCATTTGGGTCTACAAACCGTTTGAGACGACCCAAGTTAATGACGGAATGCGTCTTTATATATGGCGGGAGGATGAGCCTATAATTTAGGTCTGCAACCTCCTCGACCACATTAAATGGCTCAACGTAACGTGACAATAATTTCGTAGTACTTCCAGGTAGTACAGAAATTGCATTGTAGGTAGAGTAGCAGTACTTAAAAGTGCTTTATCTCCAAAACTGAAGCGTTCATTGTTTTTGAGACCATTTCGGCCAGCATATTTGTTTTTTTCTGTGCGCTAGCCATCGCGTCACGGAACTTCTGTGTGATGGCTAATCGCTCATCAAAAGCGTTGAGCGTCGCTCACACATTCTGCATCTATCTCGCCTACAACACCGCCGAGAGGTCGGTCATTGAACGTAGAATTTTTGACATCTTTAGGTGTCGTGATCACTGCTAAACTGGCAGGGTCACGAAGCAAAGTTATAAACTATGTCCCTCTTTTTCCATTGCACCGAGCATAATGAGTGGGCCCACACCACTAAGACTCGGGCTGCGCACAAACGAGACTGGCGTCCGAGGATGGCGCAGTCCGTTTATATAAAATTGTGTCTCACCTGTACAGGCGTGGACACTGTTATTTATAGCGAACTCCAGAAAGGGCAATTGTTTGCTCCATTCTTTGAGAGTAGTGTGGGCGGGTACGTCGTAATGCGGCTACGCTCAACTTACACACACACCCTAGCACAGCGAGGAAGCGGTTAAACCAGCTTCTCTTGCGTGCAGTGAGATAGTTGTGATGGGTGCCTTAGCGTCACCCAACACACTAAGTACTCTAGAGAGGTGTCGTCACGGGAGCGGTAATCCGGCTCCTCGTGCGCACTTGCTAAGTAGAAAGAAGTTTTCATATGCCAAAGGACAGTATTTGCATGTGATTTTAATTTAATCGCATTAAATATAAATACCTACTTTTACCAGTTAAAAATGTCACCTCTGTAGATAACACTAATATGTACTGCGAGCGTATATTTCTAGATACCTTGCATAGCGGATAAAGCTAGCCGTCATCCCTCCTAATGTGAATGCACCTATGTGCATCACATACACAAGGGTTGGTCACAAATGTTAAACACACCCGAGTGGTGGGTCTAATTACAATTATTTAAGTAATTGACCATCCCGTTAAGTACACCAAGTGAACTTTACGGGGACTGTGAAACATTAGGGCAACTTAAGCTCGTCACCCCATCCCCCCTTAAAGAACGAATTTACATCTATAATTCGTCAAAGAGGAGCGAGGAAGTGCGAGCAGCTTTACGCGCCGCTAGTTCACTCAATCACTCTAGCGACCTGTATTTACATACAGCGCCAAAGATGTCACCGAAAGGGGCCTTATAGTGGGTCGTCTGCGAAGACGCCCACTCAATCTCGCACTTAGCGCACGCACCGCATTAATACGACGGCAGCGTCTAATGCCTTAGTCGAAACACCGACAGCTACTGCTGCTGTCGCGTTATCAGGGCTTAAGGATCCATCCCACTTTAACAGTGAGGATGTTGATCGCCGCTCATTGTCGACTACAATGTGTCGACACCGTTGCCGTCACCTCAGAGTAGGAATGCGGACAACGAGCTCATGTGGAAGGGTGTTGGCGCATTGTTGCCCATCCAAACTTCTCTCATGGCTCACAACATGGAGTCAGCAGCTTTTACGATTGCTGTCTCGGTGTCTGCCAGTCGTTTTGAACGTGGCTATACGACGGGTGGCATATCACCGATGTCCCCTCCATCTAAATGGCCTCATTTAAACGGGCCAAGAGCGTCGCTTCTAGAGCGCTCTATTATAGGCGCACATAATTTTAATGGCGTAAACCACAAATGGTTCGGTGCCTAGTAGGTGCACACGAAACTTCACAAGAGCATACTTTAATGAAAGTAGCTCTTTGTCATGCACGGGGTAATTCAATTCCGCGGCTTTCAAAATACGGGACGGATAAGAGATGATGCGGTCAACGCCGTTGTCATCCTTCTGCATGAGCGCGCTACCGATTATAAAAATAACTTGCATCGCAGACGACGCAAAGGGCTTATCCGCGTCTGGCAAATATTAAGGCCGGTGCCTCTACAAGAAATTGCTTCACTGATATGAACGCATTATCTTGTTCTTTTAACCAAACCCATTCTGCATCCTTTTTAAGGAGATCAGATAATGGTTTAGTTTGCTCCGCATAATTCTGGCTATACTTATGCAAGTAATTAGCGAGCCCTAGGAATTGGCGCAAATTCTTCACATGCCGTGGGATTGGCCATTCCTTTACTGATTTTACCTTGTCTGGGTCTGCTCGTACACCATATGTACCAACGATGCAGCCCAGTACAGGTATCTCAGCGACCCCTATGACGCACTTTTGCAAGTTGCCGTACAATTGGGCGTCCTTCAGAGTCTGCAACACAGCGTATAAATGACGCTTGTGCGACTATATTGCGCTCAGCGCGTCCTCGGCCCTACTATACACGTATACTATCTGCTGGTAGGCGGCACGGCACTTATTCTGGGAACATATCGCGATGTATCCACAGAACCTCAAAGAACGGACTGTCTCTCAAGGCATCCCAGCCTTGAGCAGCGAGCTGTTTCTTTTTTTGTCCGTTTCTAGGACCCTCTCGTCCATTGTGGACGACGAGCAACAGTCCACCAAGTATTTTTTGGAACTGGTGTGCAAATTTTGTGGATCTTTCCTTCCGTTAATTCGGCAAGAAACAGATCCCACGACATCTCCGGGAGATTTACTATCCCCTCGGCAGATTTAAAGACTTGCCGGAGCACCTCAACTGAGGATGCCTCCGCAATTTCGTCTTTGACGGCCTCCAACATCTCGTTCGAAGGCCTGTCCTCTTTATTAGGAACTGATCCAAAGGTCACTTGTTTAGACGTGCCTTTGATCGTCCTAATCTGTCGGGAACTTTTCTTCGAGTCACTACGACCTTTGTCTGGAAAGCGGGTGCCGTTGCTACGCACTCCTTCCTAACCGCAGCAGGCTCTAGGCACTGTGCCGATTCATGCGACGCTTGACTTCCTGTCAGCTCGCTGTCTACTGCCACAGGCTCTCGGCTCTGTGCAGGACTATGGGACACATGGCTACTTGCCATTGCCCTTTTCACCACCCCAGTCTCCACGAGCTGGGTAGGAATTGGTGACGTTTGACATCACGTCAACGCACCCTGAACTGTGATCGACATGACATCAGTTGCACAGGCCTCTCGCGGGAGCACAGCCTTTCCTGTGTCCTGCGTAGAGCTAGCAACTGTGCTTGTACGCCAGTCTATCCATATTTGGTGTGTTGCCAACCATGGCATGCCTAGGATGAGGTCATACGGACTCTCCATACCTAGCATTGTGAACTTCTCCTTACAAGAGAAGTCACTAAAGCTGAAAACGAGTTCAAATTGAACTCCCTCAGACTTAACGAGCGCGCCGTTCGCTAAACGATCGATCGCCTCTTCTCGCTTGCCATCCTGGCAAAGCGACTCAACCATCGCCGATCTCTTTCTTAGAGCGGCGAGTTTTACAAAATTTTGTGATGCACCCGAATCCACTAGGAGGGTCATCACCTGGTCATATCCTCGTACTTGAGCGCTATAGACCAGCAGGGTTGAGGTCCGAAATTTCAAGACCTTAGGGACTATGCTACCCATTTGTTTGACAACTCTGGACTTAGGGGTAGCTTTAAAGTCCGCGTCAGAAGGGCATCATGTCCCTACTGCGTTCCTGCATTTCCCGACCCCTCAGTGGTCGATGCAGAACTCATGCATGCCGCACGCTGGTTCTTGTCATCGCCCTTTGGGAGGGAGTCCTCTTCTGGGCATCTTAGCCCCAAAAGGGACCCTGTCATAGCAGCGAGGGGGCTCGATATGGCCGCGCTTGCCGCACTTAAAGCGAAATACATCTGCATTGTCCAACTCCATAGGAGAAGCATCTGACCTCTCGGCGGACGGCTTATACCAAGCAGTCGCCAAGGCACTGTTGAAGGATTGTTCCTCAAATAAGGCAATTTAAATTGACTCTTTCAT
>NC_090610.1:2677998-2681151 GCF_004359215.1 Bremia lactucae | reverse complement strand
GACAATCGTGTGCGCCGCAGTTCCATCGAACTTGGGTGGGTCCATCCGAATGGGCCTCGGCTGATGCGGCCGGGTAGAGAGCATCTTAACAGTCCCGTTAAGAGCCGTGCTCCGAGCCTGCTCTTGCCTCAGCTCATTCTGGGTCTGAGTGACAGACTCTGCCGCAGCATGGCTCTGTGCTATAATCGTGGCTCTCCGCTGTCCGAACACGAATGCCTCAAACTACTTCAACTGAGCAACATGTTGCTCAGGAGGACTACCCCAGGAGCCTGGCCAGGGCTTGTTCACCAAGTCCCTGCGTCATGTGCCCTGCCACCTCCCGACGATGTTCGGAAAAGTGGGGGAAATGAGCCCAATCGATGTTGAGGCCCATCCTCACGTACACACGCAGAGATGCGGGTCGTGGGAAGGATTTCAAGTGCTACCAAGTGTTGGCGGGCACGTCGTAATGCAGCTACGCTCTGCTTAGACACACACCCTAGCACAGCGAGGAAGCGTTTAAACCAGCTTCTCTTGCGTGCAGTGAGATTGTTGTGGTGGGCGCCTTAGAGACCTCACCCAACACACTAAGTACTCTAGTTAGGTGTCGTCACGGGAGCGGTAATCCGTCTCCTCGTGCGCACTTGCCAAATAGAAAGTAGTTTTCAGACTTATTTATATTTAATCGCATTAAATCTAAATACCTATTCTTACCAATTAAAATTGTCATTTCTGTAGATAAAACTAATATGCATTGCGAGCGCATATTTCTAGATACCTCGCGTAACGGATGACGCTAGCCGTCATCCCTCCTAATGTGAATGCACCTATGTGCATCACAGACACAAGGGCTGGTCACAAATGTTAAACACACCCGAGTGGTGGGTCTAATTACAATTATTTAAGTAATTGACCATCCCGTTAAGTACACCAAGTGAACTTTACGGGGACTGTGTAACATTAGGGTAACTTTAGCCCGTTAAAGTCCCTCTTTTGCCGAATTTGCAAAAAGAAAATTCGTTTTTAAAGGGGGGGTAACAGGCTAAAGTTGCCCTATATTACACAATCCCTGTTATATACACTTTGTGTACTTAAAGGGACGGTCAATTACTTGCGTGAAGTAATTAGACCCACCCCTTGGGTGCTGTTTACATTGTGACCGACCCTTGTGTGTGTGTGCACATGGGTCCATTTACGTTAGGAGGGATGATGCCTAGCGTCATTTGGAATAATACGCTAGATTTACATATCGGAGCATATCTACAGAGATGGCATTTATGATTGGTTAAAATAGGTTTTATACTTTATACGATTTATTATAAACTAGTCTTTAAACTACTCCTAGTTAACAAATTTGCACGTGAAGCCGGATTGCCGCTTCCGTGACGGCACTTGTACTAAGGTACTTAGTTCGTTGGGTGAGGTCGCTTAAAGGCCACCAAATACTTTTGGACCGGGGTGTATCTTACATATAATTAACATTTAAAGGTAGTTAATAAATATATTATCTAAAAGGTAGATAATATTTCGAGAATATTACTTTACATGGTTATATTCTAAAAGCTTATCCATTGGTAGATATAGACCATTATATCTACTTTCTCCGCGGTCCAGTCAGCGCTGGAAGCGCGCAAAGAGATAGACAACTTAATTATAAACTTATACAAAATATGAAATAATACTTTATTACATATTTTGTATAAGTTTATAATTAAGTTAATATTAAATAGATAGAAACAGGAGAACTTAATTTTATTAAATCCAGACCCTCTTTAAAGCGGGTGTTTTAAAGAACGTCTTCCTCTGCACGTACTAGTGTACGTGAAGTGACGTGAGGCACGACTCGCACTGAGGCAGTGCAAAGTGGGCTTGTAAAGAAGCAGTACAAGTCAGTAGTGCCCCGTTACACCTGGTAGACTTTGTAGATCGTCCAAGGACCACAGTTCCATCATCTAACATGGATATGTAAGATGATAATGGAAATACCCATAACGTTTTGCGTGATATCTTCTCTTTTTAAGTGACACAGAAAGTACTGCGGTCGAACGATGCCATCTTGGCCATGCTGTCCGGTTTGGACAAAGATACCCTCCATTCAGCCATCGCCAAGTTCATACAACATGAACTTGACGAGGTGAAGGAGAAGGTAGCCTTGCTAAATTAGCAAGGCTCTCAAAAGGCAGAACTGTTGAGTTTACAACAGGTACAGACCCCTGTACCTGCGATGTCGCAAACGCGTCGTCCCGAAACATTAAAGATTGACATCTCTAAGTATAGGGAAGTCGAAGAAGACTCCCTCTTGAGATGGTTCGTCGAGTTGGACGATGCCATAAGGGCACGTCACATCGTCGACGAGCAAATGCAAGTCGCATTCGCTCAATCAAATTTGGCAGGTCGTGCCAAAACTTGGGCATTGGGCCTTAAGTTGCGCAACCCATACGTCTTTGGGTCGCTAGAGGCTTTTAAAGCCCGACTCAAACAGACGTTTAAACCGCCAAAGGCTGAGTTCAGAGCTCGATCAGAGCGTCTAAAACTCAAGCAAGGCAACCGTGATGTTCACGCTTATGTCCAGCACATACGACTTTTAGCGAGTTGTATCACGAACAACCCAGTTCATGAACCAACGCTGATTACGTTGTTCATGCAAGGTCTTACGGATGGCCCCGTAAAGAACCTCCCACCCATTCCGCTTGGAACTGGATACGCTTGAAAAAGCAATGTCCGTTGTGGAACAGGAGGACTTAAGCTTGAGACAGGCTCAAGCAAGTTCGTCATCATATCGTCCACCAAGACGACACGAATTAGGAGGTCCAGAACCCATGGACCTTTCCTATGTCGAAAGCGAGAAACCTCGCTTTCCGAATAATAAGCGATCGCAGAAATGCCATCGCTGCCAAAAATTGGGACATTACGCTCATGAGTGTAGTGCCCCACGTCCAGCACCAAAAGGTACTGAACGTAATTTTGGATCGTATGCCAAAAAGGGCAACGGTCGCGGATCCGACGTTGTTGCGAAATCGCAACAGCGAGGCGGACCGCCAAAAAATGGACGGGGTCAGTAGGGGCGCAACGCCCTACTGATCCAGCAACCTCAAGAGAATTTGCAAATCTCTTGACAAAAGTTGCTCCAGACACACAATCATTATGTGTCTCTGCACCTGGTGATGAGGTATC
>NC_090610.1:2637365-2664092 GCF_004359215.1 Bremia lactucae | reverse complement strand
TAATTCTATTAAATATAAATCAGTCTGAAAACTACTTCCTACTTGGTAAGTGCGCACGAGGAGACGGATCACCGCTCCCGAGACGACACTTAACCAGAGTACTTAGTGTGTTGGGTGAGGTCGCTTGCGCGCCCACCACAACTACCTCACTGCACGCAAGAGAAGCAGGTTAAACCGCTTCCTCGCTGTGCTAGGGTGTGTGTCTAAGTAGAGCGTAGCCGCATTTCGACGTGCCCGCCTACAAGTCGTGTCGTTGGCAAATACCGTCGAAAATATGTAACGGCTGGGGTTATACTTGCAACGCAGAAAGTCCATGCCACTTCTTGCAACGATTACTATAAAATATGGAGCTTCTCCACGCCGCAATAAAACTGTCTGGTCAAAAAATCATTTTCGAGAAAATGGTTCGAAGTTAAGCGCCACGCCTTCGACGGTCGTGTAAAATTAACTCACTTAAATAGGCCTAACGGTGGTTTCTTGCCGTCAGATTGACGATAGAGATGCTGCCTGATGCACTTCATGCAGCCGTTGCCACAGTTGAGATCACTATTCTATTTATACTAGCAAGCCGTGTCGTATACATTTATGCATGTGTCTATACTAACAAGGCAACGAACATGTAATATAATCTTGACACTTAAAATACAACGAGATGCGCAGCTCGCCTTTCTAACGATCGACAACTTAAAACTGATCACTCGATTAATTCGATTTTACGCATCGTAATACAACAACGAGACACTGTCATGACTTCTGAGGCGACTCCGCTCCAATTGCGTTCGACTTCACTCCAGTACAAAGTCGACGTTTGGAGACGCGAAGAAGCCCGCAAGCGAGACCTTACACGCGGCGGCATCTTCCTTCTCCTATTGTGTGCGCTCAGTGTCTTTATAATGCACGTCACAGAATTTCTTGTCGACGATGAGGAGAGTGACAGTGCTGGACGACACGTTCAGACTCGCAATATGGCGCAAGATAAGCTAGTGAATATAACATCAGAAGTTTTTTGTGGACTAATACCTGATGACTCAGGGTACATCGAGCTACCCAATATTGATGAACGCTTCTTTTACTGGTTCTTTAAATCGCGTCGCCAGCCTGATACCGATCCGCTTGTTCTTTGGCTCACAAGACGACCTGTAAGCTCCAGTCTGCAGGCACTGCTAACAGAAAATGGACCATGTCAAGTACTACCTGACCTTTCTACAAGAATTAATCCATACTCGTGGACGAACGAGAGCAATGTCCTATGGTTAGACCTGCCGACATCAGGTTCCACGTATGCCGACGAAGATACTGCTGAAATTAGCGAAATGAAAGTTGGTGAAAATGTGTACTGCTTTTTGCAAAGATTTTTCGCAAAGCATCCAGAGTTGGCTATGCGCGACTTGTTCATTACAGGCGAGAGCTACGGTGGGCATTATGTTCCAGTGGTATCGCACTATGTGTGGAAAAGAAGTAAAGAGATCACTGACATACCCAAAGTGATAAATTTGAAAGGCATTTCGATCGGCAATAGTCTATTTCAAGCTGCGATTCAGATGCCGCACTACCTCAACATGGCTATTAATAATTCATATAATATTGCGCTGGTGGATGCGGCCGAGTTGAATACGATGAAGGAAGCATTGCCTGAATGTGTTTCACGCTTAAAACAATGTCCACAAAACTTGACGGCGTGCCGTGCCGGTGAGGACTTTTGCATGAAGGAGCTATTGAATCCAATGCTCATGGCGGATAGGAACCCGTTCGACATTCGGTTGCCATACCAGAATGACGACATCGACATTAAGGGCGACAACATGTCATACGTTTCGAGATATTTAAATTCTCTAAAAATTCAAACAGCTCTTAATTTGGACTTGAAGCACTCGGACGCATTGCAAGAGTGCAATTTAAACAGATACAATGCATCTATCAAGTCTGCTAACCCCGCCGAGCCAATCGACTCATACGTGGCAGATTTATTGAATGATGATGTACGCGTTCTCGTTTATGCAGGTGATGCCGATCTCGTGTCTAATTGGTTTGGAAGTGAAGTCTGGACCCTTGCTCTCAAATGGAAAGACAGAGATGGCTTTAATGCTGCAAACGTGACTTCTTTTATCACTAAGAATGGAGTCAATGCAGGCGCCGTGCGATCCTTAAAAAAACTATTTACCTTTTTGCGTGTTTATAGTTCTGGTCATTTTGTAGTCAAGGATCAGCCTGCAGTGGCGCTCGACATACTTAACAGATTCCTTAGAGATGAAGACTTTTAAACTGCAATAATGGAAACCTCTCATAATCGCTTGTTGAGGAAGAATCATCAACCTCTTCCCAGAATCGTTTAAATTGCTGTTTTCAAATAACCTTTTTTGAATTTTTTTTCCGGGTATTGTTCTTTCAATAAGTGATGGTTTTGCTGGATGCTTATATTAAATTAAGTGCCTTGTTCCATTTTGGTCGCTTTCCGATTTAAAAGTTATTGGCGCGCATCATTAGTTGTCGGAACACTTGATCAAAATCATATATTTTTACTCAGCTGGAAATATGCGCCATCATTCTGCGAATTATAAATGACGATCTCGTCGATTTTCTAAATTTTTGTCGGAATTCTGGCCAAATTGAAGTACGTTTGTGTGAAACCCAACTCAAGATTCAATCACCGTAATCAGTTTGACAGGCTTTCGCTTGAACTCATTTCTAATTACGTGTATCCGGCGCGATGAAGAGCAGTACTACCGATGCACCAATGCAGTCGCAGCGCAAACAGAGCATCGCTCGATCGTTGAGCGCCATTTTAGGGCTACAAGTGCTAATTGCTGGGGCATTTGGTATCTTAAGCCCCATCTTGTCTATTATCATGACAGAGGTTGAAACTTTTCAGCATGTGACCATTCATTTTTATTAACTGCATCGACTGGTGTAGTATTTTGCCAAATTGCATCGAAATGGCTCGCAAATTGACTGCGAAGTCAATCCACATGATGAGGTATTCAAATTATACGTCTGCTACAGATCGCTTTCAGCCATTAGTGGCTCAATTTGAATTGACGCATTGTTTCAGGCGTGCATTGCTGGGTCACAACAAGCTGCTTGGCTTTCGAGGTACAACCCTACTTAAAGATACATGTAATGATGCTACTAATATGGTACTTGTAGTATTTTTTCCGCTGCCGGGTGCATGGGAAATTTCATATTGTCACCAATGTTAGGTCAAGCTTCGGATGTTTGTGGACGGAAGGTTACCTCTATTGAAATTATTGGAGAGTGTACCATCAAGTTTAACCACTGATACCTTTTTGATACGCTTTGCAAGCCGTTTCTAGTATTTCATCAGGTTTTAAGATTGGGCATTCCATTTGCAATAATTTTATTTGTGCAACTAGAAGGCTCTATCACGCCATACTTTGTGCTAAGGCTACTTGACTCAAGCTTTGGGTTGTGATGTTTTCAATTGTGCTATGGAGAAGTACTAATGACATGCTTATAATGAGGTAGCTCGGCAGGTGTCATGAGTGCTGCTGTTGCCGATGTTGTCGCTCCTGAAGACCGAGCTACTGCGTTCGGAATTCTTTTTGCAAGCCTTTCCGTAGGCTATTGCTTAAGTGCTTTTGCGGCACCTTTCTTTTCAAGAGTATGGCTACATTAGTGCCTAGTTATAAATTGCGTCTTTTGAATGCTCGCTGTCGTATTGTAGGATTTTATACTAAAAATCGCGGCTGTTCTCTTTGCATTACGAATTGTATGGGCAGTTTTTCTATTGCCCGAGACTCTATCGGCTCATACACGAATGAAGAATACCTCAAGGGTAGTAGAGAACCCAATCAGCTCAATGGCAATTCTTATTCGAGATAAATTGTTTATGCGATTAACCGGCTTGATTGCGCTGACAAGTTTCGTCGTGAATGGAGTTTTTCAAATCCAACCCTTCTTTTTAAATGTAAGTGCATTCTGTAGTCCTGATAAATTCTCATTGATCGAGATAAATGGCTTTGTAGACAATCGTGGAATTTGATATTCAAGACTTTAGTAAACTTACGCTTCTTGGCGGGATCTTGGCATTAGTTGGCCAAATTCTGATACTCAAGCCTCTTGTAAATTGTGTGAGAGAGAAAGGTGTAATAGTAATTGCTTTGGTAGCCAATACCATTGGCGCAAGTGGCTTCGCTCTCACAGCCTACTATCCTCACAAGTGGCTTATTTACGCGTTGTGTATACCTGGATGCATCAGCGATCTTTCACTACCAGCTATTTCAGCGCTTAAATCAATGAATGTCTCAGAAAAGGTAAGGAATTTGTTGTCATTAATGCGACGGTACACATTTACGAGCTTTTTGCTTATGGGGAAGGAACAAGGGCGCTTGCAAGGATCTATTTACGGTGCTCGATCAATTTTTGAGGCGCTTGGGCCCGTGATTTTTGCTTCATTGTACGGAGCTATGACGACTCAATCGATCTGGTCTCAGGCATTTCCATACATGCTGGCATCTCTCCTTTACCTGTTAGGAATTGGTATGGCTCTTTGGTTGCCCGCTGGAAAAGGCGTTTCTTCTCGAGATTTTGTCGCTGCTTCGGCTCCTCTGATGTCGCCAACAAATGAGAAATTTCTTCCATCCACGTATTTCGAAATCAACCACGACGACAAAATTGAGAAGGAAGACACATTTGATAACGTGCTTTGTGCAAGCTTGGACGAGGACGTTAACGAATCACTTGTCAAGCCTCTGCTCGGCACTCGATGAGCTATCATGTACTTTATCATATTGTCAAAATCAGTTTGCCTATTCATTCAAATACAATGGTAGGTAAATTAATTACTAGTCTACTACAACATTGAAATGTAGCCTTTAGTAATACGGTAATTACTATCAGATTGCAGCAAAATGACATGTGTTGCTTAGTTAATTCGTAATGTAAATGATAAATGTTGGAACCTGATATATGGCGCCGAAATATGTGCCAACTATGCGCCCTGTCTAACCAGACTACAAAATTTTTTCTAATTTCTTTACGCGAAGCTAGCTGGCACGATGTATGAATCGGTGACCGAGCGACACTATACTACTTTCATACGTCGCAAGTAGTCATGGCTTGCTTTGAAATTGTCCTTGTGTATTGAAGGCCATCAAATACACTATAATCCTTACATTCTGAAAACGTTAACTTGCAATTGGGATATCTACAACTATAGGTGCATGCACTGGCTTGGCTAATAGCGTACTACTCGCCGCATTTATAAACACGGTCTTTCCCACACGTGTAGCTCCATAGGATTCATGAATATGCCCAAAGACGTGAAAACGAGGTCGAATCCTCGACATGGTTTCCTTAAGCAATGTCTCGCTGCCGACATGAAGTCCCGTGAACGTCAAATCTAGAATTCCATGCGGGGGTCCATGTGTTATCAATACATCCACATCTGCGGGGACTTTGGCCCAATGCTGCTGGCCTCCAAAGCCTCGCGCCACGTTAAATGCCCCGGCACGTCCAGAAATCGGCGGAGTCATTGGGGATCCATAAATTTTCACCTTTTCAATTATAATGGAGCGGTTCTCCAAGTATGTGCAGTTAGTCAGCAATGCTTTCGATAAGCTGGGGTCATTGTACTTGGTGTGGCGGAATGCCTTGTCCCAGTGCTGGTCGTACTCGACCGCATCCATGCAAACGTCGTGATTGCCTGCAATCACCACCTTGTAACGATATGGTAACGTACCCAACCATTCATTAAAGTCGCTAATCTCATCGTGGGTACCGCGGTTCGTAAAGTCTCCGCAGTGCAGCAGTAAGTCCCCGTCTGGCAGGTTCCGGAGATGGCGATGTTTGGCGTGCGTGTCGGAGATGCAAACAACACGCAGCGTTTCCTTATCTTTTGGATTACTATACAGTGAATTTAATATACGGTTCGAGCTGCGAAGCCAACTGTAATTCCAGCCGAACGCCCCCGCACCGTACTGGTATACCCAGCGAAGACTCCAAATTGCGAGCATTAGAGTCACAATAAAGGATACAATAAAGCCGTATAAATACTTGATGAATGATACACACGCTAGCATCAACAAAGCGAGGGAGGCGGATACCATAGCCGCAATCTGCTCAGGTGATGCATCGTGCGGAATGCGCTTCAGCACTCCATTAGTCACCATAGTCATTGACATATAAGTAATGTGAGAAAAATAATCTCGGAAATTGTAAATTACTCCAACGCACTATTCCCGTCACAAAGCATCGGACCGTCGTTACCTATGAATTTTATAAATCCAACTTCAAGTTTGAGTTGGATGTGCTATACCTAGCGACAGACATAATTCGGCGTATCCGTGTTTCCTAGAGCGCAAAGCGAAAGGACCCATTACAGAGCACTGCAAAAGCAGAGTTTTTCGTCTCAAAAAATTTTGTCCTGAGTCGTCACTGAAACTGAGCTGGAAAATTTCGAGGTTTACACGCCGGCAGCTCGTCAAATTTTCTCAGAAGTCTTGAAAAATTAATTTTGCATTGTCAGAACTTTTACGATCACCAGGCGATTTTTTCGGATAAAGCTTATAGAAGTCATCGAGTTCGTCGTGCATAAAGTCCACAAAGGCCAAATAAATCTATGCTAATTGATGCAGCTGAAATTCGCGGACTTTATGCAATGTAATCGTATCGATAAAAATCTCAGCACGAAGCTAACTTTTTACGGATAGCATATCTGAGCTTGCAATTAAGTAAACAGTCCCAAACTACACATTTCTAGAAAAAAAATAAGCTTTGATCTTATGAGCAGCTGTTTAATAAGTGTCTCGTACCACACAGTGTGGGGAATTGCACTGTCAGAGCACGTTGTGCTCAACCGTTAACGTTGTAAAATGCTCAGATATTTTGCAATTCAAAAGCAATGGCGACATGGTTATTTTCTTATTCATCGATTAGAGCATAAGGAAATTGCTGGAATTAAAAACATCCATATATCAGGAAATAATCAATTTACCGACCTTGTGCGTTAATGATATGCAATGCAACTAATTATGTAGTATCATGCCTTCAGTAGGATCAATTGGAATATAATGATATCATCAATCTTGATCAGAGAAAAGAAATCATCATCGGCAAGGAAACAAACTATCAATAAAATACTACTGCAAAATATACGTAGCACCATCAAGCTGTATACTTGTAGCTTAGAAGATAGGAAATCGGTTGCCTCAGACTGACGTGCAAATGTCATAAAGATTAATGTCCATCATAATATCGCTGGTAAATGCGTATTGTCTTCATTGGCACCGATTCACACCGAAGACCGAAAAACAAAAAATAATTATGTCGGACGTAGATAGACTGATACTCACACGATAAAATTTTCGGGAAACGTTTTACATTCTGGAATGTATTACGTTGGCTTGCCAAAAAGAGAGCAAAACTAAGATATTCATATTGAACGTATGATGTCCAAATGCTTGCAATGCACCTTAAATTGGGTTACTTAAGTGGAATAAAGCGCGACGAGTTCGTGGCACCGATACCAGGGCGGCCGTGAGTAACTGGTTTGTAAGAGATGGCAAATTCGCCTAAGTAATGGCCAATCATTTCGGGCTGCCATAACAAGAAAATCCGTTAGACCGTGATAGCTTTAATTCTAAACTAAGGTTGGAATAGATGTAGCAGAGTAGAAAGAAAAGCTCTCTGGGTCACCCCATACACAGAAAGTCGTACAAGGGGATGGCAGCCGGGTATATAATCAGGTGACTCATCATTGAGAGCACCAATTAATACCACTCTTTGGGTTGTAAGCCGCACATCCCCCGAGAGCTGCGAGCAGTTCTGGACACATACCTTAATTTCAATGCCGTTGAATTCCTTGCCGTTATATACGCCGACAACCGAACCGATCATCTCAGGTACGATAATCATGTTTCGCAAGTGGGTTTTGATGCCCTCGGGACGCTCCATGGGCTTAGCAGCAGCCTTTGCTTTGCGCAAACGTTTGATCAAAGCCATAGGTTTGCGCTTGAGGCCGCGCGAGAAGCGACGACGGGCACGGGCGTTCACCAGCTCCATAAGCTCTTCATGGTTCAAGTCCAAAAGCTTGTCCAGGTCAACACCACGGTAGCTGAATTTGCGAAACGTGCGCTTCTTGCGCAAAGCAGCAAGCTCGAGGTTTTTTTCTTCCTCAGTAGCCATTGATTCCAGTTATAGCTTTGTGTAAGCTTCTCTATCAAGAGCTATCGACTGGAGCACAATGTTCATCTTACCATTGGCTGAAAAGGGTAGATTCTGGCCCTTTTTTTAACGCTTAGCATACCCAATAATAATTGCGCTTAGATCAATACTTCTGGTGATGGTATATGTGGACATGAATGTGCGCGCGACAACGCGCGTGTCATCCGAAGAGCTTATCCGATGTATGTGGCGCACGTTGCACACTTCTAATACATACTCGCTGTTTTTTTTACGATAAAGTGCCTTGTTGCCTTTGTCACAGTGGGCTATGCCATCGTTTGCGTCAACGTGGACTGCGAAGGCAACGAGAAGCCAAAAACCGTGACGACAGTGCCGGATCTACCGCGAAAAGCACAAACGGACAGAAGCAATCAATCTTTGAAAAGGGCTAAACTATACACATTAGATCCGTACAGTGGGCTGCACCTGAAGGGTCCAAACTCGACCCAAGACAAGAGAGTACCGAGGCAGCGCAAACGCATCACACTTAGGCTGGAGGAGGTCGCAGATGTAAAGAAATTAGTAAGCAATGGCAGTACGACTTTTATGTATGTATGTAGTCATTGCGACTATTAACTACAAGTCATGGTCACCGCAGACGGCATCGGATGTAGTGAAGGGATACGACGTCGTGGCCGCCGAAGCAGCAACGCCGAAGGTGTTTCAATTTTTGTGTGAACAAGCCGACATCGATTTGATCACATTTGACATTACGAATCGAATTCCGTTTCAATTAAAGCGTCCATGGGTGCGTGCTACGAGTCGCGTTATATTTAAATTTGCCCCGCAATATTCTAAAAAAAACTTTCTTAACAATGTGATGGTGGTGGTCTGAAGATTCTTGCTGCCATTAAGCGTAATCTTTACTTTGAAATCAAATACACGCCATGCCTTAGTGATAGCGCAGGACGAAGATACTTTTTTTCCAATGCTAGCAATTTAGTTCGCCTTACGGGCGGAAAAAATTTGGTGCTGTCTAGTGGTGCTACTCGCGACATTCTACTACGTTCACCGTACGATGTTCTTAATCTCGGAATCTTATCCGGACTCAAGTACGGTCAAGCTCTTGATTCGATCTCGACATCATGCCTCGCTGTGTTGGAGCACGCTGACAAGCGCCGAGGAATTAAAGGGGGCGTCCAGGTGGTAGCTACCGATGATGTACCCATGGAATAAACCTTTCCTCAAATTCTGATTGCTGTCTTAGTCTTACTTTCGCATCAATTTATTTACAGCACTGTTTATAAAGACTCGTCTTATAATTCGCCTTTTTGCAAATTATTTGTCTATCACCATAACTGCTGGCGATGGGCGACGCACTAGTTAGCGATGCAGAGCTTGCTGCGTGCGTTGCGACGCTGCAAAAGCTACACAAAGAGGAAGCAAATCAGCAATTTCGACAATTGCCACGCTACAAGCCGCTGCGGACGGCGTTAGTTCCGCTCATTGTGGACCTGCGCGCTAAGTTTTTCCATGGGAACACAGTGTTCACCAATAATTGTCGTCAGGAGCGTAAGCGAATGAAAAAAGTAGAGCGAGCAAGGCGGATGGCCCTTGATCAGCAATATGTTAATAATACAAAGCTACGGGCCGACCGGTTGGCCCGATTAGCGGCGCTTCAGACGCAAAACCCGCAGCTTGCCAATGTTCCGGATGGAGTTGCGGCGGCAGACGAGCCTATAGAAATCATAGAAACAGATGACGATTTAAAGAAAAAAGAAGAAGGAAATCAGAAGTTGCATTACCCTCGTGCGTGCTACATATGCAAGAAAAAGTTCCGCACGCTGCATCATTTTTACGACCGACTCTGTCCGTCTTGTGCTGAGCTCAACTACATAAAGCGTCTTCAAGGGGCCAATTTACAAGGGCACATTGCAATCGTTTCCGGTGCAAGAGTAAAAATTGGCTACGAGATTGCTTTAAAGTTATTGCGGAGTGGTGCAACCGTGGTAGCTACGACGCGGTTCCCTAATGATGCCGCTTTTCGATATGCAAAAGAAAAGGACTTCAAAGCGTGGAAAGAACGGCTTTCGATTTATGGCATGGATTTTCGTGATTTAGGAGTGATTGACAAGTTCATGGATCACATCAAAGAGACGTTTGGGAGACTTGACATACTAGTAAATAATGCCGCTCAGACGATTCGACGTCCCGTGCACTATTACAAACACCTTATTGACCCTGAAGTAGCTCCAGTTCTAGAAAGTATGAAGCAAATTAATCGACTTCCGCGCGGTCATGCAAGCCTTATAGATTGTGCTAGAACAAATCTCGCAGATGATGACCTTGCTACAAACGGCGCTGCTATCATTAGCCCCAGTGAAGACGGTTCGACGCTAATTAAGACGAATTTTCTATCCGTGCACAATTCTCAGATTCTCATCGTTGCTGAGGACCAGCTTTCGGCAGAGACAGAGAGCTTGTTTCCAAATGGGCAGTTTGATAATAATCAACAACAAATCGACTTGCGAACTTCGAATTCGTGGGTCCAAAAAATCCATGAAATCGACACTATGGGTAACTGATGAATGTAATAAGTCGTCAAGATGGTAATGATAACTGTATGTTTGATGTGCGCTTAGAGCTTGTTGAAGTTTTCGCAATTAATACGATCGCGCCGTTTCTTTTAAACAAGCGTGCTATTCCCCTTCTGGAAAATGTAAGTATAAGCTTGAAAGTCTCCGCTACTTATCAAGATCTCATGAAATTATTTTTTCGCTCAGAGTTTAAATAAACGCCGCTATATCATCAATGTCAGTGCGATGGAAGGCAAGTTTTACCGTAGCAAGACGCCAAATCATCCTCACACAAATATGGCAAAGGCAGCAGTAAATATGATGACTAGGACGTGTGCTGCCGATCTTGCTGAAAGAAACATTTTTATGACGAGCGTTGACACTGTAAGATATTTGCAGCTATCGTTCTGATACGATTGTAATCTCAAAAACTACATAATTGGCATTCGGTAGGGCTGGATAAATGACGAGAACCCGCGCGACATTGCTGTCCGTATTGCTGAGACCCATAATTTTCAGACCCCCTTGGACGAAATTGACGCTGCTGCTCGTGTCCTTGACCCAATTTTCTCTTTGTACCAAGAGGGCAATGTGGAGAAGCCACTTTATGGTCAATTTTTGAAAGACTATGCGATTTCTGAGTGGTAAGTGGGCGTTTCAGAATAAAACCGTGTTTATATATGTAATAAGCGCGTCAGAAAAAGCAATAGAATTAACTGCCAAACAAAGATCTCTACATTTATTGCATAGTGCAAACATGTAATAAAGTCTTATCTGTCTCTTTCTTTGCCCGCGTCTAGCGCTGACTGGACCGCGGAGAAAGTAGATATAATGACCTATATCTATCTACCAATGAATAAGCTTTCCGAATATTATTACGTAAAGTAATGTTCTCCAAGTATTATCTACCTTTTAGATAATATATTAATTAACAACCTTTAAGTGTTAATTTCACATAACGATACCCCTGTTACACCTACTATATTCGCTCTTGGCGAAAAGTGTCAGCGCATTAAGCCTGCACCGTCCAGCAGTGCGCCACTGAAGCCGCTACCGATTCCATTTGACTGTTGGAAGTCAGTAAGTCTGGACTTCATGTTTGGCATGCCGCCCGATCATAAGGGTCGGACAGGGCTCGTCGTCTTTGTAGATAGACTGAGCAAAATAGTGCATTTAGCACACTGAAAATCATCGGTCACGGGCAAAGAGGCAGCTTGTTCCTGGATCATGTATACCGACTACACGGATGGTCCGAGCCAATAGTATTGGACCGGGATCCACGTTTTGCGTCTGTGTTTTGGCGACATGTGTTCGAGCTGCTAGGTAGCAAGCTCCACATGTCGACCACAGATCATCCCCAGACCGATGGCCAAACAGAACGTGCTAATCGGGTCGTGTCCGATGTATTGCGCACGATAGTAACTCTTATAGAATGGAGCAGACAGTTGCCCTTCGTTTAGTTCGCTATCAAAAAAATGTCTTCAGGAGACACTGTTTTGTATTAACGGACTGCGCTGTCCTTGGACGCCAGTCTCGTTTGTGCGCAATCCGAGTCTTAGTGTGAAAGCACCCCTCACTATGCTCGGTACGAAAGAGGGACATAGTTTTCGTCAATATGACGATGACCCGCGAGGATATCATCTCAACGACAGAAACTTGCCGTAGTGACCCTGCCAATTTAGCAGTGGTCAATAAAACTACGTTTTATGACCGACCTCTCAGCGGTGTCGTAGGCGAGTTTGATGCTAAAAGCGTGAGCAAGGCTCAACGCTTTGTGGATGAGCGATTAGCCATCACACGAAAAGTCCGTGACGCGATGGCAAGCGCACAGGACAAGCAAAAAGAATATGCGGACCGATATGGTCGCAAAATGAACGTTTTAGAGTGGGGGGGTACTAGTTAGCACTGTAACCTGCCTAAACATGCAATTTCTGTACTTCCTGGAGGTACTACGAAGATGTTGCCGCGCTTCATTGGACCCTTCACGGTGGTAGAAGAGGTTAGAGAACTAAATTATCGACTCACCCTTCCCCCGTATATGAAGACGCACCCCGTATTTTACGTGGGTTGTCTAAAACAGTATGTAGACCCAAATGAAGTCGCATACCCCATCCGTCTAAGGAGACCGATGGTGACGCCGACTGTGAGTCGAGCGTCGACCGGGTGAGGGGGGCGGTGAAGGTGAAAAACTTTCAGCCGAATGACTCCTCCCGCCACGAAAAGGACTCGGAGAGCGAGGGATATCACGCGCATAATGCGGGTCACTCAGCATTAATTTCTCCAGGATGTCAAGCCGAAGTTTCAGGCGTTCATACCCCTCACGATCCTTCGCGCGGACATCCTGCAGATCCGAGAACAGTCGTAAGACTTGACCCTCGAGATCCACAATACGTCGTTCAGCAGCGCTAAACGCATACGACTGAACGGACGAAGGTAAGGCAGCCGCAATTAGGTTGGCGAGATCGCCACTCCTATCGGGCGCCACCTGCACTGATGGTTGCGGGTGGGAATTAGCGCTTCCTTGTTGGAAAGTTGCTTGCCCACCGCTCAATAAGGCAAAGGTATCAGATCATCGTCCGATGGAGAGGTTTCATAAAGAATTTCGACTCTTGAGAACCGATCGATACTCTACGTATTGACGTGCCCGGCTCGGAAACTCCTAATGGAGAGGTTTCTTGAAGAATTTCATCTCTTGGGAACCGATCGATACCCTACGTATTGACGTGCCCGACTTGGCGACTCCTATAAAAAGAAGCACTAACTGAGGCCTCTTCGCTAGTCTCAAATGGACAAGCAGAAGTAGCGTAGTGAGAAAAGAACAGGGGGTACAGTACCGCCCATGATTTCTTTCACACGTAAGCGGGCGAAATTTTTTCGCTGCGACCGCTATTTCATCGCTTCGAAATGCGGATGAACGCGGCGCGTGAATTCCGCTTCGTATTGGTCGTGCGTTTCATTGAATGCAACACGACCGGGATCGGGAAAATACGCCCAAGCGATTTATCTGAGCCTTCCATGATTTAAAGACGCCATAATAATTATGAGCATCTAGAAATAGCGCGCTCTAGGAGCCACGCTATTGGCCCGTTTACACGAGACTATTTAGATGGTGGGGGTATGAGTGATATGCCACCCGTCACATAGCCACGTTCGATATGACTGGCTTGTGACACCGACGGAGCCCGTTAACGTGTCGTTGGCGGAGCTTTAGGCTCAGAATCCTCTATGTCAGAACCATTCTGAATAATTTTCCGAGCATAAGGCGTTGTGGTTTTACCCAACGAAGAAGTGGCTGCTCTTTTATGGGCAGCGCTCTCATTAACCGTCGCTGCGCTATCCAGCGCTGACGACGAGACAGCATTCGTAAATGTTGCTGACTCCATGTTGTAAGCCATGAGAAAAGTTTGGATGAGCAACAATGCGCCATCATCCTTTCTCATGAGCTCATTGTCCGCATCGTTACTATGAGGTGACGGCAACGGTGTCGACTCATTGTAGTCGACAATGAGCGACGGATCAACATTATTACTGATAAAGTGGGATGGACCTTAAGCCCTGTTAACGCGACAGCAGCAGTA
Source organism: Bremia lactucae (assembly GCF_004359215.1). Lineage (NCBI taxonomy): Eukaryota > Oomycota > Peronosporomycetes > Peronosporales > Peronosporaceae > Bremia > Bremia lactucae. The sequence goes on along the minus strand of NC_090610.1, from coordinate 2,649,817 downwards.
GCTGTCGGCGTTTCGACTAACATTAGACGCTGCCGGCGTATTAACGCGGCGCGTGCGCTTAGTGCGAGGTTGATTGGGCGTCTTCGAGGACGACCCACCAACTTGGCCGCTTTTCGGTGGCATCTTTGGCGCCGTGTTAATGAATACAGGTCGATAGAGTGATTGAGTGAACTAGTGGAGCGAAAAGATGCTCGCAGTAACTCGCTCCTCTTTGACAAATTTAGAATGTAAATTTGTTTTTAAGGGGGAATGGTGTAACGGGCTAAAGTTGCCCTAATGTTACACAGTTCCCGTTAAGCACACTTGGTGTATTAAAGGGGATGGCCAATTAGTCAAATAATGTAATTAGACCCACCACTCGGGTGTTGTTCACATTTGTGACCTTCCCTTGTGTGTGTGATGCACATAGGTGCATTCACATTAGGAGGGATGACGCCTAGAGTCATCCGTTACGCGAGGTATCTAGAAAGATACGCGCGCAATACATATAAGTGTTATCTACAGAGATGACTTTTATAATTGGTTAATTTAGGTATTTATATTTAGTACGAATAAATATAAATCAGTCTGAAAACCACTTCCTACTTGTTAAGTGCGCACGAGGAGTCGGACACCGCTCCCTTGACGACACGTATACCTGAGTAATTAGTGCGTTGGGTGAGATCACTAAGGCGCCCACTGTGCTAAAATGTGTGCTTAATTAGAGCGCGGCCGCATTAAGACGTGCCCGTCTACACTCAAAAATCCGTGGGAAAGGAAGGTAGCCCACTACAGCTCATGCGCTTAAAAATTCGTCGGAAAGGAAGGTCGTCCACCTCAATCAAAATGCAGCCACTTACCTTAAAACTTTAAGTAGATAAGAGACCATTCATTATTGTATTCATTTTATCTATTTAACTGACTTATGACCCGAATGATGGTGAGGCTCCAAGGCGCGTGGACCCTGTATGCAAATGTATACTACAGAAGTGATTGACGCTCCTTACGCTTCGGCTAGCCAAAGCCGTACCGACAACTACATCGTAGTGCATTGTAACGCAGTAGCTGTTACGGCATAAACCTTCTATATCTAATGTTAAACGTCGCCCGAATATTACCCTAGAAGGTAATAATTACTTAAAAATACTCATTATTACTTGTCTATTCAAGCAAAATATCATTTCCATCAACCGTTGTCATTCTTAAGCAAAACGGCAACCTTTTTTAATAAAGATAAATGTACAAATAAGTCACTGTGACTACAAAGAAGCGCCATCCAGCATCTGCAAATCTTTATCATTGTACCCCCTACAAGGATTCAAGTAAATCGGACATTTTATTCCTGCACCCCAATGTTTTGTGTTAAGTGTAGTCACACGCAATAACCCTTATAAGAGCAACTTGAATGACCACACTGGTGGCGTTAAGAGTGCTATGCGCGGCTGTAGGTGTATGCTTTGGTTGCTACGTATTGGCACGAGGCGGGCGTTTCAATAATGATTCGATAGTTAAGGGATTAGAGCAGGAAGTTGAGCGACAAAAGCAGCTTCGTGCGCAAGAGCGAGCCGGACGGACCAAAGCTGAGCGAGATGCGCGCGAGGCACTACAACGGCGGCAAGAGGCTGTCGGCTACAACTTGGACGCAATAGCTTATGTACATTCATGTTTTTCTGACCGCCGAGGCACCCCAAGGCAAGGCGGCCTTGTGAAAAACTCGCGAGCGCGCATTACCTTTAAGAGGAGCATTCCGCCCGCGAGTTTTGAAAGTCTCGAGCAGTTTAGCCACCTTTGGGTTCTCTTTATCTTTCATGAGAATACAAATCTGGTCACAAAGGCTCAAAAGACTACATTTTCCGCCAAGATCGCCCCACCGCGGCTGAATGGGAAGAAGGTTGGACTTTTCTCGACTCGAACGCCCCATCGCCCTAACTCAATTGGCCTTTCGGTCGTAAAGATTGAATCCATTCAAGATCGATACATTGAAATCAGTGGCCATGATCTTGTGAGTGGTACGCCTGTCCTTGATGTCAAGCCGTACGTACCAGCAGACCACGTGTCAGGGTACGTTGTCCCAGATTGGGTAGCAGCTGAGACTGATGTCACGCTAAGGACCGTCGATTTCACATTGGAAGCGATGGCATCACTGACGGAGCTAATCAATGCAAAATTGTCATTGTTTTACGAGACTGTAACAGAATTGAGGACAGCGATTGAACAGATGCTAATTCTCGACATTCGAAGCGTCCATCAAGGCCGCGGTAAAGCTGCAAAGACTCAGCAGTTTGAATGCCGGTTTGACAACGTGCAAATTCAATTCATGATGCACAATGATTGCATTCGCGTCGTGAGGTGCTCACATTACATCACACCGCACGGGCGGCTACAGGTGCTGCCACGTCAAGATTCGTAAGTGCAAAAGGACGAAAACGTAGAGTTTTTGGTATTCAAAATATAGAGTTGTCAAGAAGATGAAGACAAAATGTCTCTAGCTCTAAGATTTGTAGTGTAATCACGCATGTTTTCCCTCAGCGTCCTTTATTTCTTGGTCCAGCTCCGTCCAAGACTCGTCAAAGAGTTCCCCATTGATGATACGCTTGGCCATGTCTAGCTTGGGTTCCTTGTGCTGTGGGTTATTGCACAGGTCAATTGTCTTAGCCGTCGCCTTAGTTTCGTCACTACACCATGACTCGCACCAGAGCCACTCTTGCGGCAAAGAAAAGATGGGAATTTGGTTCTGCACATAGTTTGGCAGATCCTGATCCAGATTCGCAAGCGAGTTAGGATCAGCGCTCAATTGGCTGTACACTGCACGCAGCATATCGCCGGCAGCCATTTGGCGAAAGAGCGCGAGGTCAACCACGTACAGAGCACTGATATGATACGGTTTTCCGCGCAAGTGGTCCTTCCAGAAGCCTTGTCGCCAAAACTGGAAACCAATATTACGAGAATTACAGAATGGCGTGTAGCCATACGGTTTTCCTTCCAGGTCAAGTTCCCATAGTTCCTTCAAGTCAGCACGCACGACTTGATCCGCATCCACGTAAATTATCTTTTGCACGCCAAGTGGAAACAAAACGTCCAAGAAAAGAATCTTGTAGCCCCAGATAATACGCTGTTTTTCCGTCTGCTGACGCAACCAATTTGGCCACTTGTACGTGACAAGACGAATATCCATACCAAGTTGTTCACGTAAAATTGGAATGGACTTTTTAAAGTCAGGCGATAGAAAATTTTCCAGTAGCCAAAACGTCACGGGGTTATTAGTTCGTTTAAGCACACTCGACATCATAATCTTGACAAATCGCTCATAGAGGTATCCAGACGCCACGGAAAAAACATGAATGGTCTCACCCGTACGACGTTTTTGCGGCAAAGAAGTGCTGTTTTGATGCACAGCACTCGTTTCATTAACTTCTTTTACTGCAGCTTGTGATATTGTATCCAAATTGTCATCGTTTTTACCCATAACGTTTAGCAATGAGTTCCAGTACGAACGGAGAGCTCCTTCGCCGTGGCTAGACGACAGAGTATTTGAGTCTGTCTTTGTTGTATCCTCTGAAACTGCATCCTCAATAGACTGAAGCAACACTTCGTGTTCCATACCAGCCTTCTTGCGAACAAGAAATTGATGCATGTGCGAGCCAAAGTCGAAAACTGTTATCGGGCGAGCCTCCAGTCGGAGTTCCGTGTCTGAATTAATGATGTCGAATAACTTAGCGGCTCGTCCTTCCGCCAAATGAAGAGACCACACACCAGGCGTTGCTTGAAGCTGAAAGTAGCCGAGATTCTGCATTACGAGCGTGTCACGGTGCAAGAGCTGAGCACCAACCTCACGCTCAAGAACGAGCTGGAGACCATTTGGAGGAGAATACATATTAAAAGTTATGTCACTACATTGTCCATACACGAGCAAGCTCTCCAATTGAAATACAGCCCGCGTTGTCGACCTCACCGCTGCAAGACTTTCAGGATCCACTCGCAAATTGTCCAAGTCATCACCCGCAAGAAAAGTTTGCACGTTCCAAGCTTCAGGAGTGTCAATTTTCATGGTCAGGATTGGTTGTACAGGCAGCTTGCGAAATTCGACGCTTGTTTCGGCTAATGATAACTTCTTGTCAAAAAGGTATCGATAAAATCGTTGCAGTGGAAAGCTTGCGTACTCATTCGCTGGAATTAGTACCAGCTCAATACTGGCATTTAGCTGTGAGTGCAACATGCATAGCAAAGAGCTCATAACTTGTGCAGCTTCCGATAAAGGATCTACGTAAGCAGTAACTTGAAGAGATGGGTCGCCATCTAGGCGGACAGTGTTAAGAGAATTTTCATTTACTTCCATGCGGGATGTACGATCAATCTTGACGTACTTGTCGACAATGCCGGTGGTCTTCATAATGCTAAAACTTAACTTGTCAGCTTCTTTAGCATTGAGTGTGGCACTGCGCTTGATGAGCGCCTTGGCCACGGGCTGAGAGCGATGCTTTAAATCAAAGCTTAGAATAGTTGCCACATCTTCATCAGAGAGCGAATGTCGTGGAAGATCAACTTGTCTTCCATTAACGAAAATGTACGGTAATGCACTCTTTGATAAGCTTTCGTCTGTAAATGTCGAAGGAAACCGCGAGCGCAGGAGCGCATTAAATCGCGTGAGCACGCCACGTTGTTTCGTCGACAGCCATTTCCCTGGTTTTTGGCTTAAAAGCGTTAAGACCTTTATGTAAATCGAATCGTTTTCATCTCTGCTATCAGCTGTCCCTTTCCAAATTTCCTTAAGCTTTCCCCTCGAAGCTTCAACCGACTTCTTCTTAACGATACAAGTCAATGCTTCCAATACAAACTTTAAGTAAACTTCGTTGTCTGAATCCCCTGTAATGGCTAGAATGGCAGCCAGAAGCTCCCCCACACCTTCGCTTTTGACATCGCTACTAATTTGAGGTACGATTCCAACACGCAGCGACTTATCTGAATCTTCAAGGACAGCCTTGACAACACGATATGCATGATCTGCATCCCGTGGGTCGTTCAAATAAACTGGAAAAATTACGGTCTGCTTTTTTGGCAAATTTCTAGAGCCACGAGGATGTAAATACGAGATTGCTTGTTGAGCAGCAGCTTTCAGGCGACCATCGACATCATCAGCAACAAGATGATTAGGCAAGTCCACTTCCTTGTCACCCAGTCTGTCTCTTGAGCTCTCAAAAATCGACAAGTACGCAAAATACGCGTTTTGCTCCATCAAGAGCTGCTCAATGAGGTCCATCTCATTATTGAGCATGTCCCGATACGCCATATTAATGTACAGCGGCTGGTCACGACCAAAATTGGCCATTATCGCCCCTTGAATGTCCAAATCTTTTTGAATTACACCATTAAAGATAAATGAATTTAGCGGCAAATGTTTTAAGATAATGAATTCAGTCATGGATAGCACTTCTTCATCAAATTGGTCACTTGACAAGCACGCCATCGCCTCATCTTCGTTTTCTTCAGGCGAACCAATCTCTGCAGCTGCTTCAGCATACGCTTCTACCAAGCGATCAATCAGGATGATGGAGCTATCATCATTACCTACCCGCTGTAAAAAACCAGAGACAATTTTCATGGATCGAACTTGGTCGACCTTCTCTTTTTCGTTTGAAGTATCGTCATCGCCACCTTTTGCCTGCTTTTTTTCGCCGTCAATAGTCACTTTGCTGCATTTTTCCTTGGCCTGTGCTAGCATCAAAAGCTTTGTGAAGTGCCAAGGATTTGCCTTGTCTGTTCCTTTCAAAGTCTTGTACTTTTCCACTAATGCTTGGCGCTCATCAAACGTATTGCTCGCAATCAATTCTTTTGACGAAATAAGCAAAGCCCACTGGATAGGAGCATTGCGTGCCTGCAAGAACTCAACGTGGGATAATGCCGCACGGCCTGTCCCAGTCAGCGGATCCATCACCAGCACGCACTCGTACATATTCTTGCGAAGAAAAATAAGGCTCCACGCTGGGCGTTTAAGAACATTGATGTCCGACGGCCAATCAGCAGAATTGGCATCTGTCTCAATATTGTTTAGGTACAGAGGAGTTGTTCCGTCCATAGAGCCGCGCACGTGGATACGCACAATCGGCTGCTCTTGATTCGTTTCACGCACATGAGTCAGCATATCTTCCAATTCGGTCTGATTAAGAGTTAAGCTGGCAAGCTGCTTCGCGACAGACCATTCTGTTTTTAACGTCTTCATAAAGTCAAATACATTAAACGAGCGCTCTGTCGGGTCAATAGCAATACCATTCATGATAAACTTATTTGTCAGTCCTCTCATTGAAGCTTGCATTCTCGTTGATGCAATTTCTTCACGAAGCTCAGTCGAAATTAACTTTTGCGAAAAGGCCAGTCGTTTTGCTTGGATTGGAAAGTCTTGTGAAAGTGTTTCAAGTCTTTTGAGCGAATTCTTAGCGTCCACAATCGCACGCACGGCACTTGCGCCCAAGTCCTTCAGATGCCATGCTCTCAGCTCCTGGTCTTGCTCACTTTTCTTAACTAACATGTCGTGAAATTGCTTCAGCTTAAAAGCGATAGCGACGTGACGCGCTAGTAATGGCTTGAAGAGGAAACCGCTTACCTCTTCATCATCAATATCCTTGTCCTCGTCCTCGTCAACTTCGTTTTCACCATTAGCGGCTGTTTCATCCCCACCAGCCATTCTAGAGTCATCAATTGTCTTGTATTCCATATTCTTAATATCCAAAGCTACGCCATAGCCCTGCAACAAAGTTTCCAAGGGTGAATCACGCGGGTAGTGACGCACTATGTACTGAATCTTGCTCTGTTTTGCTTCATTGACAAGTGTCGAGTGGAAGGCATGAAACGAGGTCGTTCCCACGAGACCATAAAGAATTGCCGTCATGGGCGTTATTTCTTCATTTGTTGATGCTACGCATGGATACTTGTGGTCAACTCGTAACTCAATATCATTAAAACCAGCCGCAATACACGTCTTCTTACTAATCTTCTGCTTCATGTTACGTAAACTATCATCCAAATCAACCACCGAGCAAGCAACTGCTTCCACGCAGTGCGGCTCCCTGTAGAACACAGCCCAAGTGTCGGCATAGACGCCACACGGACGTACACCAGAGTCTAATCCCAATTGTCGAAACATTTCTACCTTTACTGAGTACGTGCGTGTCGCTAGCATCAGCTCCAAGACCTATAAGAGCAACAACATATATAAGTAAAGCAGTTCATAAAAGCACCGTGGAGGTGTGCCCACATTCTGCAGTCCAGGCGCAACAAATTCGGCAACGACTACGGCAAGCTCCGCAAGGGCGTCTACGTCACTGCTCATTAATTCCACATAAGACGTACGCTCTTCTAGCTGCTCTAGAAACTGCCAAAAGTACAGCGGATTTTCGTCCGCCAAGAACTCACTACGTGATGAACAAATCAAGATCTAAGACTTTAAAGAGAAAATCAATTCGTGAATTATATCGTACCTGGTTTCCATAAGTGGAAAAAACGGGGAGGTGGGCCAGCTTGCCTTCAGTTTGACGTGCACACCTCGCGCATACACCATTAAGGGAGGCACAGCTGCGAGCAGCGCCGCCAACACCGTGCCAAGCCACGTTGATCGTCTCATTGTCTTGCGAAAAGAGGATTGGTGTTCCACGTGGATCTGTTTTAGATACAAGACCATTTGAAGGCTTCTAATTGAAGTATTTAGTCGAAAACCTTCGATACTGCATAAAATCCCACTCGTCCTTCACCGCCGGTTTACTAAGGTGAGATCGCGTGAAATCATCTGTCTACTGTGTTTGCTCCTACCTGTCTATACCGTGCTCTTGCTCTGCAGTTTTGTCATGAGCAATCCTAATGCGCACCGTAAGATGACGCCCAAGGGGCAGATGAGCTCCAGTGGCATGGGGCCCGCGATTATGCACTTGCCGACGCATCTCAAAATTTTGTTTGAGCCCAATCCGCCGCTGGATCATCTTTCCCGTTTAGTAAAGCGCAAGATGCCGCCATACACGGGACTTGCGGATTTCGCAGACACTTTCGAGACAGAGAAACCTCCAATGCGTAACGTCCAGGAGACGCCGAAGGAGCGGCGAGAGCGCCGCCGATTAGAAAAGATGGCGGCTCACGATGCCAAGACTGAAAAAGACCGGGCAAAATGGGACCCGAATGCCGAGGACTCGCGCAAAACGCAGGATGCGTACAAAACACTCTTTGTGGGACGCATTAGCTACGAGACCACAGAGCAGCAATTGCGCCATGAGTTGGAGCAGTATGGACCAGTCAAGAGGGTGCGGCTGGTAGAAGATCCTGAAGGCAAGTCGCGCGGGTACGGTTTTGTAGAATACGAGAAGGAGGCGGATATGAAAGCTGCGTACAAGTATGCCGATGGTAAGAAGATTGACGGACGCCGCGTCGTCGTGGACGTCGAGCGGGGACGGACGGTGAGAGACTGGCTCCCGAAAAAGTTTGGAGGCGGCATAGGTGAGACTCGTAAAGGAGGGGCAGATGTGAACGTCAAGTATTCAGGGCGAGAAGCAATTGGTCATTTTCAGGTCGGGGCAGTGCGTGATGAAGGAGCATCAAGAGGAGCTCGTGAGCCTCCGCGTGATCGGAGTCGCAGCCGGGGCCGCGTAGCCATTGGTGAAAATCGGGAGCGACGCCGTTCGCGATCGAGATCGCGGGACCGTCGACGCGATCGTGGCCACGACCATAGTCGGGACCAAGACCGTGGTCGCGATTATGACCGTAGCCGCGATCGCCGAAGCCGCAGAGACTCGCGCGACTATTCTCGTAGATACTGATAGTGCGATAGGTGGCAGCTTTTCTCGTAGGTATAATTGCACTGTCAGCATGTGTGCTGTCGTCAACTAAGGTACGAAATTTAGTTCAACTGCGCGTTTCGTTAATTAGGCTGCATATCAATTTTTCCATCGTTTTTAAAGGAGGTACGTGGTATCGGAGCTCTTTACCTAGTGCGCTTGAGCAAACCGGGGACGTTCGATAAATTATTGGCATTCTCGTAACTCGGTATTTCGGTATTTGTTGTCGAAGCATAAAAGCAATTTACGATGTGTAAATTATATGATTGGGCATAGTACACCTACTAGAAGTGAATAAAGAAAAATTTGCCCATATCTCACACATCGCATTGCAATTAAGAAGTTGAAATAACTCCATTCGAGCCAGGAGCCTTTCTAGGCACCGCTTAAGGTCCTGCGGGTATCGGAAGTCAAGCAGACAAGAGTATATAAATTTAAAAGCAATATAATGGCTGTGTTTAGCTTTTCTACAACTGTCTTTTGACATGGGTTCACAATTGGGATTTAAGATCAGCATGCTGATTGGTGACCATAATTCTAAACAAGTTCGTAATAATCAAAATATCAAAATTTCGCCCCACCTACAATCAGAAACGTGAAATCTGCCGAAAGAAAGCGGCAGACCGAAAGATGAGACAGACCATATCCGGCTTCTTGGCTTAACCTCCCTAATGGAAAAATACAGGCTACAATTAGCAGTATCCTTAAAAACAGTGACCAGTGTGAGGCTATGGATCTGACGGAACTCAGTGTTTGTAACCCGCACATATTTCTGTGCGTGGTGATGACGATGGCGTAAGCCATCGTAATAAAAGTTCTTGTGGTACCCCGGCTTCAGTGGGTACCACTCAGGGGATTATAGACTAAAATGTTTCGTCTTGCCCCTGAGGAGGAGCCGTGGCTTTTGCCCGAGCAGCTAATTAATAGCTTGTCTAAAGAGACTACTCCTCACAATAAATATTCCTTTTTATCGCGACAAAGCTACATGGCCTTGATCCAAGCGCGAAGAACTTTCGCGCTGAGGAGGAATTTTATCTCGATGTTTTTTTCGAGCATCGATGGTATAGTGCCAACAGTAAGCGAGATAAAGCCTCGCTTATACAAGCTTGGAGCGCGTTCATTCGCAATGTCAAAGACATTGGTCGCGAAGCCTGACTTCAAAGACTTAACGCGATTCGCGTTAAGTTTGAGAAACGAACTCCAACCGGTGCAAGGTATAAATCGCATCGGTTGTCACGTGAGGCAGGACTTCCATGCCTCACGTGGGGCGATCCCTGTTCGTGTTGTGTTGACAACACGAAGCGAGTAAATGGGGAAGTCTATCCCCTTTCTTCGCCCTGGAAAAGGCTTTGCATCTCTATCGAGATGCGCGATGCGATTGACGTTTTGCAATCATAACTGCCAGGAGCGTGTTTTTCGATGGACATTATGATCCATCAGATGGGTCTTGTCATACTGACGGACGAGGCCTCAACGTCAACAATCAGCTGGGAACGAGGCTCCCAGCTGTCATGTGAAGGTGGATAACCGCGCTAGCGAACAAGATAACTCGTTCGCTGCCCCTTCACATCACGGCGGGTTTGGATACTTTCCACAAGGAAACGTGACCACCGTGGGAAATCACCAATGGTTGTGGCGGAGAAGGAAAATTTAGATCCGACCCATGAGTCGGATCTAGAGTTGAAGATCGACAAACTCGATCGCTTCCTCCATGATTTGGAGGAAGGGCTGGATCACGAGCGCGGTATGCGTCGCTCGTTAGAGTAGACGCTGAAGGCTCATCATATCGAACGGTTGGAAGACCGTTTGAAGAGTGCGCACTCCATATTGGAGCACGAACGGAATTATCACGCTTTTCGTGATGAGGTGTCGTCAGCTCATCGCGGTTTCGAGGATCTTCGGACCCGACATGAGAATCTCCAGATTCAGCATGAGAATCTGGTTCGTGACCACAAGAATCTATTAGGGATTCTTAAAAAAGGTGGTCAGATCCATCCTCGGAAGAAACCGCGTACTGATGGTACGGGCGGAGCCGACCAACGTAAAACGTAGGATGCGTTCGCATTCTACGTGGCAATTCTATTGTGTATGCATTGCCTCTGCGATGCAGTACAGAAATGGCCCAATGAACTTGGGTAGTAGTGTACAGCTACCCACATTAGTGACTACACGCTTAGGTAAGTTTATCGTAGAGAGTAGTACTAGGTCATTGACTTTAAATAAAAGAACGTTTGCTCTTCCAAGTTTGTCTGCGTTCCGTTTCTGACGGTCCACTGCGTTAGCAATGGAATCCTGTACGGAACAGATTACCGATTCTCGAGTCAGCAGAAATTCCTCTGCTGACTCATTTGTTTTGTCTTTTTCAAAGCGCTTTGAGCGCACTGCCATGAGATCATTCTCATCTTCGATGTCGATTGCTTCGACATCGACATCATTCGCGTCGTTGTTAAGTTCGACGCGTGATGAGCATGAGCCAGAAATGGTTTTGCTCATGCGAGTCCACCCCCCCCCCTTAAACTAGAGGATCCCTCTAATTGTGTGGGAATGCGAGGATGGCGTAAGCCATTCACGAAGAACGGTGTATGCGTTGTAGACGCATGCACCGAATTATTGATGGCGCATTCGACCATAGGCAAAAACTCGCTCCCATTCGGATACGATTGGACGTAACCTCGAAGTATCTCATCGAGGACGCGATTTACGCGTTCCGTCTGACCACCTGTCTCTGAATGATCAGAAGTTGACATAGTCAGCCGTGTCCGAGAGAACCGTGGATCTCTGTCCGAGACCAGTTTACGAGGTAACCCGTGGAGCTTAATTACCGTGTCGATAAGACACGAACACAGCCCGGAGCCGTGATCGACTCTGGTACTGCAGCAAGATGTACCATCTTGCTTAATCTGTCTACACAAACAAGGATTCTATTGTTTTTGTGATCGTCTTTGGGAAATCCGAAGCCGAAGTCCATAGATACGGACATCCAACACTCTGCCGGAAGTGGTAGAGGTTGGAGAGGCGCACGGGATGAAGGGCTAGGCTTCACCCGTTGATATACCTTGCAAGCACGAATGTACTTGCGCACGAACTGATACTGGCGGGGCCAGTAAAAGTCGCGACTTACTGTAAGATAAGTTTTCTCACGTCTACGATGCCCACTTGTTGGTGCATCGTGACACTCATACATACAGTACAAGCGCAAATCATTGTGAGTTGGGACGACGACACGTGGAGTGTCGCCGGCAACGGCTGTGTAATACAATAAGCCGTTGAGTGTTGTGTATCGATCGGATGACGATCGATATAAACCCGGTAAATCTTTATAAGATTTATCGGATGGATTCATTAAATGATCCATCAAACATAGAAGTTCTTTGTCTTCTGTGTAGGGTTTCTTTATGTCATCAACTAAGGTTGATGACGGAACACTCGTAGTGAGTGTTGCAACAGTGGGATTAATTTCACTGTTGGAGTGCACTGCCGGTTCGAAATCGGGTCGGCGTGATAACGCATCAGCGACAACATTAAGTCGTCCTGGTTTATATTGTACGGAGTAGTTATACTCCGCGAAGAAGTATAGCCACCTCGCCATTCTTTGCGAGAGGTGTGAGCTATTAACGGCCGTGCGTAATGACGCATGGTCCGTATATACGATGAACGGTC
>NC_090610.1:2619480-2634679 GCF_004359215.1 Bremia lactucae | reverse complement strand
TACGCAGATCTGCTTGAGGCCATCGCACTCACTCGTGTTACATCCACACGCTTGTAGACGCTCCAAGACGTTCATCAGATGGCCATCTGATGAACAAGTGGCAGGCATCTTTACGGATCGATGCTGCCAACTGATCCTTGGCGCATATTTTCTGAGCCAAGGTAGACCTAGGATGTCATCAAATTTGTCATATAAATCCAGTAGGATGAAATCATCATCGTACTTTAAATCTTTTAACATGTAGTGAAATTTCACTACGCGTTTCATTACTATTATCGATGCGCCTGTCGCAAGACGCACCGTCGTCCTCGTTGGAGGAAAGTCACGCTCAACATATTTGAGCCTACGACCTTCTAGCGACTGGCTACGAATAAAGTTATTCGACGCTCCACAGTCCACTAGGGCTCTAAGTGACAAGTCATTTGTCACTTTTATTTTCAAGGTGATGGGGGATACCTCATCACCAGGTGCCGAGACACATAATGATTGTGTGTCTGGAGCAGTTTTTGTCAAGAGATTTGCAAATTCTCTTGAGGTTGCTGGATCAGTAGGGCGTTGCGCCCTTTCTGACCCCGACCGTTTTTTGGCGGTCCGCCTCGCTGTTGCGATTTCGCAACAACGTCGGACCCGCGACCGTTGCCCTTTTTGGCATTCGGTCCAGTAATTACGTTCAGTACTTCTCGGTACTGGGTGTGGAGCACTACACTCATGAGCGTAGTATCCTAGCTTTTGACAGCGATTGCATTTCTGCAATCACTTATTGTTCGAATAGCGAGGTTTCTCGCTTTCGACATAAGAGAGGTCCATCGGTTCTGGACCTCCCAGCTCGTGTCGTCTTGGAGGACGATACGATGACGAACTAGCTTGAGCCTGTCTTAAGCTAAAGTCCTCCTGTTCCGCAACGGATACTGCTTCTTCAAGCGTATCCAGTTCCAAGCGGTACAGGTGGGTCTTTACGGGACCATTTGTAAGACCTTGCATGAACACCGTAATCAACGTGCGTTCATGAAATGGATTGCTCGTGATACAACTCGCTAAGAGTCGTATGTGCTGGGCATAAGCGTGAACATCACGCTTGCCTTGCTTGAGTTTGAGAAGCTCTAGTCGAGCTCTGAACTTAGCCCTAGGCGGTTCAAACGTCTGTTTGAGCCGGTCTTTAAAAGCCTCCAGCGACCTAAAGACATATGGGTCGCGCAACTTGAGGCCTAGTGCCCAAGTTTTGGCACGACCTGCCAAATTTGACTGAGCAAATGCGACTTACATTTGCTCGTCGACGATGTGACGAGCCCTTATGGCATCGTCCAACTCGACAAACCATCTTAAGAGGGAGTATTCTTCGACTCTTCTATACTTAGAGATGTCAATTTTTAAGGTTTCTGGACGACGCGTGTGCGTCATCCCAGGTACAGAAGTCTGTACCTGCTGTAACCTCAACAGTTCTGCCTGTTGAGAGCCTTGCTGATTTAGCAAGGCTACCTTCTCCTTCACCTCGTCAAGTTCATGTTGTAGGAACTTGGCGATGGCTGAATGGAGGGCATCTCTGTCCAAACCGGACAGCATGGCCAAGATGGCATCGTTCCCTAAGGTCGAACTCATTCGTTCGACCGCACTCCTTTCGATGTCACTTAGAAAGGAGTAGCTATCACGTGAAACGTGATGCGTATTTCCACTATCGTCTAACATGTCCATGTTAGATGATTGAAATTGTGGTCCTTGGACGGACTACAAAGTGCTACCAGGTGTAACGGGGCACTGCCGACTTGTACTGCTTCAGTACAAGTCCACTTCGCTCTGCCTCAGTGCGAGTGGTGCCTCACGTCACTTCACGTACACTAGTACGTGCAGAGGAAGTCTTATCTTTAAAACACTTGCTCTAAAGAGGGTTATATGAAAACTTTATTTAATATAATTTAGTTCTTCTTTCTATCTACTTAATACTAACTTAATTATAAACTAATACAAATATGTACTAAAAGTCTTATCTGTCTTTCTCTTTGCGCGCGTCCAGCGCTGACTGGACCGCGGAGAAAGTAGATATAATGGTCTATATCTACCAATGGATAAGTCTTTAGAATATTACCATGTAAAGTAATATTCTTCAAATATTCTCTACCTTTTAGATAACGTGTTTATTAACAACCTTTAGGTGTTAATTTCATGTAACGATACACTCCGTTACAGTGTTGAACGCCCCGGATTGTCCAACACCCTGTAACGGGCTAAAGTTGCCCTAATGTTACACAGTCCCCGTTAAGTACACCTTGTGTACTTAAGGGGATGGTCAATTACTTAAGTAAAGTTATTAGACCCACCACTTGGGTGTGGTTCACATTGTGACCTATATATATATATATATAAACTATATGTAAACAAAAACGTCGAAATGCGGCCACGCTCTACTTAAACACACACCCTAGCACAGCGAGGAATTGGTCAGACCGTCTTCAATTGCGTGCAGTGAGGTAGTTGTTGTGGTGGCGCCATAGCGACCTCACCCAACGCACTAAGTACTCTAGTAAAGTGTCGTCACGGGAGCGGTAATCCGGCTCCTCGAACGCACTTAGTAAAAAGTAGTTTTCAGACTGATTTATATTTTATCGCATTAAATATAAATACCTATTTTTACCAATCAAAATGTCATCTCTACAGATAACACTTAATATGTATTGCGAGCGTATCTTTCTAGTTACCTCGCGTAACGGATGACGCTAGCTGTCATCATGGATGACGCTATCTTTCCTAATGTGAATGCACCTATGTGCATTACATACACAAGGGTCACAAATGTGAACAACACCCGAGTGGTGGGTCTAATTACATTATTTGACTAATTGGCCATCCCCTTTAATACACCAAGTGTGCTTAACGGGAACTGTGTAACATTAGGGCAACTTTAGCCCGTCACACCATTCCCCCTTAAAAACAAATTTACATTCTAAATTTGTCAAAGAGGAGCGAGTTACTGCGAACAGCTTTTCGCTCCACTAGTTCACTCAATCACTCTATCGACCTGTATTCATACACACGGCGCAAAGATGCCACCGAAAAGCGGCCAAGTTGGTGGGTCGTCCTCGAGGACGCCCAATCAACCTCGCACTAAGCGCACGCGCCGCGTTAATACGCCGGCAGCGTCTAATTTTAGTCGAAACGCCGACAGCTACTGCTGCTGTCGCATTAACAGGGCTTAAGGTCCATCCCACTTTATCAGTAATAATGTTGATCCGTCGCTCATTGTCGACTTCAATGAGTCGACACCGTTGCCGTCATTTCATAGTAACGATGCGGACAATGAGCTCATGAGAAAGGATGATGGCGCATTGTTGCTCATCCAAACTTCTCTCATGGCTCACAACATGGAGTCAGCAACATTTACGAATGCTGTCTCGTCGTCAGCGCTGGATAGCGCAGCGACGGTTAATGAGAGCGCTGCCCATAAAAGAGCAGCCGCTCCTTCGTTGGGTAAAACCACAACGCCTTACGTTCAGAAAATTATTCATAATGGTTCTGACATAGAGGATTCTGAGCCTAAAGCTCCGCCAACGACACGTGAACGGTTTCCGTCGGTGTCACAAGCCAGCCATATCGAACGTGGCTATGTGACGGGTGGCATATCACTTATACCCCCACCATCTAAATAGTCTCGTGTAAACGGGCCAATAGCGTGGCTCCTAGAGCGCGCTATTTCTAGATGCTCATAATTATTATGGCGTCTTTAAATCATGGAAGGCTCAGATAAATCGCTTGGGCGTATTTTCCCGATCCCGGTCGTGTTGCATTCAATGAAACGTCCGACCAATACAAGGAGGAATTCACGCGCCGCATTTATCCACATTTCGATGCGATGAAATTGCGATCGCAGCGAATTAATTTCGCCCGCTTGCGTGTGAAATCATGGGCGGTACTGTACCCCCTGTTTTTTTCTCACTACGCTACTTCTGCTAGTCCATTTGAGACTAGCGAAGAGGCCTCAGTTGGTGCTTCTTTTTATAGGAGTCGCCGAGCCGGGCACGTCAATACGTAGGGTATCGATCGGTTTTCAAGAGTCGAAATTCTTCAAGAAACCTCTCCATTGGACGATGATCTGATACCTTTGCCTTATTGAGCGGTGGGCAAGCAACTTTCCAACAAGGAAGCGCTAATTCCCACCCGCATCCATCAGTGCAGGCGGCGCCCGATAGGAGTGGCGATCTCGCCCACCTAATCACGGCTGCCTTACCTTCGTCCGTTCAGTCACAGGCGTTTAGCGCTGCTGCACGACGTATTGCGGATCTCGAGAATCAAGTCTTGCCACTGACCTAGGATCTTTGTGGTGTCCGAGCGAAGGCTCGTCAGGGTTATGAACGCCTGAAGACTCGCTTGGAACTTTCTGAGCGGACAATGCTGAGAAATCCGAAGTACCCGCGTGATTTTCCTCGCTCTCCGAGTCCTGTTCGTGGTGGGAGGAGTCGGTCGGCTGAAAGGTTTTCGCCTCCGCCGTCTCCTTCACCCGAACGGAGCTCGAATCACAGTCGGCGTCACCATCGGTCTCCTTAGACGGATGAGAGTATGTGACCTCATTTCGGTCTACAAACCGTTTTAGACAACCCACGTAAAATACGGGGTGCGTCTACATATACGGGGGAAGGGTGAGCCTATAGTTTAGGTCTCGAATCTCTTCTACCACCGTAAAGGGCCCAATGAAACGCGGCAACAACTTCGTAGTACCTAAGCGGTATCTCATCCTTACTGGCGTGGACACTGTTATTTATAGCGAACTCAACAAAGGGCAACTGCTTGCTCCATTCTTTGAGAGTCGCTATAGTGCGTAAGACATCCGCCAGGACCCGATTGGCACGTTCTGTTTAGCCATCGGTCCGGGGATGATCTACGGTCGACATGTGGAGCTTGCTACCTAGCAGCTCAAACACATATCGCCAGAAAACAGACAAAAAACGTGGATCCCGGTACGATACTATGGACTTGGGCATCCCGGGTAGTCGGTATACATGATTCAGAACAAGAGAGCTACCTCCTTGCCTGGGATCGATGTTTTACATTGTGCTAAATGCACTATTTTGCTCAGTCTGTCGACAAAGACGACGAGCCCCGTACGCCTCTGATGATCGGGCGGCATGCCAAACATGAAGTCCAGACTTACTGACTTCCAACAGTTGGCTGGAATCGGTAGCGGCTTCAGTGGCGCACTGCTGGATGGTGCAGGCTTAATGCGCTGACACTGTTCGCAACAGCGAATAAAGTTGGCCACCCATCTAAATAGGTGTGGCATCAAAGTTCCTTTGACACTCGTAAGAATGTCTTTTCACGGCCAAGATACCCACTAGATGGCGCACCATGGAGCTTGTGAAGGGTCATCAGCTTGAGATCTGTGTCATGAGGCACATAGATCCTCAAGAGATCAGAAGGTGACAGCTGATGACATAACAGGCCATCGCTGTAGCTAAAGCGATTTAGCTTAGCTTTTAGGTGCGGCGGAAGGGTTACCTTTCGTCCACCAAAGTATTTCAATAGCAGGTGACAATGGTCGCCCTGACTGTAGCTCTCTTTTATTTCAGAGGCTAATGGGCTCGTCACGTGGTATGCCTTCATGGCTGCCAACGTTGACGGCTGAAATTGTGCTTTACACTGCACACTTTCCTGGTGTCTTACCTCGAAGTCTGGTCTGCGCGATAAAGCGTCAGCCAAGACATTTGACTTACCCGGCTTGTATTCAACTTTGAAATTAAATTCAGAGAAGAATGTAAGCCATCTTGCCATTCTAGGCGAGAGGCGCGGTGAGTTTATTGCGGTCCGCAATGATACGTGATTCGTATAAACTACAAATGTTTCGGTGCCCAGTAGGTGCACACGAAACTTGACAAGAGCATACTTTATTGAAAGTAGCTCTTTGTCATGCACGAGGTAAATCAGTTCCGCGGCTTTTAAAAGCCGGGACTGATAAGAGATGACGCGGTCAACGCCGTCGTCATCCTTCTGCATGAGCGCGCTGCCGATTGCAAAATTAGTTGCATTGCAGACGACGCTTAAGGGCTTATCCGCGTCTGGCAATGCGAAGACCGGTGCCTCTACAAGAGATTGCATCACTGATGTGAACGAATCATCTTGTTCTTTTAACTAAACCCATTCTGCTTCCTTTTAAGGAGGTCAGCTAATGGTTTAATTTGCTCCGCATAATTCTCGCTATATTTGTGCAAGTAATTAGCGAGCCCTAGGAATTGGCGCAAATTTTTCACATGCCGTGACATTGGCCATTCCTTTTCCGGTTTTACCTTGTTTGGGTCTGCTCGTACATCAGGTGGTGTACCTATGATGCAGCCCAGCACGGGTACCTCGGGGACACCTATGACGCACTTTTTCAAGTTGACGTACATTGGGCGTCCTTCAAAGTCTGCAACACAGCGTCTAAATGACGCTTGTGCGACTATTGCACTCAGCCCGTCCTTGGCCCTACTATGCACGAATACATCGTCAGAGTATTGGGGCGAGTAGGCACGGTGCTGACGCATCACGTGAGCCTCCACCCGATTGAATGTCGCTGGTGCGTTTTTCAAACCTTGGGGCATCACAAGCAGCCACTCCCGAAGCATACCGCTTGGGGTGCTTACAGCTGTTTTGGCTACATCGGACTCTCTCATGAGTACCTGATAGTAGCCATCCCTTAAATCCAACGCTAAAAATTTAGTTGACTTTCCCATGGATTTCAACAAAACATCTTTCCGCGGGATTGGCGTTTGCCGCTCTAGGCACTGTGCCGGTTCATGCGACGCTTGACTTCCTGTCAGCTCGCTGTCTACTTCCACAGGCTGCAGGACTATGGGACACATGACTCCTTGTCATTGCACTTTTCACTACCCCAGTCTCCACGAGCTGGGTAGGAATTGATGAGTTTGACATCCCGTCAACAGACCATCAGCTGTGTGCGACGCGACATCAGTTGCATACGCTTCTCGCAGGACCACATCCTTTCCGGTGTCTTGCGTAGAGTTCGCAACTGTGCGTGTACGCCAGTATATCCATGGTTGGTGTTTTGCCAACCATGGTATGCTAGGATGACTCTCCATACCCAGCGCTGTGAACTTCTCTATACAAGAGAAGTCACTAAAGCTAAAGGCGAGTTCATATTGAACTCCCTCAGACTTAACGATCGTGGCGTTCGCTAAACGAATGGTCGCCTCTTCTTGCTTGCCATCCTGGCAAAGCGACTCAAGCACCGCCGGTCTCTTTTTTAGAGCCGCGAGTTTTACAAAATTTTGTGATGCACCCGAATCCACTAGGAGGTCATCACCTGGTCATAGCCTCGTACTTGAGCGCTATAGACCATCAGGGTCGAGGTCCGAAATTTCGAGACCTCAGAGACGATGCTACCCATTTGTTTGACAACTCTGAACTTAGGTGTAGCTTCAGTGTCCGCGTCAGTAGGGCATCCCGCCCCTACTGCGCTCCTGCATTTCCCGACCCCTCAGTGGTCGATGCAGAACTCATGCATCTCGCACGCTGGTTCTTGCCATCGCCCTTTGGGTAGGGAGTCCTCTTGCTGGGCATATTTGCCCCAGCAAGGTAGTGGCGGTGACGCCATAGCGACCTCACCCAACGCACTAAGTACTCTAGTAAAGTGTCGTCCCGGGAGCGGTAATCCGGCTCCTCGTACGCACTTAGTAGAAAGTAGTTTTCAGACTGATTAATATTTAATCGCCTTAAATACAAATACCTATTTTTACCAATCAAAAATATCATCTCTATAGATAACACTAATATGTATTGCATGCGTATCTTTCTAGATATCTCGCGTGACGGATGACGCCTGCCGTCATCCCATCTAATGTAAATGCACCTATGTGCATCACATACAGAAGGAATGTTCACAAATGTGAACCACACCCGAGTGGTGGGTCTAATTACTTTATTTGAGTATTGACCATCCTCTTAAGTACACCAAGTGT
The DNA here is from genome assembly GCF_004359215.1 of Bremia lactucae. Classification (NCBI taxonomy): domain Eukaryota; phylum Oomycota; class Peronosporomycetes; order Peronosporales; family Peronosporaceae; genus Bremia; species Bremia lactucae. The sequence goes on along the minus strand of NC_090610.1, from coordinate 2,626,742 downwards.
ACTTAACGGGAACTGGGTAACATTGGGGCAACTTAAGCCTGTTACACCATCCCCCCCTTTAAGAACGATTTTACATTTTTAAATTTGTCAAGAGGAGAGAGGAACTGCGAGCAGAATTACGCGCCGCTGGTAAATTCAATCACTCTAGCGCACGTGTTTCCATACACGGCGCCAAAGATGCCACCTAAAAGGGGCCACGTTGGTGGTTCGTCTGCGAAGACGCCCAGTCAACCTCACACTAAGCGCACGCGCCGCGTTAATTCGCCGGCCGCGTCAAATGCCTTAGTCGAAACGCCGACAGCTAGTTTCGTCAATATGACGATGACCCATGAGGATATCATCTCAAAGACTGAAACTTGCCCTAGTGACCCTGCCACTTTAGCAGTGGTCAATAAGATTACGCCTTATGACCGACCTCTTGGTGGTATCATAGGCGAGTTTGATGTTAAAAGCGTGAGCGAGGCTCAACACTTTGTGGATGAGCGATTAGCCATCACACGTAGAGTCCGTGACGCAATGGCAAGCCCACAGGACAAGCAAAAATAATATGCGGACCGAAATGGTCGCAAAAATAATGAACGCTTTAGAGTGGGGGAAAGTACTATTAAGTACTGCTACCCTACCTAAAAATGCAATTTCTGTACTACGTGGAGGAACTACGAAGTTGTTGCCGCGTTTCATTGGGTTCTTTACGGTGGTAGAAGAGGTTGGAGACCTAAATTATAGGCTCACCCTTCCCCGTATATGAAGACGCATCCCGTTTTTTACGTGGGTCGTCTGAAACGGTATGTAGACCCAAATGAGGTCACATATTCCCATCTGGCTAAGGAGACCGATGGTGACGCCGACTGTGAGTCGAGCGTCGTTCGGGTGAGGGCGGCGGTGAAGGCGAAAAGCTATCGGACAGACTTCTCCCTCCACGAACAGGACTTGGAGAGCGAGGAACATCACGCGAGTAGCGCGGATCCCCCAGCATTATCCGGTCAAAGAGGTCCAAGCGAGTCTTTAGGCGCTCATAACCCTGACGAGCCTTCCCTTGGGACATCAACGAGATCCGAGGTCAGTCGCAAGACTTGAACCTCGAGATCCGCAATACGTCGTTCGGCAGCGCTGAACGCATGTATGTAACTGAACGGACGAAGGTAAGGCAGCCGCGAGTAGGTAGGCGAGATCGCGACTCCTATCGGGCACCACCTGCCCTGATGGATGCGGGTGGGAATCAATGCTTTCTTGTTGGAAGGTTGCTTGCCCACCGCTCCGTGAGGCAAGGGTATCAGATCCTTGTCCAATGGAAAGGTTTACGTGGTGATTTACCACGTTAAGGCAACACCTCTTCAAAGGTCGAGTATGAGTGAGAGTCGGATGTAATGGCCGGCTCAGGAAGAACAGAACAGTCGTCTGTTCATCGTCAGGCGGCTGACTATGAGCCTTTGAATGAGGGGGCTCAATCGGATAGACGTGCTAATAGCATTTGCTATAGCATGTTTGGTTCCGGCGATGAAGATGATTCCTCATCGCCAGCACCGACTACCGTGCCGTCACCCGCAGATATTTATGTGCGTGGTGATAACGATGGCGTAAGCCATCGTAATAAAATTTCTTGTGGTGCCCCTGCTGCAGTGGGTATTACCCAGGGGGCGTAGTCAATAAAATGCCTCGTCTTGCCCCTGAGATGAAGCCGTGGCTTTTTCCCGAACGGCTGGTCAGTAGCTTGTCTGGAGGAACAACTCCTCCATATAAGTATCTTTATTTATTGCGACAAAGCTGCATGGCCTTGATCCTAGCGCGAAAAACGTTCGCGCTGAAGAATTTTTTTGTCTCGATGCTTTAATCATCGATTGTACAGTGGCAACAACAAACGAGATAAAACTCGTTGATGCAAGCCTAGAGCGCATTATTCGCAATGTCAAAGAGATTGGACGCGAAGCTTGGCGTTAAGTTTGAGAAACGAACTCCAACCGGTGCAATGTATAAATTGCATCGGTTGTCTCGTGAGGTAGGACTTGTATGCCTCACGTGGGGTGATCCCTGTCCGTGTTCAGCTGACAACACGAAACGAGTGAGGATATGTTTATTCCCTTTCTTCGCCCAGGGGAAGGGCTCGCATCTTTATCGAGATGCGCGATGCGATTGACGCTTTGCAATCAATTTACAAGCGCCAGGAGTGCGTGTTCTACGATGGACCTTCAAATCCATCCGATGGGTCTTGTCATACTGACGGACCATGCCCTAAACGCCAGGGAACGAGGCTCTCAGCTGCTGTCATGCGAAAGTGGTTAACCGCGCCAGCGAAGCAAATAATTCTTCCGCTGCTCCTTCACATCTTGGTGTCGTAGAATACGTTCCACAAGTAAACGTTGACCACCGTGGGAATCCACTAATGGTTGTGGTGGAGTAGGGAAAATTAGATCTATCGTGTGTGTCGGATCTAGAATCGAAGATCGACAAACTTGATTGCTACCTCCATGTAAAATTAGATCTATCGTGTGTGTCGGATCTAGAGTCGAAGATCGACAAACTTGATCGCTACCTCCATGTGAAGGAGAACTTTGGTCACGAGCGCGGTAAATGTCACTTGTTGGAGCAAACGGTGCAAGCACACTTTTTTAAACGGTTGGAAATTCGTTCGAAGAGTGCGTACTTAATGTTGGATTACGAGCAGAGATATCACGCTTTTCGTGATGACCTGTCGTTAGCTCATCGCGGTTTCGAGGATCTTTGGACCCGACATGAGATCTCCAGATTCAGCATGAGAATCTGGCTCGTGACCACAAGATTTTTTTAGGGATTCTTGAAAAAGGTGGTCAGATTCGTCCTCAGAAGAAACCGCGTACTGATGGTACGGGCGGAGCCAACCAACGTAAAACGTAGAATGCGCTCGCATCCTACGTGGCAATTCTATTGTGTACGCATCGGCCTCTGCGATCCAGTACACGGAATGGCTTAATGAACTTGGGCAGTAGATTACTGCTACCCACATTGGTGACTACACGATTAGGTAAGTTTACCGTAGAGAGTAGTACTAGGATATTAATTCTAAATGAAATTACATTTGCTCTTCCATGTTTGTCTGCGTTCCGTTTCTGACGGTTCACTGCGTTAGCAATGGATAATTGACTCTCGAGCCAGCAGAAATTCCTCTGCTGACTCATTTATTTTGTCTTTTCCAGTGGACTTTGTGCGCACTGCCATGAGATCTTTCTCATCTTCGATGTCGATTGCTTCGACATCGACATCAATCACTATGCGTGATGAGGATGAGCAAGAAATGGTTTTGGTCGTGCGAGTCCACCCCCCCTTCAACTAGAGGATTCCTCTTAATGGGTGGGTATGCGTGAATGGCGTTAACCATTCAAGAAGAACGGTGCATGCGTTGTAGACGCATGCACCGGATTGTTGATAGCGAATTCGACAATCGGTAAAAACTCGCTTCAATTCGGATACAATTGGACGTAATCTCGAAGTATCTCTTCGAGGACGCGATTTTACGTGTTCTGTCTGACCATCTGTCTCTGATCAGAAGTTGACATAGTCAGCCGTGTTCCGAGCGATCGGAACACGGATTGCCAAGAGCTCCGCCGTAAACCGTGGATCTCATCCGAGAACAGTTCGCGGGGTAGACCGTGGAGTTTTAACACCATGCCGTTATAGACACGGGGACAGCCCAGAGCCGTGATCGACTCTGGGACTGCAACAAAATGTACCATCTTGCTGAATCTGTTTACAAAATTAACTTTTCCATTAATTTTGTGATCTTCTTTGGGAAATCCGAAGACGAAGTCCATAGATACGGACTGCCAACATTCTGCCGGAAGTGGTAGAGGTTGGAGAGGTGGACGGGATGAAGAAATAGGCTTCACTCGTTGACATATCTCGGAGGAACGAATGTACTTGCGCACGAGCTGGTACTGTCGGGGCCAGTAAAAGTCGCGACTTACTGTGAGATAAGTTTTCTTACGTCCACGATGCCCGCTTGTTGGTGCATAGTGACACTCATGCATGGTGCATAAGCGCAAATATTGTGAGTTGGGACGGCGGCACGTGGAGTGTCGCCGGCAGCGGCTGTGTAATGGAATAAGCCGTTGCGTGTTGTGCATCATCATATGGCGATCGATATAAAGCCGGAAAATCCGTGAAAGATTAATCGGATGGATTCACCAGATGATCCATAAACGCAGAAGGTCCTTATTTTCTGCGTAGGCTTTCTTTTTGTCATCAAACAAGGTTGATGACGGATCACTTGAAATGAGTGTTGCAGCAGTGAGATTATTTTCACTGTTGGAATGCGCAGCCCGCTCGAAATCGGGTCAGCGTGATAACGTATCAACGATGACTTCAAGGCGTCCTGGTTTATATTCTACGGAGAAATTATTGTCAGCAAAGAAGGATAGCCACCTCGCCATTCTTTTCGAGAGTTGTGGGCTATTTGCGGCCGTGCATAATGACGCTTGGTCCGTATATACGATGAACGGTCTATGTTCGAGGAGATGGACCCTAAACTTAGCCAGTGCATATTTCATGGCATGTCATGCACTGGGTAATTGCGTTCAGCTGATTGCAGCTGACGCGATTGGTAACAGACGACGCGCTCCGCGCGGTCTGTATCGTATTGCATTAACGCACAGCCGATTGCGAAATCGCTGGTGTCACAGACCCCATGAAATGGTCTGTCTTGATCTGCAATCGTCAAGATGGGCGATTGCATCAAGCTTTGCTTGAAACCTTCAAACGAACGCTGACAATCAGCGTTCCATAACCATTTCTCGTCTTTTTTCAAGAAATGAGAGAGATGAACTGTCATCTCGGCATGATTGTGTGAGTACTTGTGCAAGTACGCCGCTAGCCCAAGGAACTTTCTAAGTCCCTTGACGTCGACTGGAACTAGCCATTCGGTAATTACCTTGGTCTTTTCGGGATCAGGGCGCCCTCCGTGTTTTCTGACGATGCACCCAAAAAGTGGTATTTTGCTTGCAGCGAATATCCACTTCATGATTTGCGTACAACTTATGCTTTCGCATAAGTGTAAGAACCTGACGAATGTTAGTTTTATGAGATTTCACGTCCGTCTTTTCGTTCATGGCCCGGCTATGGACGAATACATTGTCAAAATAACTCGGTGCGAATTCTCACACCGGTCTCGACAAATTCGTTAGGCATCTTTTGAATGTTGCAGGGGCGTTACTAAGCCCCTGTGGCATTAGTAGCCATTCCCAGAGCATCCCTCTGGGAGTGCTCACAGCTGTGTACGGGATGTCCCATTCACGCATAAGGATCTGATAAATTCCATCCATCAGATGTATAGACGAAAGGATGGTACTCTTAGACATACCATCTATGATTACGTCTTTTCTAGGTATCGGCGTTTGAGCCGGTACCGTTGCAGCATTCAGTTTATTGAATGCGTGCACTATCCGCCACCCTCCTGTGGCCTTTCGCACACAAAAGGTCGGAGAGCTATGTGGGGAGGTTGACTCCCTCACAAGACCCGCTTTTAATCGATCGATAAAGAATTTATCGATCGCAAGTACTTGTTCAAGAGACAGTGGCCACTGCTTCATGACACAGTGCTTCGAGCCCGGTTTGAACTCGATCTCATTTCGAGTGTCTTTATCCTTAGGCAACTCGGATGGAACTGTTTCAGGTAATACATTCCTGAATTCAATCAAATCATTGTATAAATATGTGTCTTAATTGACTCCCAGAATTGAGTAGTATATATCTCAATCCGAGTCTTCACATCGGGGACACTTTCGTCCATCGATGAGCTGCTAAGAACCCGTTCGTTCTCTGCAAAATTACCGCTGACCGTATATCCGTTACGTATTCGTCCTCTGTGACGAATACGCAGATCTGCTTGAGGCCATCGCACTCACTCGTGTTACATCCACACGCTTGTAGACGCTCCAAGACGTTCATCAGATGGCCATCTGATGAACAAGTGGCAGGCATCTTTACGGATCGATGCTGCCAACTGATCCTTGGCGCATATTTTCTGAGCCAAGGTAGACCTAGGATGTCATCAAATTTGTCATATAAATCCAGTAGGATGAAATCATCATCGTACTTTAAATCTTTTAACATGTAGTGAAATTTCACTACGCGTTTCATTACTATTATCGATGCGCCTGTCGCAAGACGCACCGTCGTCCTCGTTGGAGGAAAGTCACGCTCAACATATTTGAGCCTACGACCTTCTAGCGACTGGCTACGAATAAAGTTATTCGACGCTCCACAGTCCACTAGGGCTCTAAGTGACAAGTCATTTGTCACTTTTAATTTCAAGGTGATGGGGGATACCTCATCACCAGGTGCCGAGACACATAATGATTGTGTGTCTGGAGCAACTTTTGTCAAGAGATTTGCAAATTCTCTTGAGGTTGCTGGATCAGTAGGGCGTTGCGCCCCTTTTGACCCCGACCGTTTTTTGGCGGTCCGCCTCGCTGTTGCGATTTCGCAACAACGTCGGACCCGCGACCGTTGCCCTTTTTGGCATTCGGTCCATAATTACGTTCAGTACTTCTCGGTACTGGGTGTGGAGCACTACACTCATGAGCGTAGTATCCTAGCTTTTGACAGCGATTGCATTTCTGCAATCACTTATTGTTCGAATAGCGAGGTTTCTCGCTTTCGACATAAGAGAGGTCCATCGGTTCTGGACCTCCCAGCTCGTGTCGTCTTGGAGGACGATACGATGACGAACTAGCTTGAGCCTGTCTTAAGCTAAAGTCCTCCTGTTCCGCTACGGATATTGCTTCTTCAAGCGTATCCAGTTCCAAGCGGTACAGGTGGGTCTTTACGGGACCATTTGTAAGACCTTGCATGAACACCGTAATCAACGTGCGTTCATGAAATGGATTGCTCGTGATACAACTCGCTAAGAGTCGTATGTGCTGGGCATAAGCGTGAACATCACGCTTGCCTTGCTTGAGTTTGAGAAGCTCTAGTCGAGCTCTGAACTTAGCCCTAGGCGGTTCAAACGTCTGTTTGAGCCGGTCTTTAAAAGCCTCCAGCGACCTAAAGACATATGGGTCGCGCAACTTGAGGCCTAGTGCCCAAGTTTTGGCACGACCTGCCAAATTTGACTGAGCAAATGCGACTTACATTTGCTCGTCGACGATGTGACGAGCCCTTATGGCATCGTCCAACTCGACAAACCATCTTAAGAGGGAGTCTTCTTCGACTCCCCTATACTTAGAGATGTCAATCTTTAAGGTTTCGGGACGACGCGTGTGCGTCATCCCAGGTACAGGGGTCTGTACCTG
>NC_090610.1:2602054-2615805 GCF_004359215.1 Bremia lactucae | reverse complement strand
ATGATCGGGCGGCATGCCAAACATGAAGTCCAGACTTACTGACTTCCAACAGTTGGCTGGAATCGGTAGCGGCTTCAGTGGCGCACTGCTGGATGGTGCAGGCTTAATGCGCTGACACTGTTCGCAACAGCGAATAAAGTTGGCCACCCATCTAAATAGGTGTGGCATCAAAGTTCCTTTGACACTCGTAAGAATGTCTTTTCACGGCCAAGATACCCACTAGATGGCGCACCATGGAGCTTGTGAAGGGTCATCAGCTTGAGATCTGTGTCATGAGGCACATAGATCCTCAAGAGATCAGAAGGTGACAGCTGATGACATAACAGGCCATCGCTGTAGCTAAAGCGATTTAGCTTAGCTTTTAGGTGCGGCGGAAGGGTTACCTTTCGTCCACCAAAGTATTTCAATAGCAGGTGACAATGGTCGCCCTGACTGTAGCTCTCTTTTATTTCAGAGGCTAATGGGCTCGTCACGTGGTATGCCTTCATGGCTGCCAACGTTGACGGCTGAAATTGTGCTTTAGCACTGCACACTTTCCTGGTGTCTTACCTCGAAGTCTGGTCTGCGCGATAAAGCGTCAGCCAAGACATTTGACTTACCCGGCTTGTATTCAACTTTGAAATTAAATTCAGAGAAGAATGTAAGCCATCTTGCCATTCTAGGCGAGAGGCGCGGTGAGTTTATTGCGGTCCGCAATGATACGTGATTCGTATAAACTACAAATGTTTCGGTGCCCAGTAGGTGCACACGAAACTTGACAAGAGCATACTTTATTGAAAGTAGCTCTTTGTCATGCACAGGGTAATTCAGTTCCGCGGCTTTTAATAGCCGGGACTGATAAGAGATGACGCGGTCAACGCCGTCGTCATTCTTCTGCATGAGCGCGCTGCCGATTGCAAAATTGCTTGCATCGCAGACGACGCTAAAGGGCTTATCCGCGTCTGGCAATGCGAAGACCGGTGCCTTTACAAGAGATTGCATCACTGATGTGAACGAATCATCTTGTTCTTTTAACTTAACCCATTCTGCTTCCTTTTAAGGAGGTCAGCTAATGGTCTAATTTGCTCCGCATAATTCTCGCTATATTTGTGCAAGTAATTAGCGAGCCCTAGGAATTGGCGCAAATTTTTCACATGCCGTGACATTGGCCATTCCTTTACCGGTTTTACCTTGTTTGGGTCTGCTCGTACATCAGGTGGTGTACCTATGATGCAGCCCAGCACGGGTATCTCGGGGACACCTATGACGCACTTTTTCAAGTTGACGTACATTGGGCGTCCTTCAAAGTCTGCAACACAGCGTCTAAATGACGCTTGTGCGACTATTGCACTCAGCCCGTCCTTGGCCCTACTATGCACGAATACATCGTCAGAGTATTGGGGCGAGTAGGCACGGTGCTGACGCATCACGTGAGCCTCCACCCGATTGAATGTCGCTGGTGCGTTTTTCAAACCTTGGGGCATCACAAGCAGCCACTCCCAAAGCATACCGCTTGGGGGGCTTACAGCTGTTTTGGCTACATCGGACTCTCTCATGAGTACCTGATAGTAGCCATCCCTTAAATCCAACGCTAAAAATTTAGTTGACTTTCCCATGGATTTCAACAAAACATCTTTCCGCGGGATTGGCGTTTGCCGCTCTAGGCACTGTGCCGGTTCATGCGACGCTTGACTTCCTGTCAGCTCGCTGTCTACTTCCACAGGCTGCAGGACTATGGGACACATGACTCCTTGTCATTGCACTTTTCACTACCCCAGTCTCCACGAGCTGGGTAGGAATTGATGAGTTTGACATCCCGTCAACAGACCATCAGCTGTGTGCGACGCGACATCAGTTGCATACGCTTCTCGCAGGACCACATCCTTTCCGGTGTCTTGCGTAGAGTTCGCAACTGTGCGTGTACGCCAGTATATCCATGGTTGGTGTTTTGCCAACCATGGTATGCTAGGATGACTCTCCATACCTAGCGCTGTGAACTTCTCTATACAAGAGAAGTCACTAAAGCTAAAGGCGAGTTCAAATTGAACTCCCTCAGACTTAACGAGCGCGCCGTTCGCTAAACGAATGGTCGCCTCTTCTTGCTTGCCATCCTGGCAAAGCGACTCAAGCACCGCCGGTCTCTTTTTTAGAGCCGCGAGTTTTACAAAATTTTGTGATGCACCCGAATCCACTAGGAGGTCATCACCTGGCCATAGCCTCGTACTTGAGCGCTATAGACCATCAGGGTCGAGGTCCGAAATTTCGAGACCTCAGAGACGATGCTACCCATTTGTTTGACAACTCTGAACTTAGGTGTAGCTTCAGTGTCCGCGTCAGTAGGGCATCCCGCCCCTACTGCGCTCCTGCATTTCCCGACCCCTCAGTGGTCGATGCAGAACTCATGCATCTCGCACGCTGGTTCTTGCCATCGCCCTTTGGGTAGGGAGTCCTCTTGCTGGGCATATTTGCCCCAGCAAGGTAGTGGCGGTGACGCCATAGCGACCTCACCCAACGCACTAAGTACTCTAGTAAAGTGTCGTCCCGGGAGCGGTAATCCGGCTCCTCGTACGCACTTAGTAGAAAGTAGTTTTCAGACTGATTAATATTTAATCGCCTTAAATACAAATACCTATTTTTACCAATCAAAAATATCATCTCTATAGATAACACTAATGTGTATTGCATGCGTATCTTTCTAGATATCTCGCGTGACGGATGACGCCTGCCGTCATCCCATCTAATGTAAATGCACCTATGTGCATCACATACAGAAGGAATGTTCACAAATGTGAACCACACCCGAGTGGTGGGTCTAATTACTTTATTTGAGTATTGACCATCCTCTTAAGTACACCAAGTGTACTTAACGGGAACTGGGTAACATTGGGGCAACTTAAGCCCGTTTTAGACCCGCCAATCACCTAACTGTACGTGAGAGAAGACGGTTAAACGCTTCGTCACTGTGCTCAGAAGGTGTATGCTAGCAGTGCGTGGTAGCTTTAATTAGACTCCGCCTACACATTGTCTTTGCAAAATAAATCTTTTTCGTCATTAATATATTTCGATAACCAGCAGCAAGGATTCATAATTTGAATTGAATGTTTAAGCATTCACATCAATGATATTCACCACCGCTGAAAATACTACACGTGACAGCTAGAACACTGATTGTTATATGAACGGAAGAATAATGATCAACAAGCATTAAATTTTGTAAATACGACGCTAGCCGACCACGAGCTTGTCATATACGCTGTATTGAGCTTACTATGCAATTATAACTCCGGTTTCTGTGTACAGCTGCTTTGTGTTGCAAGACAAATTAAATTCGTATGCGTACTTTACGCCGTTTTAGCATGGGAACTTCTATTAAGTGCAACACTCTAATATATTTTCAGTCGTGCGTGAATCGAAAATAGTGCTACTCATAATGTTTTAAGGAGTAAGCTTGATACTTTGACGCCATAAATGCGCATATGCTTGACACATGGCTATTTTTTTTAAACTGTGTGAAGCTACATTCACAAATTCTCACTATGTATGGCGTAAGTTTAAGATCAAGTTTGACGAGAATTTGAGTACTCGGCGTTAGGATTTGAAATATCTTGAAACGGCTATAGCGGTCTCAATCTATACGTGGCAATGCTGATAGTAAAAGGCAGCCTGCTTGACATAGCATATTCATTATCCAAGAACCAATCATCAATATTTTCAATCAACTGAAAAATCTATATTAATCTATAACGCACATGTTCTTAGCGTATGTGGTGACACTTAAAACCTTTACTTGGACGACTAGACGTCAATTATACACGATGCGTGTAACGGGGTGTCCCGTTTCATAAGTATTATTTCCTACAAGAGGAATATATTTTCTGTGAGAGGAAATAAATAACGAAGTACAAAATTATAATCGTTATTGATTGTGATTTAAATAGTTTCAATATTACCAAATTTGTAATATTGATGTAATAAGACATTAGCAGCTCTATTGATTGGTTGATTAGAGTCTAAATCACCCCCGCTAATCGTTATAGGACACGATTGTGCGGTGCGCTAGGAGGCGCCATGCTTAGTTAGTTATTAATATGAAAAGTTCAGTGGTAGATAGAAGATCATTACGCAGGAAACTAAATATATAAATACAGCATTACTTTTCCTCTATTGTAAAGCCTTAGTCTAGACCTTTAAGCATAAGACCCTTAGCTTCATAGAAACCTTCCTCTGTATCTTTGTGCACGTGAAGTTTCGAGGCACCTCACCTACACTGTAATCAGTTTAAGGTTAACTAGTACTGATCAGTACTAGCAAAAGGTGCCCCGTTACACCTGGTACTTCTTCGTAGTCCGTTAAACTACCTACGCACGTTCCATCCAACACAGACATGTTGGATGAAGAAGGAGGGAGCTTTCCAGCCCCTATAGAACGCTTACTCGCCACGCGTAAAGGGTCACTTATTTGAGTGACCTTGAATAAAAAGCAATCAAACGAATGAGTTCGGTCGTAGGCGGGCCAGCCATTGGCGTCATGCTCTACATTCTGGAAGAGATGAACAGTATGTGGCCATCGCCGAGCTCATACGACACGAACCCGACGCGGTCGAGAGAAGTAGCCTTGCTTCACCAGCAAGGATCTTAACACGCGGAGGTGTTGAGAAAACAGGTTGCTCAACAGTCGGAAGAGACACAGCAGTATCAAAATGCTGCTAATGTTTCAACACTTCCGTGCGACCTGAAAGCTTAAAGATCGAAATATCATAGTTTAAGGCAGTCGAAGGCGACTTCCTTTTGAAGATGGTTCGTCAAATTAGACGACGCCATAGAAGCTCGCCGTATCAGTGACGATGCGACGAAAGTGAAATTAGGCATATCCAACTTAGCCGGACGTGCCAAATCTCGGGCCTTGGGGCTCAAGCTTCACGACCCATTAGTCTTTGGGTCGTATGAGGTTAAGACCCGGCTAAAAAAACATTTGAGCGACCACGTGCCGATTCATGGCTCGTGCCCAGGTCCTGGATTTGAAGCAGGGCAAGAGTGACATTCACGCTTAGGACCAACATACACGATACCTGGTCAGTTGTATCTTTAGTCATCCAATTGATGAACAAACACAGGTAACTGTGTTTATTAAAGGTCTTGCAGACGGCCCTTTCAAGACCCACTTGTTCCGGCTAGACTTAGAGTCGCTCGACCAAGCGATCGCTATAGCGGAAAAGGAGGACTTCAGCCTAAAACAGGCTTTCGTCCACTCGGGTACATATCGTCCACCGAGACGACAAGAAAACGGAGGTCCAGAACCCATGGATCTCTCGTATGTAGAGAGCAAGAAAATTCGCTCGTCATGTTACAAACGATTTCAGAAATGTTATCGTTGCAAAAAAAAGCTACTCACCTATCAGTGTAGTGCCTCACGGCAAGTGCCTAAAAACACTAAGCAAAAAGACCGACATCTCGCTAGGAACAGTGGAGGACGCGGATCCGACGCCGTTGCGATTTCGCAACGGCGAGGCGGACCGTAAGTAAAACGGTCGGGGTCAGTAGGTGCGAAGCGCCCTACTCATCCAGCAACGTCAAAAGAATTTGTAGGCCTTTTGACGAAAGTTGCTCCTCGCTCCTCACACACAAACATTGTATGAAACTGCCCCAGAAGATAAGGTTACCTCATCACCCAAGAAGTGGTATTTCGCTTGCAGCGAAAATACACTTCTTCAGATTTGCGTACAATTTATGCTTTCGCATAAGTGTAAGAACCTGACGAACGTGAGTTTCATGAACTTCCACGCCCGTCTTTCCATCCATGGCCCGGCTATGGACGAATATATCGTCAAAATAACTCGGTGCCGAACAGTTTTATTTGACGCCAATCGCTAGAAGATCATAGACTCAAATTTATCGAGCGCGATATCCGTCTAACGAGGATGACAGTGCGCCTAGCAACAGGCGCATCTGTAGGTGTTAAGAAACGCGTAGTTGGTATCCAATGCACATTAAAGGGTAAACAGTACGATTATGATCTCATCGTACTAGATTTGGATGACAATATTGATGTCATCCTTGGATTACCATGGCTCAGAAAGTATGAGCCATGTATAAATTGGCAGCATCAAGCCGTGACGATGCCTGTCTCTTGTTCTTCAAATGGCCAACAGATGAACGTCTTGGAGCGTCTACAAGCGTGTGGATGTCCTATAAGTGAGTGCGATGGCCTCACTTGTAGGTCGGTCGTTAACATCACTGCACAAGACCTCAGTGTGAATACCCGACATACTGTAGAGTTAGATCCCGACGGCTGTGCACAAGCTCATGCAGCGTCGAAGGTCGACCATAGTGACGTTGACATAGTTACCGACAGCTGTGCACAAGCACAGGAAGCGTCGAAATTCGACCACTCGAATAAGTTGAGGGGTACGATACAAGGATGCTCGCTTGAAAAGCAACACTCAAATAAGTTTTAAAAAGCCAGTCTATAAGAGACAGTGCGAATGTCCTCGATCGACTGGAGAGTCGAACGTAGAGGATCTCGCTGTTGCAGCGTAACACAGCTAGAAGCAGTTGATAAGAATACTCCTCAAATAAATTCTGTGGGAATAAGTCCCCGGAAACCTGTGGTCAAAGGTTCCCAGGTACCTTTGGAAAAAGTTCCAAGGAGGAAACTGAGACAATAAATGTCTTAATTAACAATAAATCAAGTGTAGGCGCTTATACACTCGATCTAATAGAGCCTTCAAAGTTAACTTCGGAGATAACTCAATTGCCAACGCAGAATTGTTTCGGTTCTAGCGATCTGCGTAGTGGCAAGGTCAAGCAGATCTGCGTACTTGTCACAGATGACAACTGCGTGGCCGATATTTGGTCGGCAATTATATTTCGTGAGTTTGAACGGGTTGTTAGCAGCTCATCGATGGACGGAAGCGTCCTCGATGAGATGACTCGGATTGAACGTCTTACGTCCCAATCCTATGAGTCTTTGAATACAACCTTTTATAAAAGGATTTAATAAAATTTAAGGATGTCTTCCCTGAATCAGTCCCGTGCGAGTTGCCTAAGGATAAATACACTCGACACGAAATCGACCTTATCCCGGGTTCGAATTACTGTTTCATAAGCAATGGCCATTGCCTCGTAAATAAGTATTTAGCGATCGACAAATTCTTTGCCGATCGCTTAGCAGCGTACCACGTGAGGGAATCAACTTCCCACATAGCTCTCCGACCTTTTGTGTGCGTAAAGCAACAGGAGGACGGATTGTGCATACATTCAATAAATCGAACGCTTCAACGGTACCGGCTCGAATGCCGATACCACAAAAAGACGAAATCATTGATAGTATGTCAAAGAGTACTATCTTTTCGTCAATGGATCTGATGGATGGATTCTATCAAATCCATATGCGTAGACAGCATATCCCGTTACAAGCAGTAAGCACCCCAAGCGGTATGCTATGGGAGTGGCTAGTCATGCCACAAGGACTTTGTAATACCCCTGCGAAATTTAACAGATGTGAAACCAATCTGTTGAGATCGGTGCGGAATTTCGCACCGAGCTACTTTGATGATGTCTTCGTTCACAGCAGAGCCACGAATGGAAAGTCGGACGTTGACGTACATCGTACCAACGTCCGAAAGGTTTTTACACTTATGCGTAAGCCTAAGTTGTATGCAAATCCCAAGAAGTGTATATTCGCTGCAAGCGAAATACCACTTGTTGTGTGCATCGTGGGTAAACACAGTGTTCGCCTGGATCCGGAAAAGGTAAATGCGATCGCCGATTGGCCAGTGCCAGTCGATGTAAAAGAACTTCTGAAGTTCCTCGGCTTAGCGGCATTCCTGCACAAGTACTCACGCAATTATGCCATAATGACAGTTCGTATTCCTTTTGTTAAGAAAATTATCAAGTGGTCATGGAACGCTAATTGTCAGCGTTCCTTTGCGACTATCAAATAAAGCTTGAAGCAATCGCTAATCCTGGCGATTGCGGACCAAGCCCGACCATTTCTTGGGTCTGTGACGACAGCAATTTTGAAATCAGCTGTGCGTTAATGCAATATGACACAGATGGCGCGCAGAGCGCGATCGTCTGTTATCAATCGTTTCAGCTTCAACCAGATAAACGCAACTATCTAGTGCATGACAAGAAATTCCTTGCCATAAATACGCAATGGCTAAGTTTAGGGTTCATTGCATTTTTGGACCATGCGTCTTTACGCATGGCCGTAAAAGTCCACACCTCTCGCAAAAAATAGCGAGATATTTGTCTTTCTTCGCGGAGTATAACTACTCCGTGGAGTATAAACCAGGACGACTTAACCGTGTCGCTGATGCCGTTTCGCGCCGGCCTATATTGAGCCGGCTGCGCAAATCAACAGTGAGCATAAGGCGACTCTTGCAACAATAAGTGTTCCGTCGTCAACAGTACTCGACGACGTTAGAAGAGCTTATCAGAAAGATAAGGTCTTAAGGGATTGATGGATAATCTTTGAAAGCCATCCCAACAATCCTTAAAAGGATTGTCGAAATTGTATCACACCTCAACAGATCGAGACACAACACGCAATGGGCTACTGTATTACAAAGCCATTGCTGGCGACACACCTCATGCCATCATCCCGACCCAAAGTGATTTGCGTTTACGCATCATGTGTGAGTGCCACGATGCACCAATAAGTGGTCATCGTGGACGTGAGAAGACCGATTTTACGATAAATCGCGACTTCTACTGGCCACGCCAGTATGATTTGGTCCGCAAGTACATAGTGCTTGTGAAGTTTGTCAACGGTGAAACTTAGTGCTTCATCCTGTGCTCCGTTACAATCTCTGCCTGCTCTGGCAGAGTGTTGGCAGTCTGTATCCATGGATTTCATCATCGAATTTTCCGAAGACGAACATAAGAATAATGGTATTCTTTTTTTGATGATCGTTTCTGCAAATGGTACATCTTGCTGCAGCCAAAGGCTGTGCTCGCGTCTTTGTTGACACGATATCTCGACTCCATAGGTCACCTCGCGAACTAGTTCCAGATCAGACCCTAGATTAACGGCGAAATTTTGGCAAACTGTGTTCATATCACTTAGAACACAGTTGAAAATGTCAACATCTGATCATCATGAAACAGATGATCAGACGGAGCGTGCAAACCGTACCCTCGAAAAGATACTCGCAGATACGTCCACTCTTTTAGGAGTTGGAGCGACTTCTTGCCGATGGTAGCATTTGCCATCAACAGTTCAGTGCATGCTTCTACAAAGCATTCAGCGTTTTTCTTGAATGACTTACGCCACCCACGTATACCCACCTTGTTTGAGAGTGACTCTTGGGGAGAGACTCGCTCGAGCAAAGAACCTTCTAGCTCTTGCTCATCACGCTTTAGCACTAAGGTCAATGCGAAGGATACCGATGTTGATATAATTAACATTGAAGTGGACAAACTCAGTAATAACTGTAGTGCTATAACTGACTTTGATAACGATGTTGAAAAGACTCAGCATCGAAAACAATATTATTAATGAGATCGATAATACTCTCAGTAATTAGAGATTAATATCTTCGCAGTGCGAGCCGGTCGCACTGAAAACAAAAATATAATCGAGTCAGCAGGTGATTTCATGCTGGCTTGAAAAATAGTGGTCAGTTTCGTACGGGATTCCATCGCTGATGCGGTGGACCGACATACAGAGCTCTGACAAAATGGAAGGGCAAAAATACTTTCATTTAACGTTAATGACCAAGTCCTACTTTCTACGGTAAACCTACCAAAACATGTAGTGGCGAATGTAGGCAGTAATAAATTATTGGCATATCGGCCCGTTTCGTGTACTACATCGCCAAGGCAATTCGAGATGCCTCGTAGAATGCGTACGCATCCTGCGCTTTATGTTGGGCGTCTCTGGCCGTACCATCAGCACGAGACTTCTTCCGATTCCGGATTACACCCTAATGGACTAGGGCATCCGCCAAATCCTGATGGTTCCGAGCCAAAGCCTTATTGTCTCGAAAGAAAGTCTGATTCTCTTGAACTAGACGATCCACTCTATCCTCCAAGAAAGAAATGTTTTAACGAGCCGTCACCAGCTCGTTTTGAAGGGTCTGATGTGTCCTTTCGTTCGTTAGTTGATCAGTCGCAACCTCCGATGTGTCCTTTCGTTCGTTAGTTGATCAGTCGCAACCTCCGCACAATTTTTCAACTGGCCACGAGAAACATTATCAGCCGTCACCGCTTACTCGCGGCGACGGGATCGATGGTGATCAATCTCCTCCCCCAGGGTGAGATCCAAATAACGATGTTGATTCGGATTCGTTAAACGAGGCGAACTTGATTCTTCCTCCGCCTCCACATCCATTGACGGATTTAAGTGGTGAGAAGCGTTGAGAAAAATAAACTTCCTCCAACAATTTTATGGGCGAAAGCTTCAACCACCGAGAGAAAGAAGGTCGAACAAGATATCCCGTCGTCGGCAAGAAAAACCCGAAACGTCAACATCAGTCGGGAACGAGGTTCCCAACTATCATGCGAGCGGGGTTACTCTTGCAACGACGAGATAACTCCCTCGACAGAAGGTCTAACGGAGAATGAAGCTTTCAACAAGAAAAGAATCGAAAAAACTTAATCCTTTAACGCATCTCAACACATGAATCCCCCAACGGATCTGGAAGGGAAGAAGATAACTTAGCCGCATGAACGAACCCAAACCAACATCGTTATTTGGATCTCACCCTGGGGGAGGAGATTGATCACCATCGATCCCGTCGCCGCGAGTAAGCGGTGACGGCTGATAATGTTTCTCGTGCACCGACTACGGTCCGTTTCTCGAACCGTTTACGGAAATCATTCAGCTTGTCAAGCCAGATCTCACGGCCTATGTTTTGCACATTCTGTACAAAGGCTGTCCAAGCTTGAAACAAAGGTTTGATATCCTTTGCCCGCTTAGAAGAGTACCACCGATCCCTGAACAAGGCATCGATGAAGATGAAGATTCTGTCTCATCCTCACCAGGCTTGTGAAGCCTGGATGAGTCGAAAAACGGAATATGATATCGATCGTTGGTCATACCAGACCAACGAATTAGGCAATTCTTAGAGGGCAATTAAGGCTTCTTTTCAGGAGCGAACCGCAACGTATTGCGGTCGCTCTCCTTTGGCTCATTTTAACGTTAACGTTACTTGCTCTTGGAGCAATCCCAAAATCACTCCTTTCTTGGTGATGCAAGCTAGCACCACCAGCAGCATTTTTCCCTTCGCAACCACTTAGTCCCTCGTGACGCATACTAACGT
This sequence comes from Bremia lactucae, assembly GCF_004359215.1. Lineage (NCBI taxonomy): Eukaryota > Oomycota > Peronosporomycetes > Peronosporales > Peronosporaceae > Bremia > Bremia lactucae. The sequence continues at coordinate 2,604,560 of NC_090610.1, read as the reverse complement.
CACAAGAATGGTTATCGCCCACGGAGTCATCATCAGATAATACCCCATTTTAGAGGTCCGACGAGTCGAACAAACTCGTCACCACCTCTCTGGTTGTCACGTTAGAACCTAAAAAATTAACGGACTCGACCCCAGGTGATCCGGCGGCCTTTACAGTAGCCACCGAGTCGGGAGATGCCAGTGAATTGAACCAGTCACCTACAATTGGTGTAGCAGGTGACTAGTCACCGTCATCTGCAGTGTCATCAACAGATGACATGTTTTAGTCACCTCCAATGGGAGAAGGAGGTAACGTATTCCCCGCAGTATACGCATTAGCGTATACAAAAACATTTGCATTACCAATAGCTGCACTGATTCGTGCAGCTGCCAGCTCTGCGGCCTCACGGGCCACGCGCACAGACTTATTTGTCGCTATGTTGATATTGGTCAAATCAATAATGCAAGTAAACTCGGTATTTTTATGAACCAATAATGCAAAATTGCAGGGAAAGACAGTATAGTATTTTTTGTCACCCTTCATCAGTCACTATAGTGACCTTTTTGAGGGGGGGGGGTGATGTAACGACCGCCAATCATTATAAGACACGATTGTGCGGCGCGCAAGGAGGTGCCCATACTTAGTTAGTTATTAATATGATAAGCTCAGTTGTAGATAGAAGATCGTTACGTAGGAAACTAATACATTAATGCAATCTTACTTTTTCTCTATTCTGAAGCCTTAGTCTAGACCTTTAAGCTTAAGACCCTTAGCTTCATAAGAAAACTTCCTCTTTACATTTGTGTACGTGAAGTTTCAAGGCACATCACCTACACTGAATCAGTGTAAGCTTAAGTAGTACCGAGCAGTACTCATGTCAAAGGTTAGCAAATATAGGATAATGGACTTATCTCGTTTTAGGTCCACTTTTGATGCTCAAGAAGACCGAAGTCTTTTGTAACGGGGTGTATCGTTACATGAAATTAACACTTAAAGGTTGTTAATTAATATATTATCTAAAAGGTAGAGAATATTTGGAGAATATTACTTTATGAAGTAATGCTCGGAAATCTTATCCATAAATAGGTATAAGCCGTTATATCTATTTATATCGCAGACTAATCAGCTGTAAACGTAAACAAAGAGAAAGAGAAGATTTCAATTGCATGTTTAGTATTAGTTTATAATTAAGTTAGCATTAACAGATAGAAAGAAGAGAAACTTAATTATATTAATACAGTTTTCATTTAACCCTCTTTAAGGTAGTTGTCTTAAAGAGTAGTCTTCCTCTGCACATTCTAGTGTACGTTATGTGACGTAAGGCACCACTCGCAACTGAAGCAGTGCGAAGTGGACTTGTACTGAAGCAGTACAAGTTGTAGTGCCCCGTTACAGCAAAACGATTGATTAGAAGCGACTAGCAAGTAGCAGCAGAAATTTGGTGCACAATATAATAAAATAACCGTTGACATTCTGATTGTATACCAAACTATGTCTTAAACCTGAACACCGTATCTAAAGCTATTAGTGTGACCACATAAATGTGGAATACAGGCAAATACAGTGATTCGAATATTAAAGTGTATAACACTACTCTGATGCAATCAATGTCTTACCCTCATGATTGGTCCAAGCAGGTTGGTAATTACGCTAAGTAGAAACAGTTCTGACAAATGATAACCTTAAGACGAAATATAAAAGATGGAAAGGGGCGTAACTTCGGGGGAGCGAAGCCCTGGTGAATCCTAAACACCAGATACCAGTTTTTAATTTTACCATTGTGGGATTAGAACTCGCGCCAAGTAGGTAGAACGTTAACCCCCACGTCTTAACCACTTAATCAAATTGCATTAGTTACGAATCATTATACCTTCATTCTTAGCGGTGCAATACTAACATTATGTTTGTGTAATGTAATTCCATTCGACATTGAAAGTCTGGTGAAAGCAAGCCGTAAGCTAAAAGTATAAGTGATTGTAATGTGGCACACATCGGTTGGAGAACCGTTGTTGTGGTAAATTTACTTTATGGGTAAAATACCCTTTTATCTAATTTTAAAATAGTTAATTACTTAAATCCCATTTATTATGGGTAATAAATGTTGTCGCCGCCAGATATAAATCTGACGGCCAAAATCCATTTTTACTAAGCTAGGGTAAGGTTTTTAGACTTAAATAATTAGATAAAGTTCAGTTCCCCTTTTGATGTTAAAGCTTCAAGTGCCTTCCTAAGGCTTGCGCATTGATCTGTAAGAGATAGAAGCCTTTCTAAGGTACATCCTCTTGGGCACTAGTTGCCACTTGGTTCTACGAACCCCTGGATCCCTTGAAGTAGGATTCCTTAAGCTTTAATAGCTTGTACGACTTCCTGAGTTGTTGAACCCGTTAGTTTAATAGAACTAAGTGACTCTCTGAGTCTGAAAGTCTTCCTCTGACTTTGAGAGCGGGGTAGCTCCGCTACACCCGGTAGCGCTCGTAGTCAACCTATGCCTGAGTCTTTAAAAGACTAATTTCTCACGAAAATGAA
>NC_090610.1:2589744-2601302 GCF_004359215.1 Bremia lactucae | reverse complement strand
TACCGAACAAGCTCTTCGAGCACATGGGTTCCGTCTAATAGAGCGGAACCTATGGATTTAAGCCTCGTTGAGGAAGGAGAAGAGGCTCTTCAAGCTGTGGAACAGCATAAGACCATCCGTAGATGTTATATGTGCGGAAGCACGAAACATTTACGCCCTGCCTGCCCTCTTCGAAATTCGCGTAAAGCTCGAAAGAGCTCCAACTCCGACCTATACCAGAGATCTGGTACGGTGCGGGAAAACGTCGATACCCAGTAGGTGCGGGGCGCCCTACTGGGGAAGACCTAGGCTCTGTTGAACCTCAAGGAGGTGAGAATAAACAGAACCTAGCCCCAATTAGCTCGGTGCTCAATGGCACGGGGCGAGAGTACAAGCCTGGCTTGCTAGTCGCTCAAGCGACTGTAAAGGGCTTTGATAAGCCGTGGTCAATTTTAATTGACTCAGGAGCGTCTTGCAATTATGCTCGACGCCTTTCCCTTGAAGGAAGTCAACAATACGTTGAGGCGCTTAGAGCGCATGAAGGTGATACAATCACTGTTCGCTTAGCGACTTGGACTCGTGTCACTGTTCCCAAAGTTCCATTGAACTTAGGTATAAAGTTTCTGGACTTTGACAGTATGGAACGCTGTCTCGTCCTTGATTTGGATTCGAGATATGATCTCATCCTTGGTATGGCCTGGTTAGAACACCATGAGCCATGGATCGATTGGAGGTCTAAGACCTTAGGCGCCACGCGCAATGTTCCTAGCAAAGTTTTGGAGAGTCATGAACCCACCTTTGCTAGGCAACAAAAGCGCTATTGGCGCGGATCATTGAATGAGTCTGTCAGTGTTTTAGACATTGGCATGTCTGACTTAATAAACTCTAATGTTAAAAACATTAATTCTGTGCTCGACTCAGCAGAAATAGGTGGAACGGCACGTGCCCCGTCGATTGACACTCGTTATAATAACGATTCACTAAATGCCGAAAGCATTGTTGGCCTAAGGCCGAATCATCAAGGGTGCAATATCCCTGAGATACGTGGAGTGGCACGTCTAAGTCCACCGAGTGTGGTCGGCCGAGGTGGCACCATACTGAGTGTCAATAGTGACACTATTGGCAGTTTGCCAGAGCATTTTGGGTCAAACCCTCCAAATGCACGTGAAGTGACACGTAAACGTTCGCTGGATAAGAAAGTTGAGTTACCTAACTCCTTGTCGGATGTCAAATTGGACACCATGTCTTGTATGGAACCAATACAGGCTGGAAAACCCGAAGACGTGAATGTCCCGGCCTCTAAGAGGCGTATTGTCTCCACTCCAAGACAGGATGGACACGAAGCGTGTATATTTTCACAAAGTGACACGAGTGGGCAAGTACATACGCTTGTAAATGGCGTAACCGGTAACATTGAGGGGGAAGTTAGCCTTGCGGCAATCCCGTCGTTACATGCTCTTTTAGAGCTAGACGAAATGTCTATTGATGAGTGCGGATGAGCCTTAAAGGCTGGCGACTTATCTGAAATGGTGGTCATTCGACCAACAATTGAGTTAAACTCATCGTCACTTCTAGACGAACCTGTCCTGGATGACACAAAAGCTGCACTTAATGCGCCAAATGGGTCATCGATCCTTAGAGATCCTACGGATCCCTTTTATTCCTTGACTAAGAAATTCCAAGATGTGGTATATAATAACCATCTGTTTTACCTCCGGATAGAGGTGTTCCTCATGAAATTGACTTGGTTCCGGGACCAAATACTGTGTCACAAGACAATAGCCTTTACCAAGGGAGCAGTGTGACGTCATTGACGACTTCTTCCTTGCTAAGCACGAGGCTGGAATGGTACGAGAGAGCAACTCTCCTCATTCGACACCGACATCTTTGTCAAAAAGCCAAATGGTAAATGGCGCATTGTACATGCTTCTAATAAGCTTAATGCTGCCACTATACCAGCACGAACCCCCATTCCTAGAAAGGATGTTCTTCAGAACAATATGGTGGGGTGTACAATGTACAGTGCATTGGACTTAGTCGATGGTTACTACCAATTGCTCATGCGAGCTAGCGATATCCCGCTTTCAGCGGTTAGCACCCCAAGCGGCATGTTATGGGAGTGGCTGGTTATGGCACAAAGGCTTTCCAAAGCCCCGGCAACATTTAATCGTCTAGTGATGCAACTGTTTCGCCTTATTCGAGGTTATGCACAGACTTAATTCGAGGACATTTTTGTCCATAGTCGTGGGGAGCAGGGTCGGTCGGATATGAAAAACCATTTAGACCATTTGAGAGCAGTGCTCGAGTGTATGCGCACAAACAAATTGTATGTCAATGCATCTAAATGCATTTTTGGCGCAGACGAAATTCCTTTTTTAGGATGCTTCATTGGAAAGCGAGGCCTTAGAGCGGATCCCGCTAAGGTAAAAGCCATAGTAGATTGACCGGTTCCTAAAAACCAAAAGGATTTGCGTAAGTGGTTGGGTCTCGCCAATTATTTTCACAAATATAGCGAAAATTACGCTGATATGGCTAGGCCATTATCCAATCTCCTTAAAAAGGATACAGAATGGTGCTGGACTAGCACCGAAATAATGTTTTTCGAGCAGTTAAGGATAGTCTTATCCATGCGCCGATTCTGGCACTGCCAAACCCAAATTGGCCTTTCAGTGTCGTCTGTGATGTATCAGATTTTGCCATTGGCAGTGCTCTGTTACAAACATATGTCAAGGGGCATGAACGTGTTATTGCGTTCGAGTCTAGACATCTTAAAGCTGCGGAAAAGAACTGCCCAGTTCATGACAAAGAGCTACTTGCTATGAAGTATGCTCTCGTCAAATTTAGAGTTCATCTGCTCGGCTCTAAGCCGTTTGTAATTTATACAGGTCACGCGTCATTACGCACGGCGACTAGTCGCCCCATCTCTCACAGAGAATGGCCCGATGGCTATCCTTTTTTGCGGAATACAACTTCGAGGTGAATTATAAACCCGGCAAGCAAAACGCTTTGACCGATGCGTTATGACGCAGGCCGGATTATGAGCTTCTCATTTAACGACTATCTCGTCACCTATTCCTGAATTAATCCGTTCGGCTTACGCCAAGGATGAACAGTGTGTAGCTCTGCTACGAGCTTTAAAGAACTCGGATACAGGTATAAAATTACCGGCACGTTTGCGTGCAAGATTTTATTGATTTTCTATCGATGACAACCTGTTGCTTTAATGCACAGACATCGCGGACCCTCCGCGTGTCGTTGTTCCTCATGATGAGGATTTGAAGTACCGGGTCCTCTATGAGGCACACGATACTGTCCATGGTGGTCATCTCGGCAGAGAAAGGAGCTACGGCTCTATCAGCCAGAGTTATTGGTGGCCCAAACTTTATAAATGGGTCATCACATATGTTCGCACTTGCGAAACGTGCCAACGGGTTAAACCCTCGGCACATGCTGCTGCGCCACTGGCGAATCTTCTCGTCCCCATAGGATGCTGGGAGTCCATTAGTATGGATTTGTTTTTGGGTTACCGAAAGATTCAGCCGGTAACTCCGGTATAGTGGTCTTTGTTGACCGTTTGAGCAAAATGGCTCACTTAGCGGCCGTGCCGGATTTCATTAATGGAGAGGGTACAGCTAAGCTGTTAATCGATCGCGTGTTTCGACAACATGGTTTGCCAGTGGCAATTGTATCTGATCGGGATCCCCGTTTCACGGGTATCTTCTGGAAATCAATTTTCCGAGTGCTTGGCACCAGATTGGATATGTCCACTGCGGACCATCAACAGACCGATGGTCAAACTGGACGTGTCAATCGCGTCATTGAAGACGTTTTACGCAGCGTGTGTACTCAGACACCAGAGCGCTGGAGCTCAATGCTCCCAGTAGTGGGATTTGCGTTAAATAACGCTGTTCATGCCTCTACAGGCTATACTCCGCTCTATTAAACGGTCTTACCCACCCGCGCGTTCCACTAACGATACCACTGCGTGGTATCGTTAGTGGAGCTTGGTGGGGGAGATTGGCCGATAGGCTTGCTGATATCAGCCCTGTTACCGTTCGGAAACAAGTAAGCGAGTTTCTCGCGACGCGATTTAGTGTCTTAAGACATGTAAGGAATACGATGGCTGATAGCAAAGACAAACAAAAAGAACAAGCAGATGCCAAAGGCAGAAGCTGTATTATTTCTTATATGGTCGGAGACTGAGTTTTACTAAACGCTGAAAACCTATCTATTAACTTGGTTTCCACGGTCGGCAAGCCTTAGGAAGGCCACTCAACGCTTTAATATCAAAAGGGGAACTGAACATTATATAACTACTTAAATCTAAAACCTTACCCTACCTAATTAAAAATAGATTTTGGCCGCCAGATTTACATCTGGCTGCGACCACATTTATTTGCAGCACAAAAAAAACTGCTGAAGATCGGCCGCTGTGTTAGGTAGAGGAAGGTTTGTCCGTGAACTCAATCCTTTCCTGCTGAAGATGCGACCACACCATTTGGTTGCTGTCTTTAACAAACCACTCTTGAGATACACTCATCTTCAATTTGTGTGCGCGAATTTGTTCAAAAAACCGTTCTAGTAGGTCAGAAAATGCGGCTGGGGTCTTTGCATGCACAAGGATGTCATCAATCCAAACAATCCGCCCCTTATTGATCATACCCCCAAATACAGTCCAACCCATTCTGTTCAATGAGATTCGCGAAATACTGATAAAACCGTAAGACACGGGCATCGATATCAACCTCAGCTAAGTTGATACGAAGACGTTTGCCACAAAATGAGTCCAAGTTGGGCCCTTGGTCGTTCAGGACTTTTCCAATTCGCTTGTTGATCAAGTGCCCAGCTCAGCTTCGGTCACATCATCGTCTGGTATTTGTATGTTACACAGACAAACCACCTGGAGCAACTTCGGCCCCATTAAGCATTTCACCGAGACTATGATCCTTTCGAACTGTTCGCCAGTCTTAATACATTGTTGGCGAACCCTTCCTTCATACTGTATCCGCTCTTTATTTCAGTTGACTAAAGTTGACTGATTCCAATCAGTCAACTTCGGAGCTTGCACGAACTCAAACACAGGTTGTGACATTGTCATTTTCACGTCGCCATCATTGTCGAATTCTGCTTGCTCTTCAATACCTAAAATTAATTTTGTGCTGGTTTCCGTTGCAAAAATACTTTCTTGTTCTTGGTTGTTGTTGGTAAATGCAACAGTGAAAACCTACGACTACCTGCATTGGCTTTCCTTCTAATGCCTCTAGTCATTCATATACCATAATCTGTTTCTATACTTTACGGCAGCTCCTATTTTCCATATGAACGGTTGTACGTCTCTTTTACTCAAACTGATGTTGGTGGGGGTTGCTATGTGTTTATCGTTTCACACTCTAGGCAATCTTCGAAACTATCGCCTTGATAGTTTGGTGAACGGGTTATTAATGAACGCGCTATGAGCATACAGTATATCTCGTAAGGATTGCTAAGCTTACCCTGGGCGTTACAATAGAGAACGAGAAAGTCTGCATGAGACATAAGTGCCACATGTACCTTCCTTACTTACCTAATGAAGTGCTGTCGTGTTTAATCCCCACCATCTCGCCTAATCCTCTCAATGGAAGATCGCAGAATACTTCGAGAGATTTCTTGATTATGTGGGCGGCGATTTCCGTGTAAAATTCACTCATCGCACTCTGGCATCAGTGCAACAATTAGAGCGGCACATTACGCTGAATATGCCGCCGAATAGAATTCTTAATTTATACAAAAGCCTTTATGTTGCTCTAGTGTTTCCGATTTTAAGGTGTCGGATTCTGTCAGCCCATGACGGTAAACATCTAACGCAGAACCTCCAATGAGTCTAACTTAAATAGGAGTATGAGTGGTGCTGTCCTATACCAAACTTCCTAGGTGAACGGACAGGTGATGTTCATATTCTTAGTGCCCCACTGGAGTTTTCTTTAAGCTGGAGTAATGTGTCCGCCAGATGCCGCGTTGGGCTGCCTCTAAAATCGAAGGTTCAAGTCCGATTGATTCGTTACGGACTACAATACCTATGAAGCGTACCGGAATGATAAGGTACAGCTGTACCCATAACATTTGGCTCTTTTCATAAGAGTTACATGAATACGCGGTAGTCAATGTCAGAAACTTTAAAATTTCAAATTAATCTACTCTTTTAGCACAGCATTTTAACTTTTAAATTACAAACTAATCTGATTTAGCATTTAAAATGCCAAGAGAATTAAATTACAAGCTAATCTCATTTAGCATTTAAAATGCTAAAATAGAAGATTAGTTTGTAAGCTAAAAGTTTCTTAAAATTGACTATCGCGTATTCATACATTTAAACGTCAAGTGTGTGTTAGTTAAGTAAAATAGTCGTGACCAACACATGTCCGCTTTGCTTTGTCGGATCATTCATCGTACGCATGTAGCCTACCGTTTTTCTGTTTGCAGGCTTTAATTTCGTCCATATTTGATCAGGGATCCATCATAAGCTGCAAGTAAGCCACTCCACAGGAGAAGCTTTGGTTTAATGTGCTAGCAGCACCAGCGGCTACAATTCTGCTAGAAGCTGTAGGTACAAAATTGTTTCCATTTTTGCAGACCGTTGAAACTTTCTGAAATTATTTATTCTTTATAATTCGTGTTGAAAGGGATCAATTGTCACAATGGATGAAAAGTGTAAATTTTCGCAACAGCATCGATATCCATTTGTCATCTACCCACTGAATAAATTCTGCTGTTCATGTGGCCTGTAAAATCTCGCACTCTTCAATTCAAATATCCGTTGTGCTAAAGATGAGGTGCATACATTACCATCCAGCTGCGTACTGGAACATCGAAATTCGAGTAGATTTCGTCAAGCGATCGTAGACTTGAAGCTATGCGATGCACAATCCACAGACCAATTGCACAAGATTGCTGCTTGTAGTAGATATTGTCAAGCACGCTGAAATTAAACTGGCTTGTGTTAGTGGGATATTCATCTCACATGATGCAAAATCGATCGGCGGAATGTTAGCTCTATACAACTGACCATGCTTTGGCATTGAAGTATATGTCTGTGACTTCACATTGTATTTTTCCAAGTGAAGATGACAGCAATCGCAATGATTGCTGCTTTAGACCCATCGACGCCAAACCTTCGACACTCATTTTATCGCGTACTTGAAGCTCTAGCAACGTCCGAAAGTTCTGCATCAGCTTTACCATTCGCTAAAGATGCGGAACTGGTTGCGTTTCAACAACAACACCTTGTGATACTTACGATTCTCCTGGTAGTGAGTTATGGATCAATGTCGGTGCTATCTGCGGCGCTAGTTGCGTACATGCGTTACAACCGCCATGTTGCGCATAAAGGTGACAGCGAAGCCTCGCGAAAAACGTTGTTACCTGCATTTGAGCCATTGTTGTGGACTTTGTGCGTCGCGACAGGCCTACATGCTTTGTTTTTCACGATAGCATTAGCAAAAAGATTCTATGTTCCAGGCGGTGATGTTATGATTGTAGAAGCCATGAGCGCTGCACGTCAGTTCGTGGTCGAGCTTGTGGTTGTGTTCATGCTACAGAAAAGCGTCTCGTTGCCAGCTTTGATGCGATCGATTGTGAGCACGCTCATCTTATCATGCTACGCGTTGCCTTTTGCCTGGCTCATAACAATCTATGGCCAAAGCACCTATACTCTAAAAAATCAATGGATGATGGCGGCAGTTCGCCTCCTCTTTTATTCAGTCTACATGTATATTATTGTTCGTCCACCAGCGCGTGCGACTAGACGAACACTGCGTGAATACTGTGCTTTTGGAATCGTATACCAACTGCTTGAGCTTGCCTACCGCTTCATTTTCATCTATGGGTATATACGCCCAGCTTTTGCGCTCACTTATATTCAATTGGCGTGGGGATCACTTTGCCCCATTTTCTTTTACCGGTTGCTTAAGGCCGACACAGAGCATTGGCGTGGACTTGGACAGCGAGCAGTCGGCTTGCAAGCCGTGTTTCGCAAAGGGAATATTCATGAGCGTGTTTCATCTCAAGGCCTTCACGTTCTTATTGAAATGCACCGCAAGTACATTATTGATTTTTCCTTTCTTGACATAAAGCAGCGTATTGGCATCGGATCGACAGCTGTAGTGTACAACGGACTATTGAATTCAAAGACTCCAGTTGCCATTAAAGTTTATACGCCTACAAGCGTGACGGAAGACACTGTGGCGGCATTCTCACACGAAGCAGCACTTTGCGGAGTGCTCAACCACCCAAATATCGTTAAATTTTACGGTATGTGCGTTTCGCCCCCGACGATCTGTTTAGTGTCAGAGCTATGTGTGGGTAGTCTTGATGTGGTGACACAAGCCTTGGCGCTACAACACCAACACGCTCGACGCCAGCAATTTTTGATCAATATTGGCTACATGATTGATGCCGCACGAGCGGTTGCTTATCTCCATAGCTTCTCTCCCGCTTTTGTTCACCGTGATATCAAACCAAGCAACTTTCTGGTAGATGTCGAAGGCAACGTTAAGCTTACTGACTTTGGCGAGTCTCGCAGTCTGCCAAAAGCCGATATTCCATGGGAGACTAGCGGTCTCAATGATCCAAAAATTAATGCCGTCGTGAGTGCCGCAGCATCGGTATTACATCCTGTTACTGTCTCGAGCAGTCTTTCACCAGATGCCGAGCACTACCACGAGTATCCAAACTCGATGACAAATGCAAGCACCAATTTTCACAGCAATGGAGTAATCCTAACGGACACTGCCGATAAGAATATAGGACTAAAGCCAAATTTAGGCAAAAGTGCACCGGAGATGACAGTCAAAGGGACAGTTGACTATATGGCACCAGAATTAATCAATGGACGAGCAGGCGTCGCTGCCTATGAAGAATCAGCCGACGTCTATTCGTTAGCAATTACCATGTGGGACATCTTGAAACCGGGCTCTGAAAAATACCCTGGTACAAATGACAACCATTTGCGCGTGCTCGAGTTGGTCATGTCGGGCACTCGCCCAGAGCTCGACCGTCAATTGCATGTCGGTCTTGCAGAAATTATCACTAGCATGTGGCATGGGGATGCAACCGTTCGCCCAACCGCTCAAAAAGTCGTCGCGGCTCTTGAATGCATTCAGGAAGAGGTATGCTCAGCATTCGCATTAGAAATGTGGGATGGATTACATCACGAATCAACGTTGCTTAGGAATGCTGGATCGGGTAGAAGCGTCAAGAGCTTTTCCGGCGAGCTAGCAACGCAAAAGATGCAAGATATTGAAGCTGTAGGATCAGTAGGCGAAGGGATTCGTCTTGGCAACATGCTTATGAACACTGGTCTTTTGCATCATCAAAAGCACTCGCTGCCTTTTAAAAGCAGTGACGATGTTTATTTTTTCGACGAGGATAATGTATCTCATTGCCAGCCATTTATCGTCCTAGAAGGCCACTCTTGTAAAAGCGGCGCTGGCTGTACGACTGCAAGGCGCCGTCCAGGATCAACAATGGGAGGTCCACTACCATCGCAACTTGTGCAAACTTCCGGGTGGTTTAAAAGTTTACAGCGTTCGCATCAGCCGACGGATCAGACGCCTTCGTTCTTGACAACGTCAACATGGGTCATGAATTCAAAGGGCTCCTCCTATGACACTATTGCGGCATCAGAATCGCCCCAAGAAAACAGTGCTTTCGCTTTTGTTGACGCTGCAAGTAACGAAACTAAAGAGACGGAAGAATGTGCGTGTCGAAAGCTTGGAGAGCGACCCAACGTACGCAAAGCGGCTCGTCATCGATTCCTTCGCAAGTACCGTGCAATACCAGAAGATAATGTTCTTACTGCCAATTTGTTGCAGACAGAAGAATTAACGTCACCCCAAGACCAACAATTTCTGGACGAGTTCGACACACTAACAAAATAGCTTGATTTCTTGGCGGGAAATTAGCAATTCCTTTTCCCGCCACTGCATGTAATTGGTCAAAAGCTTAACACGTTTGAAGATAATTAACGGGCTGATGGTCTCCCCCGAGTGTCCAATCTGCTCGCGTCATGTGCGCTTAGATAATCTTCTCTTACACGTAGAATCTTGTCTGTCAAAGCAGGAACAAAACAAAATATTGCTGCCGTCTACCAATATAAAATTTTCACAACCGGAAATCTCATCATCCACATCGCCCCCTGCTGTTAAGAGACGCAAGCACTCATTCGATGACGTTTTGGCTACTCCACTAGCGGAGAGGATGCGACCTAGGTGTATAAATGATGTGGTGGGTTAGGAGGAGCTTCTTGGCTCTGGAGGGTTGTTGTCCTCGCTTATTGAAATCGACCGAGTGCCCAATATGATCTTGTGGGGGTAATATGATTCAATGATAGTATCAATGTTTTCTCTTATTTTACATTGTTATATCTTACAGACCCCCAGGATGTGGTAAAACGACATTAGCTCATGTAATTTCTAAGCGGACAAAATGCAAATTTATAAGCTTGTCGGGTGCGACGTCTAGAGTCGGGGACCTGAAGAACGCGATTGATCGAGCCAGAGCTGAATGCAAGCTATTTCATCGAAGAACCATTGTCTTTACGGATGAAATTCATCGCTTCAATAAAAGTCAGCAGGATATTTTCTTGCCGCCGGTGGAAGATGGCACGATTACATTAATTGGTGCCACAACTGAGAATCCATCATTCGAAGTTAACAATGCCTTGCTTAGTCGTTGTCGTGTGTTTACACTTAAAAACATACCCCAGAATCCATCGAAAGAATCCTTCGACGAGCTGTGCAAGATGCTGATTTTGGAGGCATGCGATCTTTAACGACAAACCGAAACTTAAATGCAGTGCCATATAGCATTGCAAATTGCCACAGAAAAATGATGAAAAATCATCGATCGAAGTCGATCATGAGGCGCATAAGTACCTGGCTATGCAGTGTGCTGGTGATGCGCGAGTTGCTTTAAGTTGTTTAGAGATGGCACTTCAAACTGCCCCTGTGGATACACAGAAAGGATTGGTGAAGATTTGTGCCATGCACTAATGCAATCGTGGTGCATGTCGGCGTTGCGGTCATAAGAAATTGTTTGTCGATGCTTGAAAATGCGACACTCTATTGGTTGGCACGAATGTTGGAGGGTAGTGAGGACCCCTTGTACATTGCTCGGCGTCTCATTCGAGCTGCAAGTGAAGATGTTGGGCTCGCAGCGTTTGAACTACTACCGATGGCTATTTCGTCGTATCAAGCTGCTCACTTTATTGGAATGCCAGAATGTGATGTCGTTCTCGCACATGTTGCAACGATGCTGGCGCGTGCGCATGAATCCATTGAGATATATTCTGCGAACAAACGTGCTAAAAAATCGATTCAAGAGTGGGATAAAGGCGCTCTGCCGAACGTGCCGCTCCATCCTCGCAATGCGCCTACGAAATTGATGACCAGCTTAAGGATCAATCGTATTTAACCGATGGAAATGATTGGCACACACTTTTTTTAGAAAGAAGAATATGATGGACAATTCAAAAATTGGTTGACGTAAAAGTAGTGCAATTTTTGCATGTTTAAGAAGTTTTGGTTGACGGCACGATTTTACTA
>NC_090610.1:2568717-2587107 GCF_004359215.1 Bremia lactucae | reverse complement strand
ATTTTAAGGTGTCGGATTCTGTCAGCCCATGACGGTAAACATCTAACGCAGAACCTCCAATGAGTCTCACTTAAATAGGAGTATGAGTGGTGCTGTCCTATACCAAGCTTCCTAGGTGAACGGACAGGTGATGTTCATATTCTTAGTGCCCCACTGGATTTTTCTTTAAGCTGGAGTAATGTGTCCGCCAGATGCCGCGTTGGGCTGCCTCTAAAATCGAAGGTTCAAGTCCGATTGATTCGTTACGGACTACAATACCTATGAAGCGTACCGGAATGATAAGGTACAGCTGTACCCATAACATTTGGCTCTTTTCATAAGAGTTACATGAATACGCGGTAGTCAATGTCAGAAACTTTAAAATTTCAAATTAATCTACTCTTTTAGCACAGCATTTTAACTTTTAAATTACAAACTAATCTGATTTAGCATTTAAAATGCCAAGAGAATTAAATTACAAGCTAATCTCATTTAGCATTTAAAATGCTAAAATAGCAGATTAGTTTGTAAGCTAAAAGTTTCTTAAAATTGACTATCGCGTATTCATACATTTAAACGTCAAGTGTGTGTTAGTTAAGTAAAATAGTCGTGACCAACACATGTCCGCTTTGCTTTGTCGGATCATTCATCGTACGCATGTAGCCTACCGTTTTTCTCTTTGCAGGCTTTAATTTCGTCCATATTTGATCAGGGATCCATCATAAGCTGCAAGTAAGCCACTCCACAGGAGAAGCTTTGGTTTAATGTGCTAGCAGCACCAGCGGCTACGATTCTGCTAGAAGCTGTAGGTACAAAATTGTTTCCATTTTTGCAGACCGTTGAAACTTTCTGAAATTATTTATTCTTTATAATTCGTGTTGAAAGGGATCAATTGTCACAATGGATGAAAAGTGTAAATTTTCGCAACAGCATCGATATCCATTTGTCATCTACCCACTGAATAAATTCTGCTGTTCATGTGGCCTGTAAAATCTCGCACTCTTCAATTCAAATATCCGTTGTGCTAAAGATGAGGTGCATACATTACCATCCAGCTGCGTACTGGAACATCGAAATTCGAGTAGATTTCGTCAAGCGATCGTAGACTTGAAGCTATGCGATGCACAATCCACAGACCAATTGCACAAGATTGCTGCTTGTAGTAGATTTTGTCAAGCACGCTGAAATTAAACTGGCTTGTGTTAGTGGGATATTCATCTCACATGATGCAAAATCGATCGGCGGAATGTTAGCTCTATACAACTGACCATGCTTTGGCATTGAAGTATATGTCTGTGACTTCACATTGTATTTTTCCAAGTGAAGATGACAGCAATCGCAATGATTGCTGCTTTAGACCCATCGGCGCCAAACCTTCGACACTCATTTTATCGCGTACTTGAAGCTCTAGCAACGTCCGAAAGTTCTGCATCAGCTTTACCGTTCGCTAAAGATGCGGAACTGGTTGCGTTTCAACAACAACACCTTGTGATACTTACGATTCTCCTGGTAGTGAGTTATGGATCAATGTCGGTGCTATCTGCGGCGCTAGTTGCGTACATGCGTTACAACCGCCATGTTGCGCATAAAGGTGACAGCGAAGCCTCGCGAAAAACGTTGTTACCTGCATTTGAGCCATTGTTGTGGACTTTGTGCGTCGCGACAGGCCTACATGCTTTGTTTTTCACGATAGCATTAGCAAAAAGATTCTATGTTCCAGGCGGTGATGTTATGATTGTAGAAGCCATGAGCGCTGCACGTCAGTTCGTGGTCGAGCTCGTGGTTGTGTTCATGCTACAGAAAAGCGTCTCGTTGCCAGCTTTGATGCGATCGATTGTGAGCACGCTCATCTTATCATGCTACGCGTTGCCTTTTGCCTGGCTCATAACAATCTATGGCCAAAGCACCTATACTCTAAAAAATCAATGGATAATGGCGGCAGTTCGCCTCCTCTTTTATTCAGTCTACATGTATATTATTGTTCGTCCACCAGCGCGTGCGACCAGACGAACACTGCGTGAATACTGTGCTTTTGGAATCGTATACCAACTGCTTGAGATTGCCTACCGCTTCATTTTCATCTATGGGTATATACGCCCAGCTTTTGCGCTCACTTATATTCAATTGGCGTGGGGATCACTTTGCCCCATTTTCTTTTACCGGTTGCTTAAGGCCGACACAGAGCATTGGCGTGGACTTGGACAGCGAGCAGTCGGCTTGCAAGCCGTGTTTCGCAAAGGGAATATTCATGAGCGTGTTTCATCTCAAGGCCTTCACGTTCTTATTGAAATGCACCGCAAGTACATTATTGATTTTTCCTTTCTTGACATAAAGCAGCGTATTGGCATCGGGTCGACAGCTGTAGTGTACAACGGACTATTGAATTCAAAGACTCCAGTTGCCGTAAAAGTTTATACGCCTACAAGCGTGACGGAAGACACTGTGGCGGCATTCTCACACGAAGCAGCACTTTGCGGAGTGCTCAACCACCCAAATATCGTTAAATTTTACGGTATGTGCGTTTCGCCCCCGACGATCTGTTTGGTGTCAGAGCTATGTGTGGGTAGTCTTGATGTGGTGACACAAGCCTTGGCGCAACAACACCAACACGCTCGACGCCAGCAATTTTTGATCAATATTGGCTACATGATTGATGCCGCACGAGCGGTTGCTTATCTCCATAGCTTCTCTCCCGCTTTTGTTCACCGTGATATCAAACCAAGCAACTTTCTGGTAGATGTCGAAGGCAACGTTAAGCTTACTGACTTTGGCGAGTCTCGCAGTCTGCCAAAAGCCGATATTCCATGGGAGACTAGCGGTCTCAATGATCCAAAAATTAATGCCGTCGTGAGTGCCGCAGCATCGGTATTACATCCTGTTACTGTCTCGAGCAGTCTTTCACCAGATGCCGAGCACTACCACGAGTATCCAAACTCGATGACAAATGCAAGCACCAATTTTCACAGCAATGGAGTAATCCTAACGGACACTGCCGATAAGAATATAGGACTAAAGCCAAATTTAGGCAAAAGTGCACCGGAGATGACAGTCAAAGGGACAGTTGACTATATGGCACCAGAATTAATCAATGGACGAGCAGGCGTCGCTGCCTATGAAGAATCAGCCGACGTCTATTCGTTAGCAATTACCATGTGGGACATCTTGAAACCGGGCTCTGAAAAATACCCTGGTACAAATGACAACCATTTGCGCGTGCTCGAGTTGGTCATGTCGGGCACTCGCCCAGAGCTCGACCGTCAATTGCATGTCGGTCTTGCAGAAATTATCACTAGCATGTGGCATGGGGATGCAACCGTTCGCCCAACCGCTCAAAAAGTCGTCGCGGCTCTTGAATGCATTCAGGAAGAGGTATGCTCAGCATTCGCATTAGAAATGTGGGATGGATTACATCACGAATCAACGTTGCTTAGGAATGCTGGATCGGGTAGAAGCGTCAAGAGCTTTTCCGGCGAGCTAGCAACGCAAAAGATGCAAGATATTGAAGCTGTAGGATCAGTAGGCGAAGGGATTCGTCTTGGCAACATGCTTATGAACACTGGTCTTTTGCATCATCAAAAGCACTCGCTGCCTTTTAAAAGCAGTGACGATGTTTATTTTTTCGACGAGGATAATGTATCTCATTGCCAGCCATTTATCGTCCTAGAAGGCCACTCTTGTAAAAGCGGCGCTGGCTGTACGACTGCAAGGCGCCGTCCAGGATCAACAATGGGAGGTCCACTACCATCGCAACTTGTGCAAACTTCCGGGTGGTTTAAAAGTTTACAGCGTTCGCATCAGCCGACGGATCAGACGCCTTCGTTCTTGACAACGTCAACATGGGTCATGAATTCAAAGGGCTCCTCCTATGACACTATTGCGGCATCAGAATCGCCCCAAGAAAACAGTGCTTTCGCTTTTGTTGACGCTGCAAGTAACGAAACTAAAGAGACGGAAGAATGTGCGTGTCGAAAGCTTGGAGAGCGACCCAACGTACGCAAAGCGGCTCGTCATCGATTCCTTCGCAAGTACCGTGCAATACCAGAAGATAATGTTCTTACTGCCAATTTGTTGCAGACAGAAGAATTAACGTCACCCCAAGACCAACAATTTCTGGACGAGTTCGACACACTAACAAAATAGCTTGATTTCTTGGCGGGAAATTAGCAATTCCTTTTCCCGCCACTGCATGTAATTGGTCAAAAGCTTAACACGTTTGAAGATAATTAACGGGCTGATGGTCTCCCCCGAGTGTCCAATCTGCTCGCGTCATGTGCGCTTAGATAATCTTCTCTTACACGTAGAATCTTGTCTGTCAAAGCAGGAACAAAACAAAATATTGCTGCCGTCTACCAATATAAAATTTTCACAACCGGAAATCTCATCATCCACATCGCCCCCTGCTGTTAAGAGACGCAAGCACTCATTCGATGACGTTTTGGCTACTCCACTAGCGGAGAGGATGCGACCTAGGTGTATAAATGATGTGGTGGGTTAGGAGGAGCTTCTTGGCTCTGGAGGGTTGTTGTCCTCGCTTATTGAAATCGACCGAGTGCCCAATATGATCTTGTGGGGGTAATATGATTCAATGATAGTATCAATGTTTTCTCTTATTTTACATTGTTATATCTTACAGACCCCCAGGATGTGGTAAAACGACATTAGCTCATGTAATTTCTAAGCGGACAAAATGCAAATTTATAAGCTTGTCGGGTGCGACGTCTAGAGTCGGGGACCTGAAGAACGCGATTGATCGAGCCAGAGCTGAATGCAAGCTATTTCATCGAAGAACCATTGTCTTTACGGATGAAATTCATCGCTTCAATAAAAGTCAGCAGGATATTTTCTTGCCGCCGGTGGAAGATGGCACGATTACATTAATTGGTGCCACAACTGAGAATCCATCATTCGAAGTTAACAATGCCTTGCTTAGTCGTTGTCGTGTGTTTACACTTAAAAACATACCCCAGAATCCATCGAAAGAATCCTTCGACGAGCTGTGCAAGATGCTGATTTTGGAGGCATGCGATCTTTAACGACAAACCGAAACTTAAATGCAGTGCCATATAGCATTGCAAATTGCCACAGAAAAATGATGAAAAATCATCGATCGAAGTCGATCATGAGGCGCATAAGTACCTGGCTATGCAGTGTGCTGGTGATGCGCGAGTTGCTTTAAGTTGTTTAGAGATGGCACTTCAAACTGCCCCTGTGGATACACAGAAAGGATTGGTGAAGATTTGTGCCATGCACTAATGCAATCGTGGTGCATGTCGGCGTTGCGGTCATAAGAAATTGTTTGTCGATGCTTGAAAATGCGACACTCTATTGGTTGGCACGAATGTTGGAGGGTAGTGAGGACCCCTTGTACATTGCTCGGCGTCTCATTCGAGCTGCAAGTGAAGATGTTGGGCTCGCAGCGTTTGAACTACTACCGATGGCTATTTCGTCGTATCAAGCTGCTCACTTTATTGGAATGCCAGAATGTGATGTCGTTCTCGCACATGTTGCAACGATGCTGGCGCGTGCGCATGAATCCATTGAGATATATTCTGCGAACAAACGTGCTAAAAAATCGATTCAAGAGTGGGATAAAGGCGCTCTGCCGAACGTGCCGCTCCATCCTCGCAATGCGCCTACGAAATTGATGACCAGCTTAAGGATCAATCGTATTTAACCGATGGAAATGATTGGCACACACTTTTTTTAGAAAGAAGAATATGATGGACAATTCAAAAATTGGTTGACGTAAAAGTAGTGCAATTTTTGCATGTTTAAGAAGTTTTGGTTGACGGCACGATTTTACTAATATATTAAACAATTGCAGTAATTCTGGTATGAAGTATAGCAACTTTATCGCTTGTACGGTAAATTTGCATTTTATTTTTAATCCTAGCACTCATTAAACGCACTTATTATTATGGAGATCATGAAAGCGCTGTGATTTTAGATAACTTATGAAGCCCGTTTTATATATATTGGCTGAAAGCGCTGTCATGTTTGATAACTCGTGGAGTATTGGCATGGAAGGTGTTTTCGACCGGTATCGATTTGGTGCTAAGCGCGAGCGCATCGAAGATACCAAAGACACGACTTCATGTTCCAACGCAATTGTTTTTACTGCGACTGCCCCTCCAATATTTGTGAAAAGGCGCAAAATTAAGGAGCCGGAAGGCGTCGCAGAATCTCAAAGTAGTTGCAAGTGGCAAGAACGATGGCATGCTGTCTGTGACGATTGCTTTCAAAAATATCGACCTTGTGTTCACTTCCCAGAGTCCCGACTGCGATTACTTATTGTTGGGCATAATCCCTCGGACCACGCGTGGAAGACTGGATATTCGTACAGGTAAGCACCACGGAAAAAGATCCATGGGATGTAGGCGCTAATATTGGGCTGCAGCAATCCGACAAACCGCATGTGGATGTTATTGACTGGAAATTTTCCACCTCAATCTTGGAAGGGTATTGTGCCCTCATCGGCAAAGATTATGGACCAGAATATCTTGCCTCATACTCTTGGAGTTGGCTTTACATCCATCGGATTAGAGGTACGGGCATTAGCCAGTTTAAAAGGACCAATGACGCTAATATTGCATCTCGATAAACTCAGCCTGGAAATGATGCTTCAAAATACGGCAAAACAACAAGTAAGTAAAACAGGACCCTTCGTTTTTACTAATTTATGTAAATTTTATTAATTTGTAAAAGTGGCAGCATGGCGAAAATCTTTTTTCCGCCGGCTGCGTCACCATGCCAACCTAGTGTGCCAAAATGACCACAAGAATTTGTCGCAAACCACCATCAACGAGGAAATAATCGGCATTGAAAGACAACGTATAAAATGCAAACATCCTCACGCCCCTGTCCTGATTGCGTTTTCTGGCAAACGGCAATTTAGTTATTTATTTTCACCGCCCTTGTCCAAAATCGATGAATACGGCAAGCAAACAAAACTCCCTACAGAGTGGCCACAAGAGCTTCAAGGAGACAGTGAAGTCTGGGTTCTTCCCAGTTCCAGCGGTCGAGCCGCAATGACAACAGCTCAACGAACACTGCCCTATAAACAATTAGCGGAACGAATGTACCAATTTTGTTGAAAATACGTGTAGCAGCAGCCAAGTCGTTAAAAAATTACTTGGAAATGATTTTAAAAATCTCCGCGACATTCGGTCGCTCTGACGGCTCATACGAGAGACACCGAAAAATTAATTCGCGATAATCCGCCGGAACGTCTTCTGCGAGCGACGGCGTCAAACGCTGCGCTACCACTTCAGTAGCAATAAAAATATCAGCAAGAGTTGAGCCACGCTCCTCTAGTAAATGCTCGAAAAGTATCTGCCGCGACGAAATTTCACAAAAAATTACACCAAGTGCGTACACCTCAGCTGCAGCTGTCATCTCGTCACCCTTCAGCAATTCGGGTGCCCGACTAGCAATATCTCCGAGTCCATATGAACGCAAAGGTACAAAATTTGTTCGAAGACTTAAGGCATAATCAAAGATATCAAGCTTGCAAGTGAGCTGTGAATCAACTAACACACTCCTAGCCGTTAGATTACGTGACAGTTTACTTCCTTGAAGTGATCGAATAAAATTTAGTCCACTGCAAATGTCCTTGCTCATTTGAAGCCGCTGAGACCAAGATAGCTCGATACTATTATCCGCCAGTACCGTTCTTAAATTACCTTTTGACATGTGCTCCACCACAATTAAAAATTCCTCACGTTCTGTCCAGCTACATCCCACAAACGCCACAATATGATTGTGCCGGAGCGGAACATATGACGACAGAATTGCATTGAGCTCTTCAATAACCATGTTTATCTCGCGTGGTATAAACTTCAGCGCTACAACTTTAGTATCTTTGTACTCGCCAAGCCATAAGCCTTGAACGCCAATTTTTTTGTACAGGGTCGTCTGATCCTTGCATAGGTCCATGGCTGCCAAAATATTCGCACGTTTTAAAATCGCATGCTCCATTCCCGGCTCATTCCTGTGACCCGCAAGTAAGTTTTCGTCACGATTGGTAAATGCCAGTCGTTCGTCAACAAACTTGCTCGCCTTTCGCTTAAAACGACGAAAGAACGAGAGAAATACGGCAATAATTACTGTACAGGCACAACCTACCACGATAGCGGTAATCGAGAGAGCACTGCGAGGACTGTCTGAGTTGCCGGTCGCTTGTGTCTCTAAAGGTCCAGTACTGTGCTTATTGCTGCTAGCGCTGTCATCGCTTCCAGCATAAAGCGAATACGATGGGCTTGTCATTTCTTTGACTATGCAAATTGTAAGATCTCCAATTATTTCTTTCTTAATACACGACGAAGAGGCATTCCTAGCCATTATCTCAACATTTCCAATAAGTCTTAGGTCCGAGATATTGGTCAGCTGTGAGTATTTGTCCGCCGTCAATTCGATAGGTCCCATGATCGTGTTGTATTCTAAAACACTAAATCAACGGGTTGACAACGCCAACGTCAGATAAAAAAAAATCATACTAATCAAAGTCGACATACAGTGTCTTGACTGCCGGCATCAAGTCGAGCACAGCCGTTGGAAATGACAAAGTACTGTTCCGGATTATCACTTGCCGAATCGACACCGACGCCCCAAGCTTAAACTTATGCACCGTCGCTCTGTCAAAAATCCTGCAGTCATAGCAATAATAATCAATCAAACAACGATCATCCTTGTACTTCTTCTATCGTCTTACAATTGATTCAAGTCCACCCCCGCGGGTAACCATTGGTCTTCAAACGTCGTATTCATACCGTCTACATGCACCTGCACGAGACTTGGCATGTTTGCCAAGGCATTTTTACCGAACGAAAGCGACAATTCCACGCTCTCTAGCGGCGTGGGGTCTGCCAGCACAAGAAGCTTCGAAATAGACATCTCTGGCGCGTTCGTGAGGCGGAAATCCACCTGGATTTTATAAGCCGTTCCTCGCTCCTGTAATCGCATCTGAGATAGCGGTGCACTCCAACTGTTAAGCGTCCACTCAGCATCAGTTACGTATGAGTCAAAAGTGACAGACCGGAGGACCTGCTTCATCGTGAGGAGTTCGGATGCCGCAACGGACGAGAGTTCAAGAGGCAGCAGCGTCACCCCTGACGGAATTGTACTCGCGTTTCCTTTTTGAATAAGTACAAAGTGCTCATTGACGGACGCCCCAAGCCTCTGTAGCTGCAATGACAACAACCCGAACAAGACCAGGCTGCGGCGTCGGGTTTTCATTCTCGAGTGGCGAATGTTTGATAAAATTTAAGTACCGGTTTTTTGTAAGGTGCTGTATTTATTTTTCTTTATAGAATTGACATACGCAGGCACGCCTCCCCTTTACATCAGAAAACGCAAAATTTGAAGACCACTGATGAGGTCATGATTATGGCGTTGATATGTTAATGCAATCGTTAATAGTTTCGTGATGTTTGTATTATAATTACGAATTCCCTTGAATTCCCTTGCCAAGATAGTTCGAGAAATTATTATTGACAATATTCTTCTTGCTATCCTTGATAGCAGCAACTACGCATATATTTATAGGAATGATCCGTTGACTGGCAAACCATTGATTACTTGCTGATGCCGGCGAAACATACTGCCGAATTGCCGTCAGCCCGCTGAAATATTGATTTCTGATTATTTATGACAGGACGCATATACTTTTTATTCTGCGCGAAATTTGGTGACCAGAAAAGATACATAGCAAAATTTGAAAGGCATATGGTAAACAGCTTATTTCCTAAAGAAATTCAATATTTTAAAGAGACGCCCAACTCTCTAGTGTGACCGATACGAAATTTGAGCAATTCCAAATTTGTGGTACATGAGCAATTAACGGCGAAAGTTACTAATAATAGCTACTACCACAACGTGACCACGAGCTTAGCTTGAGACGGGGTAACAGAGCACAAATACGGAGAAAGCGTGCTAGAAAAACGTGTATTTCTTATCGCTATGTATGTACCTTGCTTTAAATATAAATTACGCGTGTAAAGCGATCCAAGGACTTTCCCTAGTTTCATCATCTTTTTACTGTACATATGGTGACTGTAACGGGGCACTGCCGACTTGTACAGCTTCAGTTCAAGTCCACTTTGCACCGCTTCAGTGCAAATGGTGCACACGTCACTTCACGTACACTAGTACGTGCAGAGAAAGACTCTCTTCAAAACTCTTGCTTTAAAGAAATTTAAAAGAATACTGTATTAAAGTAATTCAGTTCTTCTGTTTCTATCTATTTAATACTACCTTAATTAAAAACTAACACAAGTCAAGTAATAAAGTCTTATCTGTCTCTCTCTTTGCGCGCGTCCAGCGCTGACTGGACCGCGGAGAAAGTAGCCATAATGGCCTATATCTACCATTGGATAAGCTTTCCGAATATTACTACGTAAGGTAATATTCTCCAAATATTATGTACCTTTTGAATAATATATTAATTATCAACCTTTACGTATTAATTTCATGTAACGATACACCACGTTACATTACCCCTCCCTTAAACGAAAATCACTCTAATTGTCGTTGAATAGAGTGGTCACTATAAAGCCACTTAATTGAAAAGGATGTTGATTGATCAAAACCATGATTTTTAATTCTATCGCATGGTTAACAAGTCCATGCGGTCAGCGAATAGTGCGGAATCTTCGGCTACGATACATCCCGCCGCCGGCGACGCATTATTGTCTCTTGCGGCAGACATTTCGTCTGCCGTAGTATTATCTTCTCTTGCAACTCTAAATGTTGCGGGCCACGTGGTAAGTCACCACGTGAATGCGACCCCTCTTTAGAGGTCGACTATGAATGCGAGTCGGACGAGATGGCCAACACGGGGAGAGCGGAACATTCCCTTGACGTCGTCAGCCGGCTGAGTATGAGCCTTCGAATGAGGGGCTCAATTGGGTAGTCATGCTAATAGCCCTATAGCATGTTTGGTTTCGACGATGAGGATGATTTACCATCGTCAGCACCGTCTCCCGTGCCGTCGCACGCACTTATCCCTGTGCGTGGTGATGGCGATGGCGTAAGCCATCGTAATAAAAATTCTTATGGTACCTCGGCTTCAATGGGTATTACTCAGGGGAGTGCAGACAGTAAAATGTCTCGTCCTTGCCCCTGAGAAGAAGCCGTGGCTTTTGCCCGAACGTATAATGGCAACAACAAGCGAGATAAAAGCTCGTTGATGCAAGCCTGGAACGCGTTCATTCGCAATGTCAAAGACACGGACGCGAAGCCTGGCTTCAAAAACTTAACGTGATTCGCGCTAAGTTTGACAAACGAACTCCAACTGGTGCAGATTTAAACTGCACCGGTTGTCTCGTGAGGCAGGACTTCCATGCCCCATATGGAATGAAATCTGTCCGTGTTGTGTCGAAAAAGGGGATGTTTATTCCCTTTCTTCGCCCTGGGGAAGGTCTCACATCTCTATCGAGATGCGCGATGCGATTGACATTTTGCAATCGATTTACAGGCGCCAGGGGCGCGTGTTTTCCGATGGACCTTCTGAACCATCGGATGAGTCTCGTCATAATGACAGACGAGGCCCTCGTCTGTCAACAACCAGCTGGGAACGAGGTTCCCAGCTGTCATGCGAAGGTGGATAACCGCGCCAGCGAACCAGATAACTCGTTCGCTGCCCCTTAACATCACGGTGGTTTTGAATATGTTCTACAAAGAATCATTGATCACCTTGGTAATCCACCAATGGTTATGATGAAAGGGAAATTAGATCCGAACCATGTGCCGGGTCTAGATTTCAAGATCGACAAACTCGACCGGTACCACCATGTATTGGAGTAGGGTCTTGGACACGAGCGCGGTATGCGTCACTCGTTAGAGCAGACGGTGACAGATCACTATATCGAACGGTCGGAAACCCGTTCGAAGAGCGCGTATGCAATGTTGGAGTACGAAATGAGATATTACGCTCCTCGTGATTAGCTGTCGTCTGCTCTTCATGTTGAGCTGTCGTCACCTCATGGCGGTTTCGAGGATCTTCGGACCCAGCATGAGAATCTCCAGATTCAGCATAAGAATCTGGTTTGTGACCACAAGAATCTTCTGAGGATTCTTAAAAGGGGGTGGTCGAATCCGTTCGCTGAAGAAACCGCGTACTGATGGTACGGGCGGAGCCAGCCAACGTAAAACGTAGGATGCGTTCGCATCCTTCGTGGCAATTATATTGTGCACGCATTGCCTCTGCGATGCAGTACACGGCATAGCCCAATGAGCTTGGATAGTAGTATACTACTACCCACATTAGTGACTACATGCTTAGGTTAGTTTATCGTAGTTAGTAATACTAGATCATTTATTTAAATGAAAGGATATTTGCTCTTCCATGTTTGTCAGCGTTCCTTTTCTGCCGGTCCCTGTGTTCGCAAGAGAATCCTGTACGAAACAGACTACTGATTCTCGAGCCAGCAGAAATTCCTCTGCTGACTTATTTGTTTTGTCTTTTCAGTGCACTTTGTGCGTACGCCATAATATATTTCTCTTCTTCGGCGAGGGATTCCTCGCTGGTACAATTTATTTTTTTGGGAACAATAGTGTAATCACTACTGCTGAGTTTCTCTCTTTCGATGTCGATTGCATCAATATTGAGATCATTCGCGTCGTTGGTAATTTCGATGCGTGATGAGGATGACTAGAATATTTCTCTACTTGGGTGGGTATGCGTGGGTGGCGTAAGCCATTCACGAAGAACGGTGTATGCGTTGTAGACGCATGCACCAAACTTTGATGGCGAATTCGACCATCGGTAAAATTCGCTCCGATTCGGATACAATTGGTCGTAACCTCAAAGTATCTTTTCGAGGACGCGATGGACGCGTTTCCTCTGACCATCTGTCTCCAGATGATCAGAAGTTGACATAGTCAGTCGTGTTCCGAGAGATCGGAACACGGGTTGCCAAAACTCCGCCGTGAGCCGTGGATCTCTATCAGAGACCAGTTCACGGGGTAAACCGTAGAATCTGAATGCCGTGTCAACAAAGACACGGGCACAGCCCGGAGCCGTGACTCTGTGGTACTGCAGCAAGATATACCATCTTGCTAAATCTGTCTATAAAAACAAGGATTCCATTGTTTTGTGACCGATATATCCGAAGCCGAAGTACATAGATACGGACTGCCAATATTCTGCCGGGAGTGGTAGAGGTTGGAGCGTTGCACGGGATGAAGGGCTAGGCTTCACCTGTTGACACACCTCGCAAGCACGAATGTACTTGCGCGACAAGCTAATACTGGCGGGGCCAGTAAAAGTCGCGACTTTCTGTGAGATAAGTTTTCTCACGTCTACGTTGCCCAGTTGGTGCATCGTGACACTCAAACATGATGCGCAAGCGCAAATCATTGTGAGTTAGGACGAAGACACGTGGAGTGTCGCCGGCAGCGGCTGTGTAATATAGTAAGCCGTTGCGTGTTGTGTATCGATCTGATGACTAATGATATAAAGCCGGTAAATCTTTAAAAGATTTATCGGATGGATTCATCGGCTCATCCATGAAACGCAGAAGGTCTTTATTTCTGTGTAGGCTTTCTTTATGTCATCAAACAAAGTTGACGACAGAACACTTATAATGAGTGTTGCAACAGTGGGATTGTTTTCACTGTTGGGGTGCACAGCTGACTCGAAATCGGGTCGGCGTGATAACGCATCAGCGACGACATTAAGTCGTCCTGGTTTATATTCTACGGAGAAATTATACTCCGCGAAAAAGGATAGCCACCTCGCCATTCTTTGCGAGAGGTGTGGGCTGTTTACGGCCGTGCGTAATGACATGGTCCGTATATACAATGGATGATCTATCTCCGAGGAGATAGACCTTAAATTTAGCCAGTGCATATTTCATGGCAAGAAGTTTCTTGTCATGGATTGGGTAATCGCGTTCAGCTGGTTGCAGCTGACGCGATTGGTAACAGACGACACGCTTCGCGTCGTCTGTATTGTATTGCATTAACGCACAGCCGATTGCGAAATCGCTGGTGTCACAGACCACGTGAATGGTTTGTCTTGATCGCAATCGCCAAGATGGACGATTCTATCAAGATTTGCTTGATACCTTTAAACGAACGCTGACAATCAGCGTTCCATAAGCATTTCTCGTCTTTTTTCAGAAGACGAGAGAGATGGACTGTCATCTCGCATAATTGCGGGAGTACTTGTGCAAGTACGCCGCTAATCCAAGGAACTTTCTAAGTCTCTTGACATCGACTGGAACTAGCTAGTCGGT
Organism: Bremia lactucae; assembly: GCF_004359215.1. Classification (NCBI taxonomy): domain Eukaryota; phylum Oomycota; class Peronosporomycetes; order Peronosporales; family Peronosporaceae; genus Bremia; species Bremia lactucae. The sequence continues at coordinate 2,572,891 of NC_090610.1, read as the reverse complement.
AATTGCCTTGATCTTTTCGGGATCAGAGCGCGCGCCGTGTTTACCGACAATGCACTCAAGAAGTGGTATTTCGCTTGCAGCGAATATACACTTTTGAGATCTGCATACAATTTGTTTTTTCGCATTAGTGTAAGAGCCTTTCGGACGTGGGTACGATGTACTTCAACGTCCGACTTTCCATTCATGGCTCTGCAGTGAACGAGGATATCATTAAAATAACTCACTGTGGCATTACTAGCCATTCCCAGAGCATCCACTGGGAGTGATCACTGCTGTGTATCCCGTTCACGCAAACTAATCTGATAAAATCCATCCATCAGATCCATAGACGAAAAAATGGTACTTTTAGACATACCATATATGCTTAAGTCTTTTTTTAGATATCGGCGTTTGAGCCGGTGCCGTTGCAGCATTCAGTTTATTGAATGCGTGCACTATCCGCCACCCTTCTTTGGCCTTTCGCACACAGAAGGTCGGAGAGCTATGTGGGGAGGTTGACTCCCTTACATGGCCCGCTTTAAATCGATCGATAAAGAATTTATTGATCGCAAGTACTTGTTCACGAGACAGTGGCCACTGCTTCATGACACAGTACTTCGAGCCCAGTGTAAGCTTGATCTCATGTCGAGTGCCTTTATCCTTAGGCAACTCGCATCGACCTACTTCAATTCAAATCTTTGTACAAAAGATTTGTCTAATGTGACTCCCAGGATTGAGAAGTGTATCTCTCAATCCGAGACTTCGCATCGAGAACACTTTCGTCCATCGATGAGCTGCTAAGAACCCGTTGTTCTCTGCAAAAGTTACCGCTGACCAAATATCGGTTACGTATTCGTCCTCTGTGATGAGTACGCAGATCGGCTTGATTCAGCCACTATGCAGATCTCTCAAGAACTGTTTAGGTCCTAGGGTCGGTAATTGAAATACCTCCGAGGTTAACTTCGGAGGCGCATCCAGATCAAGAGTATAAGCGCCTACTCTTAATTCGTCATTAACCAAGACATTTAATGTCTCAGTGTCTTCCTGGGACCCCTTTTCCACAGGCTGCCGAGAGATTGTTCCTTCGGGATGCTGAAGTCTAGTCACTTTAGCATTGACTTTTTGAGGAACTTACTTCTCAAGTACCTGGGGACTTATTCCCTCAACGTTTTTCGACTATGATTGCGCTATCACAGTCACTCTCTGCTCGACCTAGGATCATCGTGCTGTCCCTTTTGGACAACCGGTATCTTCCTTGGGTGTCACCAGCAAGGCGTACATTCATGTCTCAATCCAATCGACTAATTCGAGTGGTGGACCTTCGGCGCTGCCTGTGCATTCGCACAGCCACAGGCAGCTGACTTCACAGTGATTAGTCATCACACTTTGATCTTGTGTAGTCGTACTAACAACCGTACCACGAATGAGGCCATCGCACTCACTCTTAGTACATCCACACGCTTGTGGACGCTCCAAAACGTTCATCAGATGATGACCATCTGATGAAAATGTAGCAGGCATCTTTACGGATCGATGCTGCCAGCTGATTCTTGGCTCATACTTAAGATAAACCTAGGATGACACCAAATTTGTCATCCAAATCCAGTACGATGAAATCATTATCGTACTGTTAACCCTTCAACGTGTGTTGAATGCCAAATACACGTTTCTGTACTGTTACAGATGCGCCTGTTGCTAGGCGCACTGTCACCCTCGTTAGAGAAATATCGCCCTCGATAATTTGAGTCAGCGATCTTCTAGCGATTGGCGTCAAATGAAATTGTACGACGCCCAACAATCGACAAGGGACTTTAGTGGCAAAATATTTACCTCTATAATTTCCCAGGGGATAAGGTTTAAGTCATCATAACACACAATGGTTGTGTGTGAGAGCAACTTTCGTTAAAAGGCCTGCAACTTCTTGTGACGTTGCTGGATCAGTAGGGCGCTCCGCCCCTAATGACCCCGACCGTTTTTGACGATCCGCCTCGCCGTTACGCAACAGCGTTGGATCCGCGTCATCCGCTTTTTCGTACCGGGAGGTCGATCGTTTCGCTTAGTGTTTCTAGACATTGGACGTGGGGAACTACACTCATAGCCGTAGTGGCTCGTCTTTTGACAGCGACTACATTTTTGCAATCGTTTGTACTTGGGAGCGAGATTTCTCGCTTTCTACATAGGAGAGGTCTATAGGTTCTGGACCTCCGTTTTCTTGTCGTATCGGAGAATGATAAGCTTCCGAGAGAGCAAAAGCCTGTTTCAGGCTGAAGTCCTCCTGTTCCGCTATAGTGATCGATTGGTCGAGCAACTCTTGTTCAAGTCGGAACAGGTGAGTCTTGACAGGACCGTCTGCGAGACCTTTGATAAAGACAGTTACCTGTTTTTGTTCATCAATTGGATGACTCACGATACAACTGACCAGGTATCGTGTATGCTTGTAATAAGCGTGAAGGTTACGCTTGCCCTGCTTCAAATCCAAGAGCTCGGCTCGAGCCCTGAATTTGGCACGTGGCTGCTCAAATGTTTGACTAAGCGGGATCTTAAAGACCTCATACGACCCAAAAACCAATAAATCGTGAAGCTTAAGCCTAACGCCCAAAATTTGGCCCGTCCCGCTAAGATAGACATTCCAAATTTCACTTTCGTCCCATCATCATTGATGTGGCGAGCTTCAGTGGCGTCGCCTGATTCGACGAATCATTTTAAAAGGAAGTTGCCTCCGACAGCCTCAAACTTAGAGATTTTGATCTTTAAGCTTCCGGTCGACGCGGAAGCGTCGGCCCTCTAGCAGCATGTAAATGCTGCTGTCTCTTCCGACTGTTGAGCACCCTGTTTTCTCTCAACTCCTCCGCGTGTTAAGAGCCTTGCTGGTGAAGCAAGGCTACTTCTCTCGGGCCGCGTCAGGTTAGTGTTTTATGAACTCGGCTATGGCTGCATGCTGTTCATCTCTTCCCAGAATATACCCCATGGCGCCAACGGCTGCCCACATACGACCGACCTCACTCGTTCGATCGCTCTCCAATCAAAGCACTCAAATGAGTAAAATCTTCACGCGTGGCGTGATAGCCTTCATGAGGGGCTGGAAAGCTCCCTCCTTCTTCATCCAACATGCCCATGTTGGATGGAACGTCCGTAGGCCGTTGGACGGTCTACGAAGTGCTACTAGGTGTAACAGGGCACCTTGTGCTAAGGCTGACAACAGTACTAGTCGAACTACACTGACTACAGTAAAGAAAGGGTGCCTTGATTACTTCACGTACACGACGTGCAGAGGAAGGTTGAAAGTAGCTAAGAAGTCTTAGCTACTAAGAGTTAATTCTAAGGCTTTATTGTAACAGGGCACTGCGACTTGTACTGTTTCAGTACAAGTCCACTTCACACTGCTTCAGATGTGAGTGGTGCCTCTCGTTAGGTGACGTACACTGTACGTATAGAGGAAGACTTCTCTTAAGGCAAGTTAGCTTAAGAGTGTAAAATGAAAACTGTATTAATATAGTTAAGTGTCTTGTTAATCTATCTTTGTAAATGTTGACTTAACTATAAACTAATACTAAACATGTAAATGAATTCTTATCTATCTTATCTTGTAACCCTCTTTGATTACTTCTACAGCTGATTAGTCTGCGAAATAAATAGATAGACATAATGGTCTATACCTATTTATGGATAATAATTCAGGACATTACTATTTAAAGTAATTTCCTCCAAATATTATCTACCTTTTAGATAATATATTAATTAACAACCTTTAAGTGTTAATTTCATGTAACGATACACCCCGTTACATCACCCCTCCCTTAAACGACAATCACTCTGAATGTCATTCGATGGAGTGGTCGCTAAATGACCACTTAATTCTCTAAAATGTTTTTGATTGGTCAGATCCATCATTTTAAATTCCATCGCATGAAGGAACAATTCATGCGGGGTGAAGATAGTGCTGAACCTTCGGCTGCGGTTGGTGCAGCCGCGGGTGACGCATTGCTATCTGTTGCGGTAGACGTTCCGTCTACCGTAGTGTCTTCCACTCGCACAACACTTGGTGTTGCGAGTGCACGTGGTGATTCACCACGTGAGTACGACCCCTCTTTAGAGGTCGATTATGAGTGCGAGTCGGACGAAATGGCCGACTCGGGGAGGATGGAACAGTCGCCTGATACCCGTCAGGCGGCTGATTATGAGCCTTCGAATGAGA
>NC_090610.1:2506685-2560499 GCF_004359215.1 Bremia lactucae | reverse complement strand
ATACTAAACATGTAAATGAATTCTTATCTACCTTACCTTGTAACTCTCTTTGATTACTTCTACAGCTGATTAGTCTGCGAAATAAATAGACATAATGGTCTATACCTATTTATGGATAAGAATTCTGGACATTACTAGATAAAGTAATAATCTCCAAATATTATCTACCTTTTAGATAATATATTAATTAACAACCTTTAAGTGTTAATTTCATGTAACGATACACCCCGTTACATTTATAATAGGGACAAAGAAATCTGTGTTAATATAATAAGTCCTTTCATAGCGATCTTCTATCTACTGGCTTTAATATATTACACCACTTGGTCTAGGCGCTGACCAAAATACAAAATATTCGCCACTTTGTGGCTTTAGTGCAGACGGCGAGGTGATAAAAAGTTGGCGAGGAAAATGTTAAGGAAGCATTAAACAAGATAAAAGAGGACGCTTCCGGAGAAAATAAATTGTTGAACCAGCTAGATTTGGCAAGACTAAAAAATTAAAAGAAATAATGATCGATGAGGACAAGATCGGCAAGTAAATCGTCATGCAACTTTTATGTCAAATATATAATTCAGAAGATCATAAATACCAATATATATCAATGCGGGTAGGATGGAAATAAAAAAAGAAGTACAACATTATTATCTAATATTAATTTTGACTTAATAGTTTCAGTATTACCGAATTTTCTAATATTGACGCAACAAGACATTAGTTCTATTGATGCATAGTTAGTTATAATGGAGAATTTCATGAAATTATGTACATTCGTCACAAAATAGGTATTGCATTTATATTGAATATTAACGATAAAGTGAGAAGATCTTAACGTGCTAAAACTAGTCAACATCGTCAACAGGTACAATACCGGTAATAAAGGCTATTACATACCACCCGTAGTACATGGAGGCGTTGGAGATGGCGTGTGCGGCGCTACATGCGCCGCCCACTGGACCTGAATCTGAAATCCACCGCGGTGTGGCTGGGTTAGTATTAGAGCGTTTCAAGCGTAGCCCGAATGCTTTGGTAAACGCTATGAATATTCTTCGAAATAATCTGACACCCCCTGTGGTGCAATTCCACTGTATAACCACTATTCGCGAAGTGACACTGCAGCGCTGGCTGGAGCTAGCACTGCAAGAAAAATCGAATGTACTTGATTTCTTAATGCAATTTTTATTAGAGCATTCAACCACGCTACCGAGATTCGTAGAAGCTGCAGCGCTGCAAACGGTGGTGCTTCTAGTTAAGCGTGGTTGGCTGGATCGGCTCGAGTCCGAGCGAGTCACGGTGCTGCAACAGATGGGAATTATGCTGCAGCCAGGAAAAGATCCTTTTCACCGTCTGCTGGCTGCCAGGTGGCTGCTGGCATTTGTGACGGAATTCTCGACAGCATCAAGGGCGAGCAACATGATGCTGCCCATCGAGTTCCACACCACGTCGCGACGGACACTAGAAAAGAGCGGTTCGCTTAAAGATATCGTTGCACTTGCTGTGCCCCTTCTTGAAGACTCTATTCGTAGCACTACGACGGCTCGTCGGGATGCTACAGGGGACATTTCCTCAGAACAATTAGAGTTGCTGAATACAGCCTATCAGCTGTGTGGCGAGCTATTAAATTGGCAGTTCGAAGACCCCCGTGCAAGCACTTTGACTTGGAGCTTAAATTCTTTGACTGACGAGGATGCTACTGGCAATTGCACCGTTCTGACCCCTCAGGCGTCTTGGAGACCAATTTTAGTGCGACCAGAATTAATTCACTCGTCTTTCAATACGTACGTTTTTTTTCGCAATGTCGCTCCCAAGAACGAGACGCTACTTCACTTGGCACGGCAATTTCTTCTTCAACTAGCTTCTTTGCAAGGGCCTATATTTGAGCGAAAGATCGAGCAGGTGCAATTTTTAAGCGAAATTTTTCGCGGTGTTGTCACAATCGTGCAGAATCCGTTTTTGGATCTGCTGACATTCAGTGATAGTGTGGGTTATGATTTAGCAACTCGAGAGATGATTGATTGCTGTCAGCTACTTTTTCGTCTCGTGACAAACATTGGTCTTGACGCGCTGCTGCAGGCTGCTTCTAGTCAGCTTTTTTCTTCTTTTGTTCAGGAATTGGCTTTATTGACGCGTAAACTCCTGCTTTCAGCGTTGGCGCGATGTCAGCGCCATTTGCGTGAAAATTCAAATGAAACGATCCATGATTTATGGGAACTTGATGGTGTTGACATTCTATTGGATGCATGGGTAGCTCTTGCTAACAGTCCACAGCTTCTAGAAGCGGGCTTGTCTGGAAAATATACACCTGATGCAGAGCAAGCGCTGACTCTTCTTAGCGAGGTATCAGCCTCTATTGTCGAGCTTTATCTGCAAGTTCAAATGGAGCTGTGTGCTGTAGAAGTGCTGACCGAGCAGGATGAAGACAAGGATGTCGAAGACAATGCGGCTAGCAGTACCCAAGAGCAATATGATTTAGCTGCTGCATTAGCAAGGCTTAATCCTTATGCATCAGCCTCGTTGTTAGTGTCGCTACTGCAGTCGTTAATAACTGAAATTCAGCAGGAACTGGCTAACCTGCAAGGTCGTGATGAGATGACCATAACATTATCACAGCTTTTCGAAAAGCTGTACTTCATTATTTTATTTTCAGGTCTTTTCCTCGCGGACGATTTTAAAGGTGAACGACCGGGTATTCCAAGCAGAATCGGTGTCCATTTGCGTAGTATTGCGAGTGCGGAAGAATCTTCCGTGGTGAATCTTATTGTGCTGATTTTAAATCACGTACTCGAATTTGAGACTTTGCGACTCGCACATAACCCAACAAGTATTTGTGTTAGCCCCTTTGTGTCTGAGGGACTGATCGAAACGATCACACGCCTCTGTGCTACCTATTTAGCTCCAGATATTTTATGCCATGCAGTTAAAGTGGCACCGGTGCTCCTACAAGTGTTTGGCTCTCAAGACAGAGATTGTGGTAGTGAGCTGTTGCGTCTCGTAATTCAGCGAGCAATGGCATATTTGCTTCACTGGCCAACAGAGCCGGTGGTCATGGAAAAGGTGATTGAATTCGTGTTGTTACTTAGCACAACGCGAGCCATCACCTCGATTCTTCAAATGGAGACGTGGAAGTCGCTTGTCCAAGCAAACGCATCTGCTGGGCCGTTTATAGTTGCGATCGATGGAAAGGCCTCAACACTGGATGCTGCGGTTGCCAGAATCCCATCCAATCTCCGTGGCAACTTGACGGAGGCATTGTGTCGAGCAGGAATGACGGCAGCTGATCAAAATATTCGAGAAGCTCACTTTCAGGCTGTAAGCCGCCCTATTGCGCAGCGTCTGCAGCAACTCATCTCGATGTCAAACTTTGAGTCCAGACAAACGGCAAATGATGCCCGGATGCAGGAAGAACTGAAGCTGCTTGTCGAGATGTATTCAGGGATCGCGCGCTCTGCTGAATCAACATCTCACGCTCGAATCACGTCATTCTGTCTACCTGCTCTTCCTGTTCTGGTGAAAGTCTTTCAGATATTTCAAAATGATTCGCAGATTGTTAATTGCATACTCAATTTTTTTTGCTTGATGGTAGAAGCCCAATTATGCTACCTCCCCCCTCGCGATGCGTTACAAGTGTATTTGGCCAGCGACAATCTCATCCATACCTACTGTCGTCACAATCTAGGCAAAAAGAGCACATTAGGGGACGCTGAGGAAGAAAATTATATTGACCTCTTGGCTTTGCTTACGTTGCTCTCTCGTCTCGTGGCGAAAGACTTCATCGATTTTTCGGAAGACGCCACAAGTGACACAGAGCAAGCCGATGCCACTCATGCATCAAGTGTTGTAGCTGACGTTGTCTTCTCAGGTTTGCGCAAGATAATTCCGCTCATGACAGAAGAGTTGTTAGCTTATCCGAGTTTAAGCAAACAATACTTCACCTTGGTGTCTTATATGGTCGATGTTTATGCGGAAAAACTTGCGTCTTTGCCAAGTGAGCTCTTTCAGATGCTTTTGCGCTCTCTCTTAATAGGACAGCGTCACGTGTCAACGGACGTAGTGCGCAATAGCTTCCAGGCACTCGGTGAGCTGGCGACTTACCATTGGAAGGCCCTGCGAAACCAGAAATCAGGACTCGAGGCCCACCGTCAGCAGCATCCGGATATGTTTCTTTCGTTTCTTCGAGTTATTATTCACACAGTGCTTTTGGAAGACTTTAATCCCGTTGTCTTGGATACATGTGCGGGTGCACTCTACCCATTGCTTTTGATCGAGCAATCGCGTTACCAATCGTTAGCTGAAGAAATTTGCTGCCTACAAGCAATTTTGGACGCTGGAAAGCAGCAGCGATTAGCTGCAGCATTTACAGAGCTCATCCGATTTGTGACGCCTGCGGACATTGCTACGGGTACTGCTACCACTCGCAAGATGAGGATGCAATTTAAAGCAAATCTCTATGCTTTTGTTGCTGAGGTGCGCGGCTTTCTTCAGGTGAAGTAGTTGTTGACAAATGCGCCTAAGCTTACTAGATACTTATGGAGATCAGTGCTGTGACTCATTTGGAAGCTGCATCAGGGGTTATTGTTATCTCTGCGGATGTGCCTTGACATGTATACCACGGAACTTGCTATTGCTGGGCGTTATTCGAATATGATGGTTTATAACGTTGCTCATCTCGCTCAAGGGCTTTTTCTCGGGTGCTGCGTTTGCATTTACTGTGCAAATTCTTTTCGCTTGACTTCCGGAAGGATACGTGGCCCCATTCGATTATGGACTTAGTTCATTAGCGTTTTTTCGTTCACCTTTTAAATGGGTTTCGCTATATTGCCGTATGACTCGTTTCACTACTTGGCAAACATCATCGTTGCTTATCTACTTGATAAAGGGTGAACAATTTGTCAGCGGTTCCTGTGCTTCGCAACCTTACGACTCAAACGCAACTTTATAAACAAGCTCAGAGCGCTATCAACGATACCTAAAAAGTATAAAACTGGGTAGCTTCATCTGCAGCAACGTGTTCATCAACATAACGATAATCCAACCTATTCTTGCACACCAGTCACGTCAAGCCGGTGGATTCTGGTCAAATCTTTTAACACTTAGCGAAGTATGTGTGTATTCATCTTGCCGTGATCGTCTGCCGGCTGCCATGGCAACGATACTATATTCGTTCAAATTTTTTTTAATGCACATGCGGTGTACTGATTTACTAAGCTGAGTCGTGCGGCGACCGCACACCTCATTTAGATAAAAAAGACCTTAATCAGAGCCTGTTGTTCGTGTCGCTGTGGTCAAGGCTTTCCTGTCCCTCTGTTTGGCCGTATGGCATATACTTGCTTCTGATGCGTACTCGCAACGTAAGTTTTTATCATTATACATATCACGATCAAACATTGCAAGCGCTCTTCGCCGTACAAAAGACTAAATCTTTAATAAAGCGGATTTGTGTCGGGCCGTGGAGGTGGCATTTCGATTCAAGCACTTGATGTATCTAACCACGACACTCGACTTCAGTTTGAATTTGGCAACCTCGAGGAAAACTCAAGAGCAACAAGGTATCGATGATTGACATAGCTGTAGCATTGAATCCGGGCAGCATTAAGTATGTCCCCTTTTTAGTTTTGATTAAGTTTATGTGTCGTCTACCTTGACGATCACGTCACCATTGTCCCAGCAAATGACTTGCATCTGTTGAACGAGCTTGTACTGCTAAGAAGGTCTCAAGACTTCATCAATCCAAAATCATGCCTGCAAAGGATTTTTCAGTCGTCCATGCCAGCAGTGAAGATTTATGCAGAGTAGCGCTGCAGTCGACAAGGTCGATACATAAATTTGGCGAGAAATTCCGATCCGTTATCGTCATCTACTTACAACAGCTAAATCATTTAAATTCTGATCATACAATTCATTCGAAACAGCGGATTGAGATGCACGAGAATGTGCTTAGTGGCGACTCGTCTGATTTTTACTTGGTCCAACTTGATCGCATGATTTTTAACTCGGCGTATCGTAAACAGATTTGCGTCTTTGAGACCACTAGTACAGCCGCTAGGTCGTGAAGAGATTTGCGCAACTGAAGAAATGTGCATAGAGAATGAAGGCGTGGCGTCAGATATATAACGTGAAGCGAGAATTAAGCGACTAAATGAATTCTTCAATATCCTGGTCGACTACGAAATTCCACAACGTCTCTCAGCACTTCTTGATTGAAGGAAGCTGTAAGCAGAATTGATATCAGTGATGGGTTGTCAAGTAGCGCAGCGAGACTTCAAAATTCATGATTCGAGAAAAGGACCTCCTGGCATCTTGTTGGGTAAGCCTCGACTTCAGCTTGTGAATCTTCTGCCTACTCTTGCTGCAAAAAAATCACAATATCCAGTGAGTGAGCTCACGAATAGATGGCATTGTCTCTCGCTGCAACTTCGAGCTCTTGGTTGTCTCCAATTTTTATTTAACTGCTTAGATCTCAGTTCATCCAGAAAGTTACCAGCATCTATTAACAGCCCTTCAACCAAAGTCTCGAGAAGAATTGCCAGTTTTAGAGAAACAAGCTTGTAATATAAGACCTGGATAGGCGTCAAGAGTTCAAGCACTGATCCTAGCATATCCTACCATGCTCTGCCCCTCATCCCGACCGTTGTCGAGGATCTCGGGAATGACGTGGGCCTCTACCATTCGTACCATTTCCTGGTTTAGATGAATTTTCCACGTAGGATTCTTGTATTGCGTGAGAATGAATTGATGGTGGACGGTTAGAGGAGTAGAATTCTGAAGCGGGCTGTGAAAGAGGCGCACCCAGCGCAGAGGGTGTACGCTGCGTCGACATATTGGTGGATAAAGGTTGTGCATACGCACCTAACGGAGTTTTATTCGAGTAGTGCGGTTCAATATTTTGCGCATATTGGTGCAGTGGAGAAAAGTGCTGCGCTGGTGTTCCTCGTCCACGACCTCTAATACCACGGCCACGTTCTCTTCGCTGTCCATCACGTCGTCCACCGCCATTACCATCACCAATTACTTTACTTCTGCTGTTGCCAATCGACTGCTCATATTTTTGCAACGAATTTTGGCGATGAGAATTTATCGAAACTCCTGACAATTTCCTCGACGCTTCGGATGGTTGTTCCATCGGCTTAAGAGTTATCAAATTGCACAGCGGATTTTCTACATGCACGATGCAATGGTGCTTATAAGCGTGATCCAATAGCGCCGACCAAGGTTTTGAAGAGCGCAGCGCGTTCTCTTTGCCGATAACGTAGCAAGCAAACTTTGCGCGAGTAAGTGCCACATTCATGCGCCGAATATCATTCAAAAAGCCAACGCCTGCTTTTGGGTCAGCCCGGACAGTGGACACTAATTTTATCAAGCCATATGTTAGGTGATCTTCTTTAAAATGACAAACAGGGCGCACGTACAAATAATTATGTCCTTTTCGCGTCCTTGAAACCCATCGACAGTATTAATCTCAACTTCTTGCTCGTAGCGCTCGCCCAATGCGCAGTAAAAGCGTTTTTTTAACTCTTCCATCTGCTGGCTGTACGGTGTAATCATACCGACCTTTCCAGTAATTGCGTCAGGAGAACACGAGTTTTTTAAAGTAAGATACAAATTTACAGCTAGCTCGGCTTCTCCAACATTCATTCGCGAGACTGACTTCGAAGCGTTTTCGCGACTGCTTAGTAGGTTCCAAAAAACTAGCGGCATGAACGCCTCCCCAAGGCTGTGGTATGGCTTGACATAGTCGCCGCCATTAACATTGTCCCCGTCTTGAAGTTTGCCGTCGTAGAAGTAATTTCTTGGGAAGTCGGATATTATCGGATGGCTGACAATTAAAGTATTCATAGAAAATTAGCTTTGAGTGATGTGGATTGAAAGTTTGGTGAAAAAATTTATACCTTCGGTATTGCGTTCGCAGCATATGCACAGGATGTTTGCAGCTTTCTAGCCGTTCGAATAAGCTTCGCTCGTAAAGGGATTGGCTGCTGTTGCGGGAAAATACTGTCGCTGAGAGTTGTTGAGGATCGCCAACCAGAACGCATTGTTTGCTTCCAAACCTAGTAACGAAAGCCGTGCCACTTCTTTAGCCAACACGGTACAAGAATCTTACCATCAAAGCAATACGTACTTCATGGGGATAATTGTAGAGAGTTCAACAGCTTGAGCTGCTTCATCCACTACTAGAACGTCGTACCGAGCGCTTGCATCCAATGCAGCAACACCCGCACTGCTGAGCGTTGTGAATACGATGTGTGCTGTATCCAGGAATGATACTTCGAGCGATTGCCGTGTAGACTGCGAAAGTTTTCCTCGCATATCACTTACTGCATGCCGAGCAAATTCATACCGCTGTAGTTCTAGCTTGACCTGACAAACACATTTTTAAAGGGATAAATCATTATTTACGTAGACACACGTACCTCCGCGAGCTTTTCCAAACACCCATTAATTCGCTGAGCCATAGCGATATAGGGGTGATACCGTGAAAGGTCGATAGGACCCCACTTTTTTGTTTCCTTGAGTAAGCTAGGAGTGACTGGTGGAGCCAAACGAGGAGACTGTGGAGTCATTATAGTCGGAGACGACGGGTGGTGATGGTCTGAAGGGAGACTGTGTGAAGGTGGAGATATTGGTGGAGGCGGAGAATGTGGAGGCGGAGGGCGCGGAGAATGTGACGACGGAGGTGGTGGCGGCAGTGATGATGGCTTGTCCTGCTCAAGTGTATCATCGCTATCGTCATCATTCACCTCAATTGGCTCGCTCGCTGATCCAGCTACGCAATCATTGCAAGCTTTGGCACTTAAACAGCTTTGTATACATTTAGGTGACTGCGGTGTATCAGGGAACGGCTCGTCATACTCCTCCTGATCTTCGTTTGTTAAGTTGCTATTACCCACTGGAAGTGGATCGTCTTCCTCCGAGTTGCTTCCGTCGTTTAAAAACGCGTTCAACGCCTCTCCACTAACCTCAGCGTTAAATGTGTTTTCGTGTTCATTCCAGGAAGGTGGTGGGGCTCCAAATGAAGCAGGAAAATCTTCATCTTCTTCTTCTTCCAGGATTCCAGTTGCACCTTCAACGCCTACATACAATCTCTTGTAAAACATAAATTATGCCAAGTAATATATGCGAGACTCACAGGGTAGCTCAGCAACAGGAGGCGATGGTGGCGGCGAAGGAGAATCTGGATACGCTAATGTCGCCTGGGGCAGCTTTGTTTGTTCAATGTAAGATGAGGGTGGCAGCTTCAGGAGTTGAGGCATCGACATTGCTTGAGTATCGGCTGCTGCACGCGCAGAAGCTACAGCCAGTTCCTGTTGAGCTGCGGCGTCAGCAATTTCCTCGAGAGCCTTCGCGGGATCTTTCTCGATCCAAGCGACAATGTTTCGTAATTGTATGCGCAAAAGTAGCGAATCACGCTCCACCTAAATGTTTTGAAAGCAAGTTTATATGTAATCTACTCTACCGCATGCCTAAAATTTTAAAAGCGAAAACGATTCGTACCACCATAAGCTCGTGCCGCAGACGACCAATATGACCTTCAAGAACGTCTAGAGGCTGGCTGCAAATTTGATCAACTTGATTTTCAAGACCAACGCTTTGAACGCTTGAGCTCTAAAATTTATATAAATTAGTTGGCCGCTAGTGGATGATATGAGCAAACTTACGAGTCCTCGTCCAACACGAACAATTTTAGGGAAGTATCTTCGTCCTTCTCCATCACAGAATCCCTCTTCAATGACTTTGCTCACAATATTGTCGACTGCTGCATTGGATGGCGCCGTCACCAAGATATGAGGCTTTTCATTCCCCACTTGAGCCCATGCTGAAGCTGTCTCACTATCTGGTCGGCGCGCCACGTCCAATACCGCATTGTAATATCGATTGTACTCGCGCAAATGCAGGGAATTAAGCAGACCTTTAAGCGTAGTGGTCTTGCCTGTTCCTGGAGGGCCTTTAATGAGAGTAAACCCTTCTGACGTTGCTGCTGCTGTAATGGCTTCTCGCTGTGAATCATTGAAAGCTTTATGAAGCCACTGTACGTACTTTAATCCAAGCGAATCAAGCTGCATTGTCCCTTGCTTGTGCTCGCCGGACAAGAGCAATGGAAGCAATTTGTAATGACTACAGTCACATAGTGCTCGGAACTCACGGACACTGGTGACAAGATTATTCAGCTTGAATAGATAGATGTTGTCCATTTTTTCCAACTTAGCTAGACCTGGCCTCAGAATTGTCATGGTAAGTCCCTCTTTTGACGCCCTCTGGGTCGCCACAATCGCCAAATATCCCACACGTTTTGTTTCATGCATCTCTTTTTCATTTGCCTCCTTTGTTTTGCCATGGCTACCTCTTGACGTAATCAAAGCCTTACTGAAGTAGTCTTGATCTGGTGATAAAAGGACTAAGTCATTCATAAACACGTCACTTAAATGATCTCGACCGCCTTTTCGTCGCATTCCCGAAATATGTTGCTTCTTTGAGTCAACGCGAATCTTACAGCTCTTCGAGATAAATGTTGCTCCAAACCCTTTGATACTGACGGGAATAGGACTGGGATGATTTGTCGTCACTGCACTGATTGTTTGAGCTTGCACTTCTTCTAGCGCCAATGGCTTCCATACCGAAAAGTAGTGATCATACGAGCGAAATTTACTCGGCACTTTTTCGACCTCAACTTCAACTTCGCCTTCCTCCGAGTCATCATTTCCAGTAGTTGTACCCTGAACTTTGCGACATATTGCTTCGTCGAAGTCCCACTCCAAAATGCAATCAAAAAAGTTGTCTAATGTATGGTTAGACGGTACGCCGCTGTAAGATACCGTCACTTGCTTAACTCTGTGATCAGTTTTTGGTTGTATTGTGGTCCGCTTTTGTTGCTTTACTGGTCGTCTGTGCGCGTCAAATACTTCCTCCTTAACTGGAGCCCTCTTGGCTACAGCTGCAACTTTCTGCACGGCCTGCGCTGCCGTCTGCGTATCCTTCGCACCCCGGCACGCCGGTGGAGTCAAAGGCAATTTTTTTAAGCGTTGAGGCTTTTTCGTATTGAGAATCGATCTAGACTTTAATTTTTCGTCCGAGTCGTCACAATTAATGCTCTTCCTTTTTTTCACTCGACCGCGGCGCTTGGCCGTTTCTTCCTCGGATGAAGCCAAGTCAAAAAGCTCGCTATCACGTTTTTTATCTTTTGCGTCAGGCATCCACTCGTCTTCAGAATTTTCGGTGCCCTAGGACCAGGAAAGAGATAGCAAGCAAAGGATTTAGTCAAAATGAGGAATGTAAATTGAATTTGGTAGGTCTTGACACGCTTATTACTAGAAAGATCAAGAGAAACGGACCTTACGCATGCGCTGCGCGTGTTGCACGATCAGTGCAGACATTCGCGGGGCACGAGAACTAGAATTGCCAGCTAAACGCGTCGAGCGCCGCATCTTAACGGATAAAAGCACCGGCTATTAACGAACTCTCGTGAGCCTCACAGGACGTTAAACTACACCAAACTAGCACCAAAATTACGGATCTACTTTGTCCCGCAATTCGGTTTGTGATAAAGTAAAGGTTCTTTGGTTCTTGACGGAGGCGAGTGCGGATTCGGTACGTCAAAAGAGCAAATGAAGGACCTTGCGGTAGCACTCGATTAGGAAAGTAGTTTGAAGGTCTTCTGAATGTAACTTATTTACAAACAACAATGATGTCTTAGTATTTGCAACAACACTTAATAATTGCCATCCGATCATCGCGACTGTCTTCGCACGTTTATCGCTGGCCTGTTGTCATCGTACACTTCGACGTCGATGTTTGATTCATGTGGCACGCGACCATCTATTTTCTGACTCACTTGCTCCTGTTTGATCGAGCGTAGATAATTAGGTGACTTTAAGAACATGTTGGGCGTGCGAGCGCCTGTGACCCACGGATGAGCCAGCGCCTGTTCGGCCGTGTACCGGTTAGCCGAGTCTACCTCTGTCATATTAATGATTCAGACACGCACATTATATATTATAAAAAATGTAGCAGTACCTAACAAATTGCGGAGTAAATCTTTCGCACTCTCGGATAAGCCGCTTGCCCAGCGTGGAAAGCGAAGACCAAATTTTGCCTGTACATTCACTTTTCAGTCATGAAACCGCGTGTTGACATTCGTGAACTCAGACAACGTCACGAACCCGAGCAGCCTTTTCATTGGCAACCTTGCCGCCATCATCCTCAAAAGGTAGACAACCGCACAGTAAAACATACACGATGATTCCTAGCGCCCACATATCCACAGACATGGAATACGCTTGGCGCTGCAGCATTTCCGGCGCGAGATATCCACGCGTTCCCAAGAACGAGGCAGTTTTGTCGTCTGCGTCCAGCAGCTTTGCCAGTCCAAAGTCAATGATTTTTACGGCCGCCCCACGCGATTTGCTCGTCAGCATCAAGTTTTCTTTTCCCATATGTAGAGATTTGATTACACCAAAGGCTGCAGAGAAAGCATCGTTTTTACCTCGTACCTGGCTTTAGATCACGATGGATAATTCCACGTGCGTGTAAATAGGCGACAGCTGATGTAATCTGGCGAACGATTGTGCTCGCTTCGACCTCAGAAAGCGTTCCCCTATCAACGACATAATCAAATAGCTCGCCACCTCCCATATACTCCGTAACCTGCTCCAATACGTCCACAAATAAGAAACCTATGTAGCATGCATATTTATTATTCAAGTTTACCATGCAAATCTTGCAATCGGATAAAAATACATCTTCAATATGGATGATGTTTGGGTGCTTCAGCGACTGCAGCACTTGGATCTCGACCTATATTGTCAAGTAAGCATGCATTTTGGACGACATTATCAGCAGCGATGGCGTGTATTTTGAAGCAACTTGATGCACCTGAAATTGCTCCATAACGACGTTGTGCTCTTGCTCAACAGCGCGTCGATCGATGATTTTGCAGGCGCGTACTGTTCCCGTTCGCCTCTCATGACACTTGTACACGACCGAAGTGCCTCCATGTCCTAATAATATAAATACAGCAATGCATACAGTCATGTTAATGATCTCCCGCGAGCCCCCAGTGAAGCGCACCAATTTCTTCAAGCATCTCGTACTTGGACTCCATCTTCCCACTGCTATACGATGGATCGTGCAATTTAATCGGCTGCAAAAGCATTCCAGCACATGCACGCAACTTTTAAAAAAATCTCTTAATCGATAAACTTAGTGCATTTTAGTGCCTGTGGCGCTGATGTTATCGGTTTTGAGGCAGAGGCATGTACGTTCCGATCGTGGTTGTAGCCGTTGGTCCGTCGTTTTCCGGGTCGCAATTCATCGCGACCTTTCGCGCTGCAGCACCAAGACTGCGCAGCACCCATTTGCTCTCGCTTAATAGAACGCTTATATCGCGACACCTATTTAAGCCGCGCAGCAACGAATTTGTGAGTTTCTTACGAACTAAGATCGCTTCAATGATTAATCAGCTTTGTAGCGGGCTAAAGTTGCCCTATGATTCACATACCATTAAGTACACTTTGTGGACTTAAAAGGGATGGTCAATTAGTGTATTTACATTGGAAGGGGATGAGGTGCGCATCTACAGATGTAATCGGGTTGGAGAACCGTTGTTGTGGTACATTTACTTAACGGGTAAAATACCCTTTTATCTAATTTTAAAATAGTTAGTTACTTAAATCCCATTTATTATGGGTAATAAATGTGGTCGCCGCCGGATATAAATCTGGCGGCCAGATTTAAATAATTAAATAAAGTTCAGTTCCCCTTTTGATCTTAAAGCGTTAAGTGCATTCCTAAGGCTTGCACATTGACCTGTAAGGAATAGAAGCCTTTCTAAGGTACATCCTCTTGGGCATTAGTTGCCACTTGGTTCTACGAACCCCTGAATCCCTTGAACTAGGATTCCTTAAGCTTTAATAGCTTGTACGACTCCCTGAGTTGTTAAACCCAATAGTTCAATAGAACTAAGTGACTTTCTGAGTCTGAAAGTCTTCCTCTGACTTTAGAAGCGAGGTAGCTCCGCTACTCGGCCTGGTAGCACTCGTAGCCAATCTACGCCTGAGTCTTTAAAGACTTATTTCTCACGAAAATGGAAGAGGTTCCAGAATTGTCAAAAGCGCAACGCGCCGCTTATGACAAGCTCAAAACCTTATTCGGGCTTGAGCACGTGGACTTTATTATCTCCCAGGGACCAGAGGTCCTGCATGCAAGGCTTGAAGCCTTCATGCGGTACGAAGCCTCCCTGATCGGTCAGGTACAGGACCATTTAGCGGCATCTATGCCAACCCGGTACATCTCTGTACCGAGGGCTCGCCCTCTAACTTGAAATGTGAAAACATTTGAGGGGAAAGAGGTAGAAAATCTCCCTTTTTGGATTAAGCAGATGGAAATGTCCATTGATTCCGCCTTGTTCTTATCAGAAACCGCAAAAGGTGGCTATGGCCATTTCCAAACTTGGAGGTAGAGCCATGGAGTGGGCACCATCGTGCAGCACGTCCATAAACGACGCTTTCCCCCCATGGGATTCGCTGAAACAGCAAATGACCAGCATGTTTGCACCGCCTGATCAGGCTTTTCGCATGCGAGTACGGCTCCTAGCGACTCGACAGGGTAAAAGAATCCTAGGGGACTTGGTCCAGGAGTTGAGAACTCTCATTGCATCTAGCATCAAGACCCGGTGCAAGAAGCAATTGTAGTAACCATCTTTATGGGGGGTCTCAATGATGGCGTTGCCCGGACGGAATTGTTCCGATCTCATCCGGCTACGTTCGAAGAGGCAGTTGCCATAGCGCTACGCGCCGAGTTTGACTTTAAGTCTGCTCGCGTTAGCACGCCTGTNCAGTTCCCCTTTTGATCTTAAAGCGTTAAGTGCCTTCCTAAGGCTTGCGCATTGATCTGTAAGAGATAGAAGCCTTTCTAAGGTATATCCTCTTGGGCACTAGTTGCCACTTGGTTCTACGAACCCCTGAATCCCTTGAACTAGGATTCCTTAAGCTTTAATAGCTTGTACGACTCCCTGAGTTGTTAAACCCAATAGTTCAATAGAACTAAGTGACTTTCTGAGTCTGAAAGTCTTCCTCTGACTTTAGAAGCGAGGTAGCTCCGCTACTCGGCCTGGTAGCACTCGTAGCCAATCTACGCCTGAGTCTTTAAAGACTTATTTCTCACGAAAATGGAAGAGGTTCCAGAATTGTCAAAAGCGCAACGCGCCGCTTATGACAAGCTCAAAACCTTATTCGGGCTTGAGCACGTGGACTTTATTATCTCCCAGGGACCAGAGGTCCTGCATGCAAGGCTTGAAGCCTTCATGCGGTACGAAGCCTCCCTGATCGGTCAGGTACAGGACCATTTAGCGGCATCTATGCCAACCCGGTACATCTCTGTACCGAGGGCTCGCCCTCTAACTTGAAATGTGAAAACATTTGAGGGGAAAGAGGTAGAAAATCTCCCTTTTTGGATTAAGCAGATGGAAATGTCCATTGATTCCGCCTTGTTCTTATCAGAACGGCAAAAGGTGGCTATGGCCATTTCCAAACTTGGAGGTAGAGCCATGGAGTGGGCACCATCGTGCAGCACGTCCATAAACGACGCTTTCCCCCCATGGGATTCGCTGAAACAGCAAATGACCAGCATGTTTGCACCGCCTGATCAGGCTTTTCGCATGCGAGTACGGCTCCTAGCGACTCGACAGGGTAAAAGAACCCTAGGGGACTTGGTCCAGGAGTTGAGAACTCTCATTGCATCTATGCATCAAGACCCGGTGCAAGAAGCAATTGTAGTAACCATCTTTATGGGGGGTCTCAATGATGGCGTTGCCCGGACGGAATTGTTCCGATCTCATCCGGCTACGTTCGAAGAGGCAGTTGCCATAGCGCTACGCGCCGAGTTTGACTTTAAGTTTGCTCGCGTTAGCACGTCTGTCTACCGAACAAGCTCTTCGAGCACATGGGTTCACATTGGCATGTCTGAGTTAATAAACTCAAATGTTAAAAGCATTAATTCTGAGTCCGACTCAGCAGAAATAAGTGGAACGGCACGTACTCCGTCGAGTGACACTCGTTAAAATAACGATTCACTAAATGCTGAAAGCGTTGTTGGCCTAAGGCCGAATCATCAAGGGTGCAATATCCCTGAGATACGTGGAGTGGCACGTCTAAGTCCACCGAGTGTGGTCGGCCGAGGTGGCACCATACTGAGTGTCAATAGTGACACTATTGGCAGTTCGCCAGGGCATTTTGGGTCAAACCCTCCTAATGTACGTGAAGCGACACGTAAACGTTCGCTGGATAAGGAAGTTGCGTTACCTCACTCCTTGTCGGATGTCAAATTAGACACCATGTCTTGTATAGAACCAATACAGGCTGGAAAACCCGGGGACGTGAATGTCCCGGCCTCTAAGAAGCGTATTATTTTCGCTCCAAGACAGGATGGACACGAAGCGTGTATACCCTCACAAAGTGATATGAGTGAGCAAGTACATACGCTTGTAAATGGCGTAACCGGTAACATTGAAGGGGAAGTTAGCCTTGCGGCAATCCCGTCGTTACATGCTCTTTTAGAGCTAGACGAAATGTCTATTGATGAGTGCGGATGAGCCTTAAAGGCTGGCGACTTATCTGAAATGGTGGTCATTCGACCAACAATTGAGTTAACTCATCGTCACTTCTAGACGAACCTGTCCTGGATGACACAAAAGCTGCACTTAATGCGCGAAATGGGTCATCGATCCTTAAAGATCCTACTGATCCCTTTTATTCCTTGACTAAGGAATTCCAAGATGTGGTATGTAATCACCATCTGTTTTACCTCCGGATAGAGGTGTGCCTCATGAAATTGACTTGGTTCCGGGACCAAATACTGTGTCACAAGACAATAGCCTTTACCAAGGGAGCAGTGTGACGTCATTGACGACTTCTTCCTTGCTAAGCACGAGGCTGGAATGGTACGAGAGAGCAACTCTCCTCATTCGACACCGACATTTTTGTCAAAAAGCCAAATGGTAAATGGCGCATTGTACATGCTTATAATAAGCTTAATGCTGTCACTATACCAGCACAAACCTCCATTCCTAGAAAGGATGTTCTTCAGAACAATATGGTGGGATGTACAATGTACAGTGCATTAAACATAGTCGATGGTTACTACCAATTGCTCATGCGAGCTAGCGATATCCCGCTTACAGCGATTAGCACCCCAAGCGGCATGTTACGGGAATGGCTGGCTATGGCACAAGGGCTTTCCAACGCCCCGGTAACATTTGATCGTCTAGTGACGCAACTGTTTCGCCCTCATCGAGGTTGAAACAGTTGCGTCGGTGGTCGGATATGGAAAACCATTTAGACCATTTGCGAGCAGTGCTCGAGTGCATGCGCACAAACAAATTGTATGTCAATGCATCTAAATGCATTTTTGGCGCAGACGAAATTCCTTTTTTAGGATGCTTCATTGGAAAGCGAGGCCTTAGAGCGGATCCCGCTAAGGTAAAAGCCATAGTAGATTGGCCGGTTCCTAAAAACCAAAAGGATTTGCGTAAGTGGGTCTCGCCAATTTTTTACACAAATATAGCGAAAGTTACGCTGTTATGGCTAGGCCAATATCTAATCTCCTTAAAAAGAATACAGAATGGTGCCGGACTAGCACCGAAAAAAATGCATTTCGAGCAGTTAAGGATAGTCTTATCCATGCCCTGATTCTGGCACTGCCAAACCCAAATTGGCCTTTCAGTGTCGTCTGTGATGCATCAGAATTTGCCATTGGCAGTGCTCTGTTATAAACAGATGTTGAGGGGCATGAACGTGTTATTGCGTTCGAGTCTAGACAGCTTAAAGCTGCGGAAAAGAACTACCCAGTTCATGAGAAAGAGTTACTTGCTATGAAGTATGCTCTCGTCAAATTCAGAGTTCATCTCCTCGGCTCTAAGCCTTTTGTGATAGATACAGATCACGCGTCATTACGCACGGCGACTAAGTCGCCCCATCTCTCACAGATAATGGCCCGATGGCTATCCTTTTATGCGGAATACAACTTCGAGGGGAAGTATAAACCCGGCAAGCAAAATGTTTTGGCCGATGCGTTATCACGCAGGCCGTATTATATGCTTTATCATTTAACGACTATCTCGTCACCTATTCCTGAATTAATCCGTTCGGCTTACGCCAAGGATGAACAGTGTGTAGCTCTGCTACGAGCTTCAAAGAACTCGGATACAGGTATTAAATTACCGGCCTGTTTGCGTGCAAGGTTACATCGATTTTCTATCGATGACAACCTGTTGCTTTATTGCACAGACATCGCGGACCCTCCGCGTGTCGTTGTTCCTCATGATGACGATTTGAAGTACCGGGTCCTCTATGAGGCACACGATACTGTCCTTGGTGGTCATCTCGGCAGAGAAAGGACCTACGGCTCTATCAGCCAGAGTTATTGGTGGCCCAAACTTTATAAATGGGTCATCACATATGTTCGCACTTGCGAAACGTGCCAACGGATTAAACCCTCGGTGCGCCACTGGCGAATCTTCCCGTCCCCATAGGATGCTGGGAGTCCACTAGTATGGATTTCGTTTTTGGGCTACCGAAAGATTCAGCCGGTAACTCCGGTATAGTGGTCTTTGTTGACCGTTTGAGCAAACTGGCTCACTTAGCGGCCGTGCCGGATTTCATTGATGGAGAGGGTACAGCTAAGCTGTTTATCGATCGCGTGTTTCGACAACATGGTTTGCCAGTGGCAATTGTATCTGATCGGGGTCCCCATTTCACGGGTAAATTCTGGAAATCAATTTTCCGAGTGCTTGGCACCAGATTGGATATGTCCACTGCGGAACATCCACAGACCGATGGTCAAACTGAACGTGTCAATCGCGTCATTGGAAACATTTTACGCAGCGTGTTTGCTCAGACACCAAAGCGCTGGAGCTCAATGCTCCAGTAAAAATTTATTGCAAATTTTTATATTAAAGATAGTTGAGAATTAAAAATTTTTTTTTTTTTTCAAAATTAACAAATTTTTCAATTTAGATATAAATGAAAAACCGTTTTTGTTTTATCGTTGAAATTTCATGTATTTTTATTAATGTAAAATGTAAATAAATATTTGAATAATTATTAAATTCAATTACATAGGATTCTAATGACCTTTTCGTAAATGGTTCTAATAAAGCAGGCTCGTAGATTAATATTGATTTTTTAATAAAATAAAAAAGAAAATTACGAAAATCGTAGTGGAATTTGCGTTAAATAACGCTGTTCATGCCTCTACAGGCTATACTCCGTTCTATATAAACGGCCTTACCCACCCGCGCGTTCCACTAACGATACCACTGCGTGGTTCAGGGCTTGGTGGGGGAGATTGGCCCATAGGCTTGCTGATATCAGCCCTGTTACCGTTCGGAAACAAGTAAGCGAGTTTCTCGCGACGCGATTTAGTGTCTTAAGACATGTAAGGGATACGATGGCTGATAGCCAAGACAAACAAAAAGAACAAGCAGATGCCAAAGGCAGAAGCTGTATTAATTCTTATATGGTCGGAGACTGAGTTTTACTAAACGCTAAAAATCTACCTACCAACTTGGTTTCCACGGTCTTCAAGACCAAACTGCGCCCGCGCTTTATTGGACCATTTACGGTCGTGGACAAGATGGGCCTAGCTTATACGCTAAAGCTTCCTAGCAAGATGCGTACACACCCAGTGTTTTACGTTGGCTTGCTTAAGCCATATCGGGACCCTTCCCACGTGGACTTGAAGGCGCTTGCGCCGAGACAGGCGGTCGTGCCGCAGATTGCTGCATCCTCCCCAGGATGTTTAGCTGGTTCTCTAAACGAGGCTGCTGACGCTCCAGCGTCGAAAGACGGTTCCGAACCGCCTCAAACGAACTCTCAACCCGAGCAAGGACCTCACGAAGAAGTTGCACCTCGTGCCGTAGAGCATCAAATGCTTCCGCCGAAATTTCGGCCCCCTCCCGCGCTGCTTGATGCGCGGGGGAACCTTCAGTTTCATGTGGAGAAGCTTTTAAAGCGACGTCGTCGTGAGGGTCAATACCAGTATCTGGTGAAGTGGCTAGGGTACTCCTCTTCTGAAAACTCTTGGGAGTTCGAGGTACCTCTTCGGCAAGATTGCCCGTACGCCCGTTGACGTTTTTGAGCGCCAATCTCAGGGTCAACTCGCGTCAAACGACTCTTCCCACCACTAAACTTGGAATTAGGTGGATCTAAAGCCTCAGTGCGGCTTCCATCCTTGGTTGTACGGTCAACAGAAGCACTGAAATAGTGGCAAGGTCTTTCTTCGTTTTGTGGCATAAATGCCGAACGTAACTGGCCATTGGCCTTAAGCTTAGCAAAGTCGAAGCGAAGCTTCCGTTCCAAACGAACATCACCTCTATCCCCAGACTCCTAATATTCAAGATATTACGGAGTTTGCGAGCCGGGTGAACCCATTCCTCAAATGAGACTTCGTTTTCAGTCCTCGTTTTCGTTTGGAAATAAAACGATCGGAATTTCCCTCATAGAGGTCACCGAAGCCCCACGGGCTTGACCACGTAAACGCGTCAGATACTGGCTTCGCGTCATTACCTTTGTCGTAAGGTATTGCTCATGAAGAGCGTCGCGGGCAGCGATCTCCTCCGGCGTCCTCGCCGGGTCACCAGAGATCCAGATGGCCAAGCTATGACCCGCTATCTCTTTGAGACGCTCGTCCGCACTAAGCGGAGTGAATCTATATTCACTATGAGCTTTAGCTTTCGCTATCTCGGCAGCTCGACGACGAGCTCTTTACTCTATGAGGATTATCTGCTCTTGCTCTTCATCGAGCGGATTCGTAATGATGTTGGACTCAGGGTCCCGTGTCCTGCTCAATGCAATTCAGACATCAGCGGCACCACGTTCTGGGAACGTATTCGGGGCCCGCCGACGTTCATCCGGCGGAGAAGGCGTGAGCGACCAGGATTTTGGGCAGTCCTCTTGAGCAACATGTTGCTCAGTTGGAGCAGTTTGAGGCGTTGGTGCTCGGTCAGCAAAGGACAGCATCCGATGCTCAGAGCTATGCTGCGGCGGAGGCCGCCACTAAGACTCAGGATGAGCTTAGGCGTGAGCAGGCTCGGAGCGAGGCTCTCAACAGGACTGTTGAAATGCTCTCGGCCCGGTCGCATCAGCCGAGGCCCATTCGGATAGATCCAATCAAGTTCGATGTCCTGCAGCTCACACGATTGCCCACTGACGTTAGCTGTGGAGCAATGCGGTGTGGCGCAGCTCACCGAGGAGGACACTCGGATGGTGTCGTACGCCATGTCCCATTTGCGCGGTAAGGCCTCAGAGTGGGCTTAGTCGGCGCTTATGGAGGACGGTAAGGCGTCTCCTTCATGGGCGATCTTTGAAGCAAAGATTCGCGCCATGTATCAGCCGCCAAACAACGAAGTGTTGCTTCAGGCGAGCTTCTTTGGAGCGCGACAGGCGAAGCGATCCCTGCAAAGAATATGTGCGGGAGATGCGCTCGCTGTCGGTGTCCATTACTGTGGGTCCGATACTGGAACACATTAAGGTGTCCACGTTCATGAACGGACTGCGGCACGGCTCATCGCGACAATTTGCCGTCGGCAATGGAAAAGGGAATTTATATTGCCTTTGTTAAGAAGCAATCCTTTAAAAGTGCCTCGGCAACTGCTTGGTATAAGCCGTCGGCCGATGGGTAGGACGCCACTCCTATAGCGTCAGGCAACGCAGACGTGGTCTGCTACAAGTGATATGATAGCTCGCTGCTATGCCAGAGTCCTGGGGTTGGGGCTAAGACGCCCAGCAAGAGGACTCCCTACCCATGGTGATGGCAAAAACCACCGTGCAAGAAGCGTGATTTCTGCATCAACCACTGAGGGGTAGGTAAATGCAGCAGCGCAGTAGGGGCGGGTTGCCCTACTGACGCGGACTTTGAAGCTACCCCTAAATTTGGAGTTTTTGAGCAAATGAATAGCACATGCCGAAATTTCGGACCTCAACCCTGCTGGTCTATAGCACTCGAGCACGAGATTATGACCATGTTGTGATCCTTTTCGTGGATTCGGGTGTATCACAGAATTTTGTGAAACTCGCAGCTCTAAGAAAGAGGCCGGCGATGTATGAGTCGCTTTGCCAGAATGAAAAGCGAGAAGAGGCGACCGTTCGTTTAGCGAACAGCGCGCTCATAAAGTCTGAGGGAGTTCAAGTTGAACTCGCCTTCAGTTTAGTGACTTCTCCTATAGTAAAGAAAAATAAACAGTGCTAGGCATGGAGAGTCTGTATGGCCTGGGTAGGAATTGGTGACGTTTGACATCCCATCAAGGCACCCTCAACTGTGCTGTACACGACATCAGTTGCACAAGCCTCTCGTAGGAGCACATCCTTTCTGGTGTCCTGCGCTGAGTTAGCAACTGTGCGTGTACGCTAGTCTATCCATGGTTGGTGTCTTGCCAACCCTGGCATGCCTAGGATGAGTCTCGGAGAGACTGGTGAAGTGAAAAGGACGATGACAAGTAGTCATGCGTTCTAAGGTCCTGCACAGCCGAGAGCCTGTGGCAGTAGATAGCGAGCTGACAAAGAGTCAAGCGTCGCAAGAACCGGCACAGAGCCTAGAGCCTGGTGCGGTTGGAAGGGGTGCGTTAGCCAAGAGATCAACGGCACCCGCTTTCCTGTCAAAGGTCGTGGTCACTTGGAAACCGAGTACCCGACAAATAAGGACGATCAAAGTCACTTCTAAAGGAGTCCTTTGAATCGGTCCAGGTCAAAGAGGACGGGTCTTCGAACAAGGTGTTCGAGGCCGTCGAAGACGAAATGGTGGCGGCATCCTCAGTCGAGGCGCTCCAGCACGTCTTGAAATCTGCTGAGGGGATAGTGAAATTCCCGAAGATGCCGTGGGATCTGTTCCTGTCCGAACTCATGAAAGGAAATGTCCACGAAATAGTCGCACAGTTCTAGAAGAGAACTTGGTGGACTGTTGCTCATCATCCGTAATGGACGAGAGCGTCCTAGAAACGGACAAAAATAAACGATTTGCTGCTCAAGACTGGGATACCTCTAAAGATAGCTCGCTTTTTGAGATTGTGTGGAAACATCGCGATGTGTTCTCTGAAGAAGTGCTGAGCCGCCTACCTGCCGATAGAGCATCGGGAACGAATTGATCTGAAACATGGCACCAAGTATTGTGTGACCAGGCAAATGCCGTTGCCGAAAGAACAAGTCAAATTATTTCGATGATTTCTTCGACAAGCAAGCCAAGGTGGGACATGTACATGGAATATCTGCATTTTGACTTTCTGTGTGCGTAAAGCCACAGTGGATGGCGCGTGGTTCACGCTTACAATAAGCTAACACGGCTACCATTCCGGCGCAAACGCCAATCCCGCGGAAATATGTCTTATTGTACTCCATGGAAAAGTCATCTATCTTTTCCGCGTTGGATTTAAAAGATGGCTACTATCAGGTACGCATGAGAGAGTTTAATGTAGCCAAAACGGCAGTAAGCACCCCAAGCGGTATACTTTGGGAGTGGCTTGTGATGCACTTAGGTTTGAAAAACGCACCAGCGACGTTCAACCTATTGATGGCTCACGTGATGCATCCGCACCGACCCTACACGCCCCATTACTTAACGATGTATTCGTTCGTAGTACAGGCTGAGCGAGAGAGAGCGCACATTTGGACGCTGTGTTGCAGACTCTGAGTGACGCCCAATTGGGCGTCAACTTGCAAGCGTGCGTCATAGGTCCCCGAGTAACGTGTGCTGGGCTGCATCGTAGCTACACATGGTGTACGAGTAGACCCAGACAAGGTAAAGGCTGTAAAGGAATGCCCAATTCCACGACACGTGAAGGATTTGTGCCAATTTCTAGGGCTATCTAAAAAGCACAGCAAGAATTATGCAGAGAGCTTAGCCCTAGTCTGACCTCCTTAAAAAGGATGCAGAATGGGTTTGGTCAAAGGAACAAGTAGATGCGTTGACATCCGTGAAGCAATCTCTTGTAGAGGCGCCGGTCTTGGCATTACCAGACGCGGATAAGCCCTTTAGCGTCGTCTGCAATGCTAGCAATTTAGCAATCGGAAGCGCGCTCATTCAAAAGGATGGTGACGGCGTTGACCGTGTCAGATCTTATCAGCCCTGACTTTTGAAAGCAGCAGTTCTGAATTACCCTTTGCATGACAAAGAGCTACTTTTAATAAAGTATGCTCTTGTAAAGTTTTGCGTGCACCTACTGGGCACCAAACCATTTGTGATTTATACGGATCACGCATCACTGCGGACCGTAATAAACTCACTGCACCTCTCGCCTAGAACAGCATGATTGCTTGCATTCTTCTCGTAATTTAATTTCATAGTCGAATACAAGCCGGGTAAGTCGAATGTCATTGCTGACGCATTATCGCGCAGATCAGACTTCTAGGCAAGACACCAGGAAAGTGTGTCTCGTGCTGAGCACAAGTTGAGTCGTCAACGTCAGCAGCCATGAAGGTCTACCACGTGACGAGTTCGTTGGCTTCCGGAATAAAGGAGAGCTACAATTAGAACGAACATTGTCGCCTACTGCGAATCATTCTTTGGACGAAAGGTCTTCCTTCCGTCGCACCTGAAATCTAAGCTTAGTCGGTTTAGCTACAGCGATGGCCTATTATGGCATCAGCTGTTACCTTGTGATCCCTTGAAAACCTATGTCCCCCATGACACAGATCTTAATTGAAGATACTGAACGAGCTCCATGATGCACCATCGAGTGGACATCTGGGTCGTGAGAAGATATTTTGCGAGTGTCAGAGGAATTTTGGTGGCCACACCTATATCGATGGGTGGCCAATTATATTCGCTCCTTCGAACAGTGTCAGCACATAAAGTCTGCACAGCCCTACAGTGCGCTATTGAAGCCGCTGCCGATTTCAACGGATGTTGGAAGTCGGTCAGTCTGGACTTCATGTTTGGGATGCGTCTGACCATAAGGGTCGGACGAGGCCGTCGTCTTTGTAGACAGACTGAGCAGAATGGTGCATTTAACACCATATAGCACCACGATCACAGGCAAGAAGAAAGCTCTCTTGTTCCTGGTCATGTGTACCGATAAACGGGATGCCCGAATCCATAGAATCGGATCGGGATCCGAGTTTTACGTCGGGTTTTTGGCGTCATGTGTTGGAGCTGCTGGGTAGCAAGCTCACATGTCAACAGCCGATCATCCTCAGACCGATGGCCAGACAGAACGAGCCAATCGGGTCACGGATGTATTCGCACAGTAGCGACTCCTAAGGAATGAACCAACCAGTTGCCCTTTGTGGAGTTCGCTATAAATAACAGTGTCCACGCCAGTACGGGTGAGACGCCGTTTATTAGAAGCGGACTGCGCCAGTCTCGTTTGCGCGCAGCCCGAATCTTGGTGGGGGAGGGCTCCTCACTACGCTCAGCGCGAAATAGGGGGGTATCATGTCAACGACGGAAACTTGCCCTAGGGATTTACCAGTGGTTAGTATGGAGTCACGGCAAGGAAGGCTTGTACTCCTAAGCAATAAAGATGGTTCGTTATTAACAACTATGTCCTATGACTGACCTCTCAGCGGTGTCATAGGCGAGTTTGATGATAAAAACGTAAGCGAGGCTCAACGCTTTGTGGACGAGCGATTAGCCATGACACGAAATGTCCGTGACGCGATGGCAAGCGCACAGGACAAGCAAAAAGAATATGCGGACCGGAATGGTCGCAAAAATAATGAACGCTTTACAGTGGGTGAAAAAGTACTATAAGTACTGCTACCCTACCTAAGAGTGCAATTTCTGTACTACGTCGAGGTACTCCGAAGCTGTTGCCGCGTTTCATTGGGTCCTGGTGGTAGAAGAGGTTGGAGACCTAAATTATAGGCTCACACTCCCGCCGTATAAAGACGCACCCCGTCTTTACGTGGATCGTCAGAATCGGCATGTTGATCGTGAAGAGATCATATACCCCAATTCGTCTAATGAGACCAATGGCGACGCCGACTGTGAGTCAAGCATCGGTCGGGTGAGCAAGACGGGGAAGGTGAAAGACTTCCAGTCGAATAATTTCTCTCACCGCGAATAGGCTTGGAGAGCGAGGCATATCGCGCGGACATCGTGGAGATCCAAAGTACTTGATTTTTGAGATCTTCGATCCGGCGTACAGCAGCGCCCAATGCCTGCGACTGAAAGGAAGCGGGATAAGTAGGTGGGCGAAATCGTCGCTCCTATCGGGCGTCACCTACACCAATGGATGCTGCTGGCAACAAACGCTTTCTTGGTGAAAGGTTGATTCCCCACCGCTCCGTGCAGCAGAAGCTTCAAATCCTCGTCCAGTGAAGAGGATACCCGAAGAGTTTTAACTCTTGGGAACTGGTTGACGCCCTGCGCGTCGACGTGCCGGGCCTGGTGTCCGCCTATCAGAAGGAGCACCAGTTGTCGCTCCGCATGTTCCGACTGGACTAGCAGGAGCGGCATGTGAGAAGACACAGGGGGTACAGTACCGTTCATATTTTCTCTCACGCGCAAGCAAGAGAAGTTCTGCGCCCGTTTTTTCGCCATATCGGAATGTGCCTGATAGAGGCGCAGGAATTCTACTTCGTAATGGTCGGTTAAATTATTCGAATGCAACACGACCGGGATCGAAAACACGGCCAAGTGATTTCCCCTGAGCCCTTCATGAAGTGTAGATGCCATAATGATTTTATGTGCGCTCTAGGAGGGACGCACTAGTTCCATCCAATAAGGCGATGAATAAAGGTGGCATCGGTGGTATGCCACCAGTCACATAGCCGTGTTCAATACGAATGGCTTGAGACACCGACTAGACGTGTTCACGTGCCGTCGGTGGAGCTTTATGCTCAAGCTCTTCTGCGCCAGACCCATTGTGTATGATGGTCTGACCGACAGATGTTGAGGTTCTACCCAACTGAGAAGCAGCTGCACCTCTAAGGGCAGTGCTCTCACGAATGGTCTCTGCGCTAGCTAGGCAAACGACGAGATTGTTGCCTCGTTGACGTAATGCAACTTTTTCTTCGCAACGTTGGGCTTCTCTATTTAGGAGCAATGGGTGAAGTTTGGATGGGCAATATGGCGCTATCACCCTTCCCCATTAGCTCGCTGTGCTCATCACTACTATGAGATGATGGCAGCGATGTCGACTCATTGTAGTCAACAATGAGCGACGGATCGACATCCTCACTGCGCAAGTGGGATGGATTATTAAGTTCAGTTAACAGCGCGACAGCAGCAGTAGCTGTGGCGTTGCAACTGGGGCACAACGCGACGGCGGTGTTTTATTGCTGCGCGTGCGCTTCGTGCGTGATTGTGTGGGTGTCTTCGCAGACGACTCATCAGCTATGCCCCTCTTAGGTGGCAAGTCAGGCGCCGTGTAATGTCGAAGATGTACACAATGGTCGCTAAGAGTGGTTCAGAGGACTAAAAGCGGCGCGTAAAGCAGGTCACTGTCCCTCGTTCCTCTTCGCCCATTGACGACTTTACAAAATATAAAATTCGTTCTTAAAGTGGGGAGTAGTGTAACGGGCTAAAGTTGCCCTATGTTACACAGACCATCAAGTACACTTTGTGTACTTAACAGGATGGTCAACTACTTCATGTGAAGTACTTAGACCTGTGGTGCACAAAGTGATCACCCTTTGGTGTGTGACGCACAAAGGTGTATTCACATTGGAAGGGATGACGGCTAGCGTCTTCCGTAACCCGAGGTATTCAGAATAATGCGCTCGTAGTGTAGGGATGCACATCTACTGAGGTGTCACCGATTGGCTAAAATGTTTTTATATTTAAATCTATCAAATACAAATCAGTCTTAAAACTACTTCCTAGTTAACAGGTGCGCACCTAAAGCTGGATAATTGCTTCCGTGACGACCCTTGTCCTAAGGTACTTAGTTCGTTGGGTGACCTCGCTTAGGCGCCCACCAACTACCTCACTGCACGTGAGAGAAGACGGTCAAATAGCGCTCTCACTGTGCTTGAAGGTGTGTGCTTAAGTAGAACGTGGCTGCTATAGAAGCGCCCGCCTACAATCATCAACAAAAAAAAACATTTCAATTTTAGCGATAGAATATTTTATTGTCAGAGTCGTGGTCTTTTAAAACGAAGGAATCATTCGCAATACAGTAGCTACATAGGGAAGCTAAACTCAGGCACGACATCTGGTGCAGGAACGTGCAATAAATTACGTTGGGCAACAAGAGAATTGACAACGGACCATAAGCCAAAAGTTGCGCGAGTCAATTAAAGAGGGCATGAAAGTCAAATAGCTTTTTAACCGCTATGTCGCAGTTGAATAACGAAGTGGCAAGGGATGGCTATGATACCGCCAAGTGCTTTTGCGGCAACTGCAACTGGAACTGGCGCGCACTACTGTATCTACGAAAGACCTTGGGTATAAAGTGCTTGACGGTAGTCTGTACGAAGATTGTGTAGCTCAAGGTTTGACAAATGAAGAATTCTTGCTTATCGATAAGGTGAATTTAAAAAGGGTCCATCGATTTGCCAGAGCGTAGTCCGTTTAACGACCGTTTCATCCACAAGGACTTGTTGGACGAAGATGGAGGGAGCTTTTAAGCTCCTCCAGAAGGCTTGCACGTAACGCGTGGAAGGCTCGCAGTCAAAGTATGATTATTGCCGCAGGTGGGTCAGCCATTTGCGCCAGCTGTTAACTCTACAAAGCGACGAGCAACATGTGGCTATAACGTAAATAAAGATAGATATCACATAAATCGGGAATAGCCGAGCTCATACAACTTGAACTCGATGGGGCCCAAAGAAAAAGTAACCTTGCTTCACCAACAAGGCTCTCAACACGCATATCTGTTATGAGAACAGGGTGCTCAACCGTTGAAAATGTTGAGACAGCAGCATTTACATGCTGCTAGCGGGTCGACGCTTTCGCATCGACCCGAAAACTTAAATATCGAAATCTTTAAATATAAGGCAGTCCTTTTTAGGATGGTTCGTCGAATTAGACGACGCCATCGAAGCTCGCCGCATCAACGATGATGCGACGAAAGTGAAATTGGAATGTCCAACTTGGCAGGACGTGCCAAATTTTGGGCCTTAGGGCTCAAGCTTCACGACCCGATTGTGTTTGGGTCGTATGAGGTCTTCAAGGCCCGACTCAGGCAAACCTTTGTGCCGCCACGTGCGAATTTAGGGCTCGAGCAGAGTTTCTGGATTTGAATCAGGGCAAGCGTGATCTTCACGCTTATGCCCAACATACACGATACCTTGTAAGCTTACCGTGAGTCATCGAATAGATAACAAACATATTTAGTAAGGGTCTTGCAGACGGTCCTACCTGTTTCGGTTCGAACTAGAGACTCTTAAACAAGCGATCTCTGTAGCGGAACAGGAAGACTTCAGTCTGAAAACAGGCTTTCGTTCACTATGGTACTTATCGTCCAAACAGACGACAAGAAAACGGAGATTTAGAGCCTATCGACCTCTCTTATATGGAAAGTGAGAAACCCCGCTCTTCAAGTTATAAACGATTGCAAAATACAACCGTTGTCAAACGACGGGCCACTACGCCTATGAGTGTAAAGCCCCACGCCCAGTGTCAAGAAAGACTGAGCAAAACGATCGACCTCCTGGTAGGAACAGCGAAAGACGCGGATCCGGCGCCGTAACGAAATCGCAACGGCGACGCGGATCGTAAAATAATGGTCGGGTCAGTAGGAGCGGAGCGCCCTACTGATCCAGCAACGTCAAAAGAATTTGCATATGTTTTGACGAAAGTTGCTCTTACACACAACCATTGTGTGTAACTGACCCAGGTGAAGAGGTTAACCTCATCACCTTGAATATTATAGTGGCATAATAAAATGCCACTAAAGTCCCTGGTCGATTGTGGGGCGTCGAACAATTGCATTCGACGCCAATCGCTAGAAGATCGCAGACTTGAGCTTGTTGAGCGCGATATACCTTTAACGAGGATGACAGTGCGCCATAGCAACAAGGGCATCTGTAGCAATAGAGACACGTGTAGTTAATATCTAGTACACGTTAAAGAGTAAACAGCACGATGATGATTTCATCGTACTGGATTCGGATGCCAAACTTGATGTCCTTCTTGAATTACCATGGTTTAGATTTTTAAGAGCCATGCATAAACTGGCAGCATCAATCCGAGACGATGCCTGCCTCTCGTTCATCAGATGACCATCTGATGAACGTCTTGGGATGTCCACTAGCGTGTGAATGTCCTACGAGTGTGTGCGATGGCCTCACTTGCGGGTCGGTTGCTTGCACGACTGCACAAGATCTCAGTGTGACAAACCTTCACAGTGTGGAGTTAAAACCCCAACGGCTGTGCACAAGCACAGGCAGCGTCGACCACTCGAATAACTTCAGTGGTACGAAACAAGGGATGCTTGCTTGAAAGCAACGTCAAATTTGAAAGCTTGTCTTTATGAGTCATTTCGGGAGTCCTAGATCGACTGGAGAGTCGATCGTCAAGGACTCGCTGTGGTTGCGCAAACCACAGCTAGAGACAGTTCGGAGGTTACTAAATTCCCAGATAAATTAAGGAAATAAGTCCCCAAGACTCTGCGGGAATAAATCCCCAGAAACCTGTGGTAAAAGGTTCCTAGGAACATTTGGAAATAAGTTCCAAAGAGGCAACTGAGAAATTTAATGTCTTGGCAAACAACAAATCGAGTGTAGGCGCTTATACACTTGATCTGATAGCGCCTCCGAAATTACCTTCGGAGAAAACTGTATTGCCAACGCTCGAACTGAAGCGGCTCTTGCGTGATCTGCTTAGTGGCAAAGCCAAGCAGATCTGCGTACTTGTCACCGATGACAAGGAGGTGGCCGATATTCGGTTGGCAATAGTATTTTCCGAGAACGGACAGGTTCTCAGCAGCTCATCGATGAACGAAAATGTCCTCGATGAAAGGACTTGGAGCGAGGGGCTCAGCAATTTTACTAGTTGCCGATTCGACGGCGACGGTCCCAGCAAAAGTTGTGCGCTTTTGACCGCTTCAACAGCTTCTGGCTCTTTGACTGATGTTGCGCGTTTCGCATAATTATATTGACGCGACTGACCATCACATTTTTAACCATTATTTAAAAAAGCAAAAGCGCTTCTTGAATTGACATATCACTCGAAATTTCTCTGTGACGCCAGTGCTGCTACCGAATGCGCAGCACTTATTATTACAGCTTTTTCGAACTGTACGTGCTATATCGCTTAGCTATGTGATCATAAGTGACATTTAAGTGACGCAAAGACGCACTTCTTGTAACGGGGCACTATTCGCTAGTACTGACAACAGTACTAGTCAACCTACACGGATAACAGTGAAGGTGATGTGCCTCGATTGCTTCACGCTCACTGACATGCAGAGGAAGGTCGATACTAAGGCTTTAGTATAGAGAGAAAGTAAACTGTATCAATTTATTAAGTTCTTTCGTAAAGATCTCCGAATCTATTGGCTCTAATATATTAAAAACTAACCATGTAAAGTGCACCGCCTTATCGTGTATTGTAATGATTGGCTGTGTTGACTAAAGCTTAAATCAACCAATCAACAGAACTAATGTCTTGTTGCCTCACTAAAACCAAATTTGTTAACATTGGAACTAATAAGTCAAAATTAATAAATAAAATAATTTTATACTTCTTTTCTTAATTCTTATAAGAATTAATATTTAGTAAGGAAATAATATTATGTAGCGCCCCACGAATAGTTGACCCATCTTTCAAGTATTTTTTTTGATATTTTCTACATTTATGGTGGATACGATCTCATTCTCGACATGCGTGACACATTCGAGAGCCGAATCGGTCGGAGCTGGTAAGTTTGCGTATTTCGATCGAGCCACGAAAAATATTTGGTTGTACTATTGGTAAGTAGCGCGTCAAAGAAAATACAAAATTCCGTTGACAATGAAAATACTTTATTGGAGCACGATGTTGTTGAAGGGTCAGGCGTTTCAAAATTAACGAGGCACCCGGTCTTGCGCGGGAGTGTCTCGTTAATTTTCAAACGCCTGAGCTGGGTTTGTATATTGTGTTGAATTGCGGTGTAAGAAATGACATTTTTTGATAGGTAAAAATAGGTTTTTATATTGAATGCGATTAAAAATAAATCAGTATGAAAACTACTTTTTACTTAGTAAGTGCGCATGAGGAGCCGGATTACCGCTCCCGTGATGACACTTTACTAGAGTATTTAGTGCGTTGAGTGAGGTCACTAAGGCGCCCACCACAACTACCTCACTACACGCAAGAGAAGACGGTCTAACCGCTTCCACACTGTGCTAGGGTGTGTGGCTAAGTAGAGTGTGACCGCATTTAGACGTGCCCGCCTACAATATTCATGCTGTTGCGAAAATTTACACTGTAACGGGGCACTGCCGACTTGTACTGCTTCAGTACAAGTCCACTTCGCACTGCTTCAGTACAAGTCCACTTCGCACTGCTTCAGTACAAGTCCACTTCGCACTTAGCTTCAGTACAAGTCCACTTCGCACTGCTTCAGCACAAGTTCACTTCGCACTGCTTCAGCACAAGTCCACTTCGCACTGCTTCAGTACAAGTCCACTTCGCACTGCTTCAGTACAAGTCCCCTTTGCACTGCTTCAGTACAAGTCCCCTTTGCACTGCTTCAGTAAAAGTCCACTTTGTACTGCTTCAGTGCGAGTGGCACCTTACGTCACTTCACGTACACAAGTACGTGCAGAGGAAGACTCTCTTTAAAACACCTGCTTTAAAAGGTCAATTAAAATCTGTATTTAATATAATTAAGCTCTTCTGTTTTTATATATTCAATACCAACTTATGTAAAAGCTAATACAAAACATGTAATAAAGTCTTAGCTGTCTCTCTATTTGCGCGCGTCCAGCGCTGACTGAATCGTGGAAAAAGTAGATATAATGGTCTATATCTTCCAATGTATAAGCTTTTAGAATATTACCGTGTAAAATAATATTCTTCAAATATTATCTACCTTTTAAATAATATATTAATCAACAACCTTAAAGTGTTAATTTCATGTAACGATATACCCCGTTACATCACCCCTCCCTTAAACGACAACCACTTTGGCTGTCATTGAAAAGAGTGGTCACTATACGACCACTTAATTCAAAACGATTTTGATTGGTCAGAACCGTAATTTTTATTCTATCGCACGGCTAACAAGTCCATGTAGTATGCGAATAGTGCGGCGCCTTCGGCTGCGGTTCATGCAGCCGCGGGTGACGAATTTTGTCTCTTGCGGCAGACGTTCCGTCTGCCGTAGTATCGTCTTCTCCTGCAACTCTAAATGTTGCGGATGGACGTGGTGAGTCACCAAGTGAATGCTACCCCTCTTCAGAGGTCGACTATGAATGCGAGTCGGATGAGATGGCCAACTCGGCGAGAGCGGAACAGTCGACTTAACGTCGTCAGGCGGCTGACTATGAGCGATCGAATGAGGGCTCAATCGGGTAGTGGTGCCAATAGCGTTCCCTGTAGCATGTTTTGTTTGGACGATAAGGATGATCAGCACCGTCTCCCGTGCCGTCGCACGCTCTCATCCCTGAGCGTGGTGATGGCGATGGCGTAAGCCATCGTAATAAAAAAAATTGTGGTACCCCGGCTTCAATGGGTAATAGTCAGGGGAGTGCAGACAGTAAAATGTCTCGTCTTGCCCCTGAGAAGAAGCCGTGGCTTTTGCCCAAACGAATAATGGCAACAACAAGCGAGAAAAGCTCGTTGATGCAAGCCTGGAACGCGTTCATTCGCAATGTCAAAGACATTGGACGCGAAGCCTGGCTTCTAAGACTTAACGCGATTCACGCTAAGTTTGACAACGAACTCCAACTGGTGCAGATTTGAACTGCACCGGTCGGCTCGTGAGGCAGGACTTCCATGCCTCGCATGGGGTGATCTCTGTCCGTGTTGTGTCGAAAAAGGGGATGTTTATTCCCTTTCTTCGCTGGGGAAGGTCTCACATCTCTATCGAGATGTGCGATGCGATTGACGTTATGCAATCGATTTACATGCGCCAGGGGCGCGTGTTTTCCGATGGACCTTCTGAACCATCGGATGGGTCTCGTCATACTGACTGACGAGGCCCTCAACGTCAACAACCAGCTGGGAACGAGGTTCCCAGCTGTCATGCGATGGAGGGTATCCGCGCCAGCGAACCAGATAACTCGTTCGCTGCCCCTTATCATCACGGTGGTTTTGAATACGTTCCACAAAGAATCGTTGATCACCTTGGTAATCCACCAATGGTTGTGGTGGAGGAGGAAAATTAGATCCGAACCATGTGTCGGGTCTAGATTTCAAGATCGACAAGCTCGACCGGTACCACCATGTATTGGAGTAGGGTCTTGGACACGAGCGCGGTATGCGTCACTCGTTGGAGCAGACGGTGACAGATCACTAAATCGAACGGTCGGAAACCCGTTCGAAGAGTGCGTATGCAATGTTGGAGTACGAAATGAGATATTACGCTCCTCGTGATTAGCTGTCGTCTGCTCTTCATGTTGAGCTGTCGTCAGCTCATGGCGGTTTCGAGGATCTTCGGACCCAGCATGAGAATCTCCAGATTCAGCATGAGAATCTGGTTCGTGACCACAAGAATCTTTTGGGGCATTCTTGAAAGGAGGTGGTCAGATCCGTTCGCTGAAGAAACCCGTACTGATGGTACGAGCGGAGCCGGCCAACGTAAAACGTAGGATGCGTTGGCATCCTTCGTGGCAATTCTATTGTGCACGCATTGCCTCTGCGATGCAGTACACGGCATGGCCCAATGAATTTGGGTAGTAGTATACTACTACCCACATTAGTGACTACATGCTTAGGTTAGTTTACCGTAGACAGAAGTACTAGATCATTAATTTTAAATGAAAGAATATTTGCTCTTCCATGTTTCTCGGCGTTCCTTTTCTGCCGGTCCCTGCGTTAGCAAGGGAATCCTGTACGAAACAGACTACTGGTTCTCGAGCCAGCAGAAATTCCTCTGCTAACTCATTTGTTTTGTCTTTTTCAGTGCGCTTTGTGCGCACTGCCATAATATCTTTCTCTTCTTCAGCGAGGGATTCCT
The DNA here is from genome assembly GCF_004359215.1 of Bremia lactucae. Lineage (NCBI taxonomy): Eukaryota > Oomycota > Peronosporomycetes > Peronosporales > Peronosporaceae > Bremia > Bremia lactucae. The sequence goes on along the minus strand of NC_090610.1, from coordinate 2,525,470 downwards.
CGCTGGTACTATTTATTTTTTTGGGAGCAATAGTGTAATCACTATTGCTAAGTTTCTCTCTTTCGATGTCGATTGCTTCGACATCGACATTATTCGCATCGTTGGTATTTTCGACGCGTGATGAGGATGAGTCAGAGCTAGTTTTGCTCGTGCCAGTCCGCCACCTCCCCCTTAAACTAGAATATCTTCTAATTGGGTGGGTATGCGTCGTAGACGTATGCACCAAATTTTGATGGCAAATTAGACCATCGGTAAAAACACGCTTCAATTCGGATACGAGTAGACGTAACCTCCAAGTAACTCTTCGAGGACGCGATTGAAGCGTTCCGTCTGACCATCTGTCTCTGGATGAACAATAGCTGACATAGTCGTGTAGAGAGATATCGGAACACGGATTGCCAAAACTCCACCTTGAACCGTGGATCTCGATCCGAGACCAATTCACGGGGTAAACCTTAAAGTTTACATACCGTGTCGATAAATACAAGGATACAGCCCGGGGCCGTGATCGACTCCGGTATTGCAACAAGATGTACAATCTTGCTGAATCTGTCTACGAAAGCAAGGATTCCATTGTTTTTGTGATCGTCTTCAGGAAATCCGAAGACGAAGTCCATAGACACGAACTGCCAACATTCTGCCCTAAGTGGTAGAGGTTGGAGAGTTGCACGAGATGAAGGGCTAGGCTTCACGCGTTGACATACCTCGCAAGCACGAACGTACTTGCGCACGAACTGATACTGGCGGGGCCAGTAAAAGTCGCGACTTACTATAAGATAAGTTCTCTCACGTCTACGATGCCTACTTGTTGGCGCATCGTGCACTCATACATGATGCGCAAGCGCAAATCATTGTGAGTTGGACCGACGACACGTGGAGTGTCACCGGCAACGGATGTGTCGTACAGTAAGCCGTTGCGTGTTGTGTATCGATCGGATGACGATCGATATAAAGCCGGTAAATTTTTAATATACTTATTGAATCGATTCATCAGATAATCTATTAAACGCAGAAGGTCTTTATCTTCTCTGTAGGCTTTCTTTATGTCATCAAACAAGGTTGACGACGGGACACTTGTAATGAGTGTTGCAAGTGTTGGATTATTTTAACTGTTGGAATGTGCAGCCGGCTCTAAAATCGGGTCGGCTTGATAATGCATCAGCGACGACATTAAGTCGTCCTGGTTTATATCCACGAAGAAATTATACTCCGCGAAGAAGGATAGCCACCTCCCCATTCTTCGCGAGAGGTGTGGGCTATATATGGCCGTCTGCATAGTGGTAGATTCAAGCAGATCTGCGGACTCGTCACAGAGGATGAACACGTAACCGAAATTTGGTCAGCGGTAATTTTTGCAGAGAACGAACGAATTCTCAGCAGCTCATCGATGGACGAAAGTGTCCTCGATGTAAAGACTCGGATTGAGAGATATACTTCTTTTAGAGGTTTGAAAACAGCCAAGGGCGATGTAGGGAAGAAACACTTAGAAGAAGGTAAAATAAAAAGTGAATTATCATCTAGCTAGGTCCTTAGTTCGTCTTGTCGTACTACTCTAAGTCTAGTAACACAACGATGAGTCGATCCCATCGTTACATACAATCATGTAGTGTCGTCCGTGCCCTATGGACATTAGTATCAGTAACCAACATGCTTACCAATACTCCCCCTCGACTAGAAGTCTCTGATCTTCGCTTTGTCCAGCAGTGACTCGAACTTCTTCGTCGAAATCGGTTTGGTCAGAAAATCAGCCAGCTGTGACTTGGTTTCAGTATACTGCAGCTCAATAATCTTGTCCTTCACTTGTTCACGCACAAAATGGTACCTGATGTCGATGTGCTTCGCTCGACTTTGATAGCCGTCGTTCTTAGCGATAGCGATTGCACTCTGGTTGTCTTCATGAATCGTAACCGCGTAATTAATCTGCACTTGCATCTCCTTAAGTAGACTTCTTGTCCACAATACCTCCTGTACACATAACGAAAGAGCCATATACTCTGCTTCTGCCGTGCTTAGCGCCACGCTCTGCTGCATCTTCGACTTAAAAATCACAGGTGCGCCATTAATCATCACTAGAACTCCTGAAGTCGATCTGCGATTGCACTTGTTACTTGCCCAGTCCGCATCCGTGTACGCACTCAGCTGAAGATCGCCAGAAACTCCTTCGTAGCAAATACCTTTGCTCTTCGTTGTCTTCAGGTACCGCAAAACTCGAATCGCAGCATTCCAATGCTCTTCGTGCGGAAATTCCAAATGGCGACTTAGTTGACATACTGCATACGCAATATCTGGTCTTGTTCCTGTTGCCACATACAACAGCGACCCCACTAACGACCGATACGGTCGATTCTTCATTCTTGTGTCAATTTTGTCCATCTTGATCATCGCTTGACCTTCAACACTTGGATTTGACACTGTTTTCGCATCAACTTGATTGAACTTCTCGACCATTCTTGTTATACACGATCCTTGGCTGATGTTCAGTCTTCGTTTTTCACGCAGGTACTTGACTTCGATTCCGAGAACATATCGAACGCTACCAAGTATCTTCATCTGGAAACGACTTGATAGTTGCTCTGCCACATCATCCATAGCACCTGTAGAATCAGCTCCAATTAGAAGATCGTCCATATATAATGCAGCGAAAATCCACGAGCCCTTGGTCTCTTTGACGAAAATGCATGAGTCTGCCGCGCATGAGGTGAACCCCATATCTACAAAAACGCACGAAATTGTCTTGTACCATGTTGCTGCCGCTTGTTTTAGCCCATACAGGCTGCGATTCAACTTGAACACTTGGTCACGTCCTGCACTAACTCCTAGAGGAGGGTATACGTATACCTCTTCTTCTAAAATGCCATATAGGAATGCAGTGTCGACATCATATTGATGGATAAGCATTCCCTTTTGGCAACACACCGCCAAAAATACTCGAATTGAGTTGAGGTTCGCCACCGGTGAATATGTCTCCATGTAATCAATTCCATACGTCTGCCTGTAGCCAAGTGCTACGAGACGTGCCTTGTATCGTTCAATTTCACCATTTTCGTTCCGTTTAATCGCAAAAACCCACTTGGTTCCGATCACCTTCTGCCTTGGCCGCTGCGTTTGTATCGTCCAGGTGTTCTTATCTTGTAGTGCCTTAAGCTCAGCTTGTATGGCCTTGTTCCAATCATCGCGATGAGGTGACCTAAGAGCCTCTTCATATGTCACTGGGGTCTCGAACGCTGAACAAGCTTGTTCGTACCCAATACGCAGTCTCTTCGTGCCTCTTTCTTGACACTCATCTGCGCCGTGATTAAAGTCTCCACCTGTACCACTTACAGGTCCTAGCGCTTGAGATTGTCCATTTGGAACCGATTCAAATGGAACAATCGCTGTGTTTTCGGGACGTCGAAAGCTTGTCCGTCGACTTGGTCGTATCACCATCTGCCCTTGCCTTGACACTTCTTCAGCTGCTTCTTGATCTTCTTCAATCATTGTCACATCATCAATCTCAAACATGGGGTCCTCAACATTATTTCCCATGTGTCCATGCATCTCGTTGTTGCATCCAGATGGTAACACCATCGTTGTCGTACATCCATCTTGTACGTTACTCTCTTCTTGTGGATCTGGACCGTTATCCACGTCCATGTCCACGTCTTCCGTTTCTTGAAAATTCTCTTGATTTATAGAGACAACGTCTTCATCATGAGCAGCACGAATCTCTCGGTCACTTGATCTGCTGTACTGTTGTACGTACTGAAGTGGTGGTCTTTCATCGAAAGTAGCCGATCTCGTGTACGTCACTGTCTTGGCATCTTCATCCCATACTCGAAACCCCTTGACTTGGTCAGAGTACCCTAGGAAAATGCATCGAATTGCTTTCTTGGTCATCTTGGTCCTCTTCGACTTGTCAACATGTGCATATCCCCTTGATCCAAATACACACATCTCAGAGAGGTCAGGTTTCTTCCCGAAAATAAACTCGTATGGAGTTGTTGTCGGGTGACTGGCACACGGAACTCGGTTTGTCACATAGACAGATGTGTTCATTGCCTCAGCCCACCAAATCTTGTCCACTTGCATATGACTGATCATTCCCCTGGCTCGCTCTGTCAGTGTCCGGTTCATGCGTTCGGCCAGCCCACTCTGTTGTGGTGAATATGGTACCGTCGTTTGGTGAATGATACCAAATTTTCGACACATACCAGAGAAACGTCTGTTGACGTATTCCGTTCCGTTGTCCGTCCTGATACACTTGATCTTCTTGGACAGTTGGTTCTCCATAAGTGCCTTGTACTCAATGAAGCGATCTGCCACTTCCGACTTGTTTTCGATATAGTATGCGACTACATATCTTGAAAAATCATCGATGAATGTCACCACGAATCTTGATCCTCCTTGAGACTTCGTTTCCATAGGTCCCATCACATCACTGTGGACCAACTCCAACAGTTTCTTCGTTTTCACGTGTCCGTAGGGTGTTTTTGAAAACGTCTTGACGGTAGCTTTGCCCATGATACACCCTTCACAGATCTCGAAATCTTCTTCACTGCCTTGTTTCTTCTTGATCTTCAGTCCATCGACGCAACTTGCCAAGCCCTGAATCATTTTACTAGGAAGATGACCTAATCTTGCATGCCACATCTGTACATCAGCCGCTCTTGATTCGCCACTTGATGTATGCTCTTGATTGGTTTCTTCGCATATGAGAGCTGACTCAACCGGGCTGCAATCTAAGACGTACATCTTGTTCTGTCGTGGTACTTAAGCAATTACTTCCGCGTTGCTTCTGATTTCACAGCTCAGATCTGAGAAGATCACTTGAAGACCTTTTCTTGACAGTGCCGATATAGACAATAGCCTTCGGTCTAATCCCGGCACCCATAGTGTCTCTTCGATCCGGATCACTTCTCCACTCTTGAGTTTCACGCGCACTGTTCCAACACATTTTGCCTCCACTTCGCTTCCGTGTGCAATGGTTATCATGATCGGGTCCCTCAGTGAGTCTATACTCAAGAACTTATCTCTGTCGGGACACATGTGGCTGCTTGCCCCACTGTCCAATAACCATCCAGCTGACGTCTTAATCCGTGAATGCTCTTTCTTCTCCAGATCGCTCGGTCTCCACTTGTACCGCCTTGCAATCTTGACGCTTGTGCCCATATTTGTTACATCGGTAACATCCCCCCGAGAACTTTTCGCCTCTTGAACTTGGTCTCCCTTCATGTCGGCGCGGTCCTTTCATGTACCTTGAAAAATGCGTACTCTTTAGTGCGACTTCTTGGTGCTCTGACCTGGCCATTCCATCGTACTCTCGTCTCAGCATTTCCTTGGCATGAAATAGTGTCATGCCGGGCATGTTCTCAATTATCTTGACGATGGAGTCATAGTCTCTCGTTAGACTACCCAATAAAATGACCAAATGTTCCTCCGGTAGGATTTCTTGCCCGACAGCTTGCATAGTCATGCACAGCTCGTCAAATCTCAGGAAGTGGTCCATGATGCTTCCTCCCTTGGCCAACTTGAACTCATGTAGTTGCCTTCTAAGCTGCACACGGTTGTGCATGCTTTGTCGCAGGAAGAAATTCTTCAGTATGTCCCACGCTTCGGCCGTTGTCTTAGCCGTGCGAACCATGGACTGAAGATTTGTGCTGATCATTGTTGATACAATCGCGAAGGCCTTCATGTCATTGACTTTCCAAGTCGACGCGGTTGCGTCTCCTTCTTCTGGGGCCTTCATAGCGTCCAGATGCTCTAGCAATCCCTTCTTTGCCAACTGCATCCTCGCTTTGAACTCCCACTCGAAGTAGTTATCTTCGCGGAGTATGTCGCCCGCGTCAGGCGTAGTTGGGCTCATAACCTTTAGAGGTTTGAAAACAGCCAAGGGTGATGTAGGGAAGAAACACTTAGAAGAAGGTAAAATGAAAAGTGAATTATCATCTAGCTAGGTCCTTAGTTCGTCTTGTCGTACTACTCTAAGTCTAGTAACACAACGATGAGTCGATCCCATCGTTACATACAATCATGTAGTGTCGTCCGTGCCCTATGGACATTAGTATCAGTAACCAACATGCTTACCAATACTCCCCCTCGACTAGAAGTCTCTGATCTTCGCTTTGTCCAGCAGTGACTCGAACTTCTTCGTCGAAATCGGTTTGGTCAGAAAATCAGCCAGCTGTGACTTGGTTTCAGTATACTGCAGCTCAATAATCTTGTCCTTCACTTGTTCACGCACAAAATGGTACCTGATGTCGATGTGCTTCGCTCGACTTTGATAGCCGTCGTTCTTAGCGATAGCGATTGCACTCTGGTTGTCTTCATGAATCGTAACCGCGTAATTAATCTGCACTTGCATCTCCTTAAGTAGACTTCTTGTCCACAATACCTCCTGTACACATAACGAAAGAGCCATATACTCTGCTTCTGCCGTGCTTAGCGCCACGCTCTGCTGCATCTTCGACTTAAAAATCACAGGTGCGCCATTAATCATCACTAGAACTCCTGAAGTCGATCTGCGATTGCACTTGTTACTTGCCCAGTCCGCATCCGTGTACGCACTCAGCTGAAGATCGCCAGAAACTCCTTCGTAGCAAATACCTTTGCTCTTCGTTGTCTTCAGGTACCGCAAAACTCGAATCGCAGCATTCCAATGCTCTTCGTGCGGAAATTCCAAATGGCGACTTAGTTGACATACTGCATACGCAATATCTGGTCTTGTTCCTGTTGCCACATACAACAGCGACCCCACTAACGACCGATACGGTCGATTCTTCATTCTTGTGTCAATTTTGTCCATCTTGATCATCGCTTGACCTTCAACACTTGGATTTGACACTGTTTTCGCATCAACTTGATTGAACTTCTCGACCATTCTTGTTATACACGATCCTTGGCTGATGTTCAGTCTTCGTTTTTCACGCAGGTACTTGACTTCGATTCCGAGAACATATCGAACGCTACCAAGTATCTTCATCTGGAAACGACTTGATAGTTGCTCTGCCACATCATCCATAGCACCTGTAGAATCAGCTCCAATTAGAAGATCGTCCATATATAATGCAGCGAAAATCCACGAGCCCTTGGTCTCTTTGACGAAAATGCATGAGTCTGCCGCGCATGAGGTGAACCCCATATCTACAAAAACGCACGAAATTGTCTTGTACCATGTTGCTGCCGCTTGTTTTAGCCCATACAGGCTGCGATTCAACTTGAACACTTGGTCACGTCCTGCACTAACTCCTAGAGGAGGGTATACGTATACCTCTTCTTCTAAAATGCCATATAGGAATGCAGTGTCGACATCATATTGATGGATAAGCATTCCCTTTTGGCAACACACCGCCAAAAATACTCGAATTGAGTTGAGGTTCGCCACCGGTGAATATGTCTCCATGTAATCAATTCCATACGTCTGCCTGTAGCCAAGTGCTACGAGACGTGCCTTGTATCGTTCAATTTCACCATTTTCGTTCCGTTTAATCGCAAAAACCCACTTGGTTCCGATCACCTTCTGCCTTGGCCGCTGCGTTTGTATCGTCCAGGTGTTCTTATCTTGTAGTGCCTTAAGCTCAGCTTGTATGGCCTTGTTCCAATCATCGCGATGAGGTGACCTAAGAGCCTCTTCATATGTCACTGGGGTCTCGAACGCTGAACAAGCTTGTTCGTACCCAATACGCAGTCTCTTCGTGCCTCTTTCTTGACACTCATCTGCGCCGTGATTAAAGTCTCCACCTGTACCACTTACAGGTCCTAGCGCTTGAGATTGTCCATTTGGAACCGATTCAAATGGAACAATCGCTGTGTTTTCGGGACGTCGAAAGCTTGTCCGTCGACTTGGTCGTATCACCATCTGCCCTTGCCTTGACACTTCTTCAGCTGCTTCTTGATCTTCTTCAATCATTGTCACATCATCAATCTCAAACATGGGGTCCTCAACATTATTTCCCATGTGTCCATGCATCTCGTTGTTGCATCCAGATGGTAACACCATCGTTGTCGTACATCCATCTTGTACGTTACTCTCTTCTTGTGGATCTGGACCGTTATCCACGTCCATGTCCACGTCTTCCGTTTCTTGAAAATTCTCTTGATTTATAGAGACAACGTCTTCATCATGAGCAGCACGAATCTCTCGGTCACTTGATCTGCTGTACTGTTGTACGTACTGAAGTGGTGGTCTTTCATCGAAAGTAGCCGATCTCGTGTACGTCACTCTCTTGGCATCTTCATCCCATACTCGAAACCCCTTGACTTGGTCAGAGTACCCTAGGAAAATGCATCGAATTGCTTTCTTGGTCATCTTGGTCCTCTTCGACTTGTCAACATGTGCATATCCCCTTGATCCAAATACACACATCTCAGAGAGGTCAGGTTTCTTCCCGAAAATAAACTCGTATGGAGTTGTTGTCGGGTGACTGGCACACGGAACTCGGTTTGTCACATAGACAGATGTGCTCATTGCCTCAGCCCACCAAATCTTGTCCACTTGCATATGACTGATCATTCCCCTGGCTCGCTCTGTCAGTGTCCGGTTCATGCGTTCGGCCAGCCCATTCTGTTGTGGTGAATATGGTACCGTCGTTTAGTGAATGATACCAAATTTTCGACACATACCAGAGAAACGTCTGTTGATGTATTCCGTTCCGTTGTCCGTCCTGATACACTTGATCTTCTTGGACAGTTGGTTCTCCATAAGTGCCTTGTACTCAATGAAGCGATCTGCCACTTCCGACTTGTTTTCGATATAGTATGCGACTACATATCTTGAAAAATCATCGATGAATGTCACCACGAATCTTGATCCTCCTTGAGACTTCGTTTCCATAGGTCCCATCACATCACTGTGGACCAACTCCAACAGTTTCTTCGTTTTCACGTGTCCGTAGGGTGTTTTTGGAAACGTCTTGACGGTAGCTTTGCCCATGATACACCCTTCACAGATCTCGAAATCTTCTTCACTGCCTTGTTTCTTCTTAATCTTCAGTCCATCGACGCAACTTGCCAAGCCCTGAATCATTTTACTTGGAAGATGACCTAATCTTGCATGCCACATCTGTAGATCAGCCGCTCTTGATTCGCCACTTGATGTATGCTCTTGATTGGTTTCTTCGCATATGAGAGCTGACTCAACCGGGCTGCAATCTAAGACGTACATCTTGTTCTGTCGTGGTACTTCAGCAATTACTTCCGCGTTGCTTCTGATTTCACAACTCAGATCTGAGATGATCACTTAAAGACCTTTTCTTGACAGTGCCGATATAGACAATAGCCTTCGGTCTAATCCCGGCACCCATAGTGTCTCTTCGATCCGGATCACTTCTCCACTCTTGAGTTTCACGCGCACTGTTCCAACACCTTTTGCCTCCACTTCGCTTCCGTCTGCAATGGTTATCATGATCGGGTCCCTCAGTGAGTCTATACTCAAGAACTCATCTCTGTCGGGACACATGTGGCTGCTTGCCCCACTGTCCAATAACCATCCAGCTGACGTCTTAATTGAAGCCGTGAATGCTCTTTCTTCTCCAGATCGCTCGGTCTCCACTTGTACCGCCTTGCAATCTTGACGCTTGTGCCCATATTTGTTACATCGGTAACATCTCCCCGAGAACTTTTCGCCTCTTGAACTTGGTCTCCCTTCATGTCGGCGCGGTCCTTTCTTGTACCTTGAAAAATGCGTACTCTTTAGTGCGACTTCTTGGTGCTCTGACCTGGCCATTCCATCGTACTCTCGTCTCAGCATTTCCTTGGCATGAAATAGTGTCATGCCGGGCATGTTCTCAATTATCTTGACGATGGAGTCATAGTCTCTCGTTAGACTACCCAATAAAATGACCAAATGTTCCTCCGGTAGGATTTCTTGCCCGACAGCTTGCATAGCCATGCACAGCTCGTCAAATCTCAGGAAGTGGTCCATGATGCTTCCTCCCTTGGCCAACTTGAACTCATGTAGTTGCCTTCTAAGCTGCACACGGTTGTGCATGCTTTGTCGCAGGAAGAAATTCTTCAGTATGTCCCACGCTTCGGCCGTTGTCTTAGCCGTGCGAACCATGGACTGAAGATTTGTGCTGATCATTGTTGACACAATCGCGAAGGCCTTCATGTCAGTGACTTTCCAAGTCGACGCGGTTGCGTCTCCTTCTTCTGGGGCCTTCATAGCGTCCAGATGCTCTAGCAATCCCTTCTTTGCCAACTGCATCCTCGCTTTGAACTCCCACACGAAGTAGTTATCTTCGCGGAGTATGTCGCCCGCGTCAGGCGTAGTTGGGCTCATAACCTTTAGAGGTTTGAAAACAGCCAAGGGCAATGTAGGGAAGAAACACTTAGAAGAAGGTAAAATGAAAAGTGAATTATCATCTAGCTAGGTCCTTAGTTCGTCTTGTCGTACTACTCTAAGTCTAGTAACACAACGATGAGTCGATCCCATCGTTACATACAATCATGCAGTGTCGTCCGTGCCCTATGGACATTAGTATCGGTAACCAACATGCTTACCAATACTTCTCAATCCTGGGAGCCACTCAATACAAATCCTCTATACAAGGAGTTGATTGAATTCAGTGATGTATTTCTGAAACAGTTCCATGCGAGTTGCCTAAGGATAAAGGCACTCGACATGAGATCGAGCTCAAACCGGGCTCGAAGTACTGTGTCATAAAGCAGTTGCCACTGTCTCGCGAACAAGTACTTGCGATCAATAAATTCTTTATCGATCGAATAAAAGCGGGCCATGTAAGGGAGTCAACCTATCCACATAGTTCTCGACCTTCTGTGTTCGAAAGGCCACAGGAGGGTGGCGGATAGTGCACGCATTCGATAAACTGAATGCTGCAACGGTACCGGCTCAAACTCCGATACAGAGAAAAGACGTAATCATATATGGTATGTCTAAGGAAACCATCTTTAAGTCTATGGATCTGGTGGATGGATTTTATCACATCCTTATGCGTGAACGGGATATCCCGTACACAGCAGTGAGCACTCCCAGTGGGATGCTCTGGGAATGGCTAGTAATGCGACAGGGGCTTAGTAACACCCCTGCAACATTCAACAGATGCGTAACGAGTCTGTCGAGACCGGTGCGAGAATTCGCACCGAGTTATCCTGACAATGTATTCGTCCATCACCGGGCCATGAACGAACAAACGGACGTAAAAGCTCATAAAACTCACGTTCGTCAGGTTCTTACACTTATGCGACAGCATAAGCTGTACGCGAATCTCAAGAAGTGGGTATTAGCGGCAAGCGAATACCACGTCTTGGGTGCATCGTCGGAAAACACGCGTGAGCCCTGATCCCGAAAAGATCAAGGCAGTTTCCGACTGGTCCGTTCCTGTCGATGTCAAGGGACTTAAAACGTTCCTTGGGCTAGCGGCGTACTTGCACAAGTATGATTTTTCATCATTTTTACTGTAAAAATTTGCAGTGCTTATGGCACTGCGTTTAAGTTTCGGTTTGTCGTTAAAGATCGCATGCCTCCAAAATCAGCATCTTGGACAGCTCGTCGAAGGAATCTTTCGATGGATTCTGGGGTATGTTTATTAAGTGTAAACACACGACAACGACTAAGCAAGGCACTGTGAACTTCGAAGGATGGATTCTCAGTTGTGGCACCAATTAATGTAATCGTGCCATCTTTCACCGGCGGAAAGAAAATATCCTGCTGACTTTTATTGAAGCGACGAATCTCATCCGTAAAGACAATGGTTCTTCGATGAAATAGCTTGCATTCAGCTCTGGCTCGATCAATCGCGTTCTTCAGGTCCCAGACTTTAGACGTCGCACCCGACAAGCTTATAAATTTGCATTTTGTCCGCTTAGAAATTACATGAGCTAATGTCGTTTTACCACATCCTGGGGGTCTGTAAGATATAACAATGTAAAATAAGAGAAAACATTGAAACTATCATTGAATCATATTACCCCCACAAGATCATATTGGGCACTCGGTCGATTTCAACAAGCGAGGAAAACAACCTTCAGAGCCCTCCTGACCCACCACATCATTTATACACCTAGGTCGCATCCTCTCCGCTAGTGGAGTAGCCGAAACGTCATCGAATGAGTGCTTGCGTCTCTTGACAGCAGGGGGCGATGTGGACTTTATATTGGTAGATGGCAGCAATATTTTGTTTTGTTCCTGCTTTGACAGACAAGATTCTACGTGTAAGAGAAGATTATCTAAGCGCACATGACGCGAGCAGATTGGACACTCCGGGGAGACCATCAGCCCATTAATTATCTTCAAACGTGTTAAGCATTTGACCAATTACATGCAGTGGCGGGAAAAGGAATTGCTAATTTCCCGCCAAGAAATCAAGCTATTTTGTTAGTGTGTCGAACTCGTCCAGAAATTGTTGGTCTTGGGGTGACGTTAATTCTTCTATCTGCAACAAATTGGCAGTAAGAACATTATCTTCTGGTATTGCACGGTACTTGCGAAGGAATCGATGACGAGCCGCTTTGCGTACGTTGGGTCGCTCTCCAAGCTTTCGACACGCACATTCTTCCGTCTCTTTAGTTTCGTTACTTGCAGCGTCAACAAAAGCGAAAGCACTGTTTTCTTGGGGCGATTCTGATGCCGCAATAGTGTCATAGGAGGAGCCCTTTGAATTCATGACCCATGTTGACGTTGTCAAGAACGAAGGCGTCTGATCCGTCGGCTGATGCGAACGCTGTAAACTTTTAAACCACCCGGAAGTTTGCACAAGCTGCGATGGTAGTGGACCTCCCATTGTTGATCCTGGACGGCGCCTTGCAGTCGTACAGCCAGCGCCGCTTCTACGAGAGTGGCCTTCTAGGACGATAAATGGCTGGCAATGAGATACATTATCCTCGTCGAAAAAATAAACATCGTCACTGCTTTTAAAAGGCAGCGAGTGCTTTTGATGATGCAAAAGACCAGTGTTCATGAGCATGTTGCCAAGACGAATCCCTTCGCCTACTGATCCTACAGCTTCAATATCTTGCATCTTTTGCGTCGCTAGCTCGCCGGAAAAGCTCTTGACGCTTCTACCCGATCCAGCATTCCTAAGCAACGTTGATTCGTGGTGTAATCCATCCCACATTTCTAATGCGAATGCTGAGCATACCTCTTCCTGAATGCATTCAAGAGCCGCGACGACTTTTTGAGCGGTTGGGCGAACGGTTGCATCCCCATGCCACATGCTAGTGATAATTTCTGCAAGACCGACATGCAATTGACGGTCGAGCTCTGGGCGAGTGCCCGACATGACCAACTCAAGCACGCGCAAATGGTTGTCATTTGTACCAGGGTATTTTTCCGAGCCCGGTTTCAAGATGTCCCACATAGTGATTGCTAACGAGTAGACGTCGGCTGACTCTTCATAGGCAGCGACGCCTGCTCGTCCATTGATTATTTCTGGTGCCATATAGTCAACTGTCCCTTTGACTGTCATCTCCGGTGCACTTTTTCCTAAATTTGGCTTAAGTCTTAATTCTTCGTCGGCAGTGTCCGTTGGGATTCCTCCATTGCTGTGTAAATTGGTGTTTGCATTTGTCATCGAGTTTGGATACTCGTGGTAGTGCTCGGCATCTGGTGAAAGACTGCTCGAGACAGTAACAGGATGTAATACCGATGCTGCGGCACTCACGACGGCATTGATCTTTGGATCATTGAGACCGCTAATCTCCCAGGGAATATCGGCTTTTGGCAGACTGCGAGACTCGCCAAAGTCAGTAAGCTTAACGTTGCCTTCGGCATCTACCAGAAAGTTGCTTGGTTTGATATCACGGTGAACAAAAGCGGGAGAGAAGCTATGGAGATAAGCAACCGCTCGTGCGGCATCAATCATGTAGCCAATATTGATCAAAAATTGCTGGCGTCGAGCGTGTTGGTTTTGTCGCCTCCCCAAGGCTTGTGTCACCACATCAAGACTACCCACACATAGCTCTGACACCAAACAGATCGTCGGGGGCGAAACGCACATACCGTAAAATCTAACGATATTTGGGTGGTTGAGCACTCCGCAAAGTGCTGCTTCGTGTGAGAATGCCGCCACAGCGTCTTCTGTCACGCGTGTGGGCGTATAAACTTTTACCGCAACTGGAGTCTTTGAATTCAATAGTCCGTTGTACACTACAGCTGTCGATCCGATGCCAATACGCTGCTTTATGTCAAGAAAGGAAAAATCAATAATGTGCTTGCGATGCATTTCAATAAGAACGTGAAGGCCTTCAGATGAAACACGCTCATGAATATTTCCTTTGCGAAACACGGCTTGCAAGCCGACTGCTCGCTGTCCAAGTCCACGCCAATGCTCTGTGTCGGCCTTGAGCAACCGGTAGACGAAAATGGGGCAAAGTGCTCCCCAAGCCAATTGAATGTAAATGAGCGCAAAAGCTGGGCGTAGATACCCATAAATGAAAATGAAGCGGAAGGCAAGCTCAATTAGTTGGTACACGATTCCAAAAGCACAGTATTCACGCAGTGTTCGTCTGGTCGCACGCGCTGGTGGACGAACGATTACATAGATGTAGACTGAATAAAAGAGGAGGCGAACTGCCGCCATCATCCATTGATTTTTTAGAGTATAGATGCTTTGGCTATAAATTGTTATGAGCCAGGCAAAAGGCAACGCGTAGCATGATAAGATGAGCGTGCTCACAATCGATCGCATCAAAGCTGGCAACGAGACGCTTTTCTGTAGCATGAACACAACCACGAGCTCGACCACGAACTGACGTCCAGCGCTCATGGCTTCTACAAACATAACATCACCGCCTGGAACATAGAATTTTTTTGCTAATGCTATCGTGAAAAACAAGGCTTGTAGGCCTGTCGCGACGCACAAAGTCCACAACAATGGCTCAAATGCAGGTAACAACGTTTTTCGCGAGGCTTCGCTGTCACCTTTAAGCGCAACATGGCGGTTGTAACGCATGTACGCAACTAGCGCCGCAGATAGCACCGACATTGATCCATAACTCACTACCAGGAGAATCGTAAGTATCATAAGGTGTCGTTGTTGATACGCAACCAGTTCCGCATCTTTAGCGAATGGTAAAGCTGATGCAGAACTTTCGGACGTTGCTAGAGCTTCAAGTACGCGATAAAATGAGTGTCGAATGTTTGGCTTCGATGGGTCTAAAGTAGCAATCATTGCGATTGCTGTCATCTTCACTTGGAAAAATACAATGTGAAGTCACAGACATATACTTCAATTCCAAAGCATGGTCAGTTGTATAGAGCAAACATTTCGCCCATCGATTTTGCATCATGCGAGATGAATATCCCACTAACACAAGCCAGTTTAATTTCAGCGTGCTTGACAATTTCTACTACAAGCAGCAACCTTGTGCAGTTGGTCTGTGGTTTGTGCATCGCTTAGCTTCAAGTCTCAATCGCTTGACGAAAGCTACTCGGTTTCGATGTTCCAGTACGCAGCTGGATGGTAATGGATGCACCTCATCTTTAGCACAACGGGTATTTGAAGAGCTTCGAGATTTTACAGGCCAAATGAACAGCAGAATTTTTTTAGTGGGTAGAAGCCAAAATTGATATTTGTAACGGGCTAAAGTTGCTCTAATGTTACACAGTATGGTCAATTTACTTAATTAAAGTAGATCACCACTCGGTGTGGTTCACATTTGTAACCAACCCTTGTGAATGTGATGCATATAGGTGCATTCACATTAGGAGGGATAACGCCAAGCGTCATCCGTTACGCGAGGTATCTAGAAGGATACGCTCACAATACATATTAGTGTTATCTACACCCTGGATAGGTCAATTAAAAACTGTGTTCAATACTTAACCAGGCCAGGTCATCTTTTGCCCTTCCTACACAACATTTGAGATGATCATTGATTTAACTGCCCTGACGCCATCATGTCGTAGGTGTGCAAAATTCCTGGCAGCAGCAGTAACAACGACAAGTGGCATAGGTACGAGTTTCCACACTCCTCCCGGGCGGTCAATTCGATACGATCTGTTAACCATGACGAGCCCACGTAATTCAGACGAGGCGTGGCGCCGGGACCACTATATTTAGTATGTCCGCACGCATGATCTTGGACTCGCAGTATTAAATCTTGATCACCTTTTTGCTTGCGCCATACGTCAATATGCTTTGCCAGTCCGTACATGTCTTCGCCCTCGATTAGCGCAATGGCTGCCTGCTTTTATAGACATGCATTTTTTCTGCATGGGTATGCCGATCTCTTGTAGCAACTCAATTCTGCCCACATTTCCGCCGTCGTCTGCGATGCTGCGGCAGTTCTTAGCTTCCATCGTGGATAGATAACGCATTTTTGTTTCCTGCATAACCATCCAACAATCATATTACTCACATAAAACCCTTTCAGTAACAGACTTACAGTAGTTTTGTTCGCAGCATTTAATCTGCATCGATGTACATTTCGACCAATACACTTTTCATTCCGCTCGCGTGTGTGGCGCTCGTCATTTTGAAGTAAGCTTATTGGTCCCCATAAAATATTTGGCAATACGTTTGGCATTTCTTTTGTCCAGACGCCGATCGCTTTAGCGTGAAGCGTGAGATCAGCGCGTTGCTCAATGTACTGCGAATGCGATTTCTGGGCGTGTGCATCAAGCAATCCACAAGAGACTTCCCACGAAAGATTCAAAGACTTGGACAATGGGGACGTCTTGTTGGACCCTTGCTGCCTGTCGTTAGAAACGCACCTGCTTCTTCACCATCCAAACTTCATTAGCCCATCATCGATGTCAGGGAGAGTCGAATTTATGGAAAATATAATAAATTGTGTATATATAAATATTTTATTACAAACAGGCTATATTCCCGTCTCTTGTGAAAGTGTCCAGGCAGAATCGTAACTGTAATTAGATACAATCCCTAGAAACTTGCTCACCAAACCGAGGTCCTTCAGCTCTACCACTTTCATGTCAGCAAAGAATTCTCGACCTTGTTTGCATTACAAGCACGTCATTGCGTAGATCCCAACGAGATGAAAGTCTTGCCATCCTGTAATGGGGCACACATCGGTTGGAGAACCGTTGTTGTGGTACATTTACTTTATGGGTAAAATACCCTTTTATATAATTTTAAAATAGTGTTACTTAAATCCCATTTATCATGGGTAACAAAAGTGGTCGCCGCCATATAAATCTGGCGGCCAAAATCTAATTTTAATTAGCTAGGGTAAGGTTTTTAGATAAAAATAATTAAATAAAGTGCAGTTCCCTTTTGATCTTAAAGCGTCAAGTGCCTTTCTAAGGCTTGCGCATTGATCTGAAAGAGATGGAAGCCTTTCTAAGGTATATCCTCTTAGGCACTAGTTACCCTTTGGTTTCACGAACCCCTGAATCCCTTAACTAGGATTCCTTAAGCTTTAATAGCTTGTACGTCCATAAACGACGCTTTTTCCTCGTAAGATCCGCTGAAACAGCAAATGACCAGCATGTTTGCACCGCCTGATCAGGCTTTTTCGCATGCGAGCACGGCTCCTAGCGACTCGACAGGGTAAAAGAACCCTAGGAGACTATGTCCAGGAGTTGAGAACTTTCATTGCATCTATGCATCAAGACCCGGTGCAAGAAGCAGTTGCAGTAGCCATTTTTATAGGGGGATCTCAATGAGGGCGGACGGAATTGTTCCGATCTCATCTGGCTACATTCGAAGAGGCAGTTGCCATAGCGCTACGCGCCGAGTTTGACTTTAAGTGTGCTCGCGTTAGCACGCCTGTTTACCGAACAAGCTCTTTGAGCACATGGGTTCCGTCTAATAGACCGGAACCTATGGATTTAAGCCTCGTTGAGGAAGGAGAAGAGGCTCTTAAAGCTGTGGAACAGCATAAGACCATCCGTAGATGTTATATGTGCGGGAGCACGAAATATTTACGTCCTGCCTGCCCTCTTCGAAATTCGCGTAAAGCTCGAGAGATCTCCAACTCCGACCTATACCAGAGATCTGGTACGGTGCGGGAAAACGTCGATACCCAGTAGGTGCGGGCGCCCTACTGGGGAAGACCTAGGTTCTGTTGAACCTCAAGGAGGTGAGAATGAACAGAACCTAGCCCCAATTAGCTCGGTGCTCAATGGCACGGAACGAGAGTACAAGCCTGGTTTGCTAGTCGCTCAAGCGACTGTAAAGGCTTTGATAAGTAGTAGTCAATTTTAATTGACTCAAGAGCGTCTTGCAATTATGCTCGACGCCTTTCCCTTGAAGGAAGTCAACAATACGTTGAGGCGCTTAGGGCGCATGAAGGTGATACAATCACTGTTCGCTTAGCGACTGGAACTCGTGTCACTATTCCCAAAGTTCCATTGAACTTAGGTATTAAGTTTCTGGACTTTGACAGTATGGAACGCTGTCTCGTCCTTGATTTGGATTCGAGATATGATCTCATCCTTGGTTTGGCCTGGTTCGAAAACCATGAGCCATGGATTGATTAGAGGTCTAAGACCTTAGGCGCCACGCGCAATGTTCCTAGCAAAGTTTTGGAGAGTCATGAACCCACCTTTGCTAGGCAACAAAAGCGCTATTGACGCGGATCATTGAATGAGTCTGTCAGTGTTTTAGACATTGGCATGTCTGAGTTAATTAACTCTAATGTTAAAATCATTAATTCTGATCCCGACTTAGCAGAAATAAGTGGAACGGCACGTACTTCGTCGAGTGACACTCGTAGTAAATGCTGAAAGCATTGTTGGCCTAAGGCCGAATCATCAAGGGTGCAATATCCCTGAGATACGTGGAGTGGCACGTCCAAGTCCACCGAGTGTGGTCGGCCGAGGTGGCACCATACTCACTATTGGCAGTTCGCCAGGGCATTTTGGGCCAAACCCTTCTAATGCACGT
>NC_090610.1:2462044-2502022 GCF_004359215.1 Bremia lactucae | reverse complement strand
GCCGATAGGCTTGCTGATATCAGCCCTGTTACCGTTCGGAAACAAGTAAGCGAGTTTCTCGCGACGCGATTTAGTGTCTTAAGACATGTAAGGGATACGATGGCTGATAGCCAAGACAAACAAAAAGAACAAGCAGATGCCAAAGGCAGAAGCTGTATTAATTCTTATATGGTCGGAGACTGAGTTTTACTAAACGCTAAAAATCTACCTACCAACTTGGTTTCCACGGTCTTCAAGACCAAACTGCGCCCGCGCTTTATTGGACCATTTACGGTCGTGGACAAGATGGGCCTAGCTTATACGCTAAAGCTTCCTAGCAAGATGCGTACACACCCAGTGTTTTACGTTGGCTTGCTTAAGCCATATCGGGACCCTTCCCACGTGGACTTGAAGGCGCTTGCGCCGAGACAGGCGGTCGTGCCGCAGATTGCTGCATCCTCACCAGGATATCCAACTGGCCCTCTATACGAGGATGCTGACGCTCCAGCGTCGAACGACGGTCCCCGACCCGCGTCAAAAGAGCTCTCAATCCGAGCAAGGACCTCACGAAGAAGTTGCACCTCGCGCTGTAGAGCATCAAATGCTTCCGACGAAATTTCGGCCCCCTCCCGCGCTGCTTGATGCGCGGAAGAAACTTCAGTTTCATGTGGGGAAACTTTCAAAGCGACGTTGTGGTGAGGGTCAATACCAGTATCTGGTGAAGTGGCTAGGGTACCCCTCTTCTGAAAGCTCTTGGGAGTTCGAGGTACTTCTTCGGCAAGATTGCCCGTACGCCGTTGACGTATTTGAGCGCCAAGCTTAGGGTCAACTCGCCGGGTCACCAGAGATCCAGATGGCCAAGCTATGACCCGCTATCTCTTTGAGACGCTCGTCCGCACTAAGTGGAGTGAATATATATTCACTATGAGCCTTAGCTTTCGCTATCTCGGCAGCTCGACGACGAGCTCTTTCCTCTATGAGAATTATCTGCTCTTGCTCTTCATCGAGCGGATTCGTAATGATGTTAGACTCATGGTCCCGTGTCCTGCTCAATGCAGTTAAGACATCAGCGGCGCCACGTTCTGGGAACGGATTCGGGGCCCGCCGACGTTCATCCGGAGGAGAAGGCGTGAGCGAACGACATTCTTTCTCCTCCTCCTCTGAATTAGAGTGACTTTCAAAGTCCACCATTCCCTCATCGTCGAGGAAGGTTCTAAGAGTCTGTGACTCACGCTTGGTTGTCATGAGACAAAGGAATGAAAAACACACCCGAACGGTTAGCTGTTTAGGTTCCAACCTCAAAGAGGAAATTAAGCGAATGTTGTCACTCGGTGTCAACAGTCTGATGGGGAGGGTGTAATCGGGCACACATCGGTTGGAGAACCGTTGTTGTTGTAGATTGACTTTATGGGTAAAATACCGTTTTATCTAATTTTAAAATAATTAGTTACTTAAATCCCATTTATTAGGGGTAACAAATGTGGTCGCCGCCAGATATAAATCTGGCGGCCAAAATCAACGTTAAAATTTAGCTAGGGTAAGGTTTTCAGATTCAAATATTAAATTAAGTGCAGTTCCCCTTTTGATCTTAAAGCGTTTAGTACCTTTCTAAGGCTTGCGCATTGATCTGTAAGAGATAGAAGCCTTTCTAAGGTATATCCTCTTGGGCACTAGTTGCCACTTGGTTCTACGAACCCCTGAATCCCTTGAACTAGGATTCCTTAAGCTTTAATAGCTTGTAGGACTCCCTGAGTTGTTAAAATCAATAGTTTAATAGAACTAAGTGACTTTCTGAGTCTGAAAGTCTTCCTCTGACCTTAGATTCGAGGTAGCTCTGCTACACATCCTCTCCATCCTTAACATAGAAGCAGCTGTACGTATAGCACTGCTAAAATGAAGTGTCATTGATCTGTCGTGGAGCATGAGGTTCCACAGTCTTCCCGACTTTTTTAGTCCATGCAAACCTTTCTTTAACCGCAACGCGAGTTGTCTTGTTTTTTTAGGCCGAATTATATCATTGCTTATCTTCAAACTCCATTCCCTGCGAAATATGTAGCAATATATTCAAACCGTCTTCTTTGTCGACTTTAACGTACGCACTTGGCAGGTCGCCGTGTCGTGCTGGTACACGCCAGATTCTTGAAACTGCGAGAATCACCTTGCCCGAAATCATTTCCATTACTGCTGAGAAAGTGGACGTGTAATCGACACCAAGTAATTGTTCGACGCTACGCACCATCAGCCGAGCCTTGTACCTTTCGATACTGTAGCTTTGGCTTATACACCCATTTACTGTGCAGCAACTTAGCGTCCCATGGTTTGATAATAACCTTCCAAGTATCGTTTCTCTCCAGTTCCTCAATATCAGTACGCATAGCTTGTCTCTACTGCCCAGCCATCGGATCTGTCATCGCCTCACAATAATTTTTAGGATATTTGAACCCCGTGAGGTTCACTCAGACCACAGGCACGTGCAACCGTCACAGGGTGTATCGGTAGCAGCCTTGGCTTCAGCATAATCAATCATCAAATGTATCGGCGCAATGCCATCGAAAAATACCCCGTCCTCCCCCCACCAAGCTTGAAGACCGGGTACTCGAAGCTGATAGAGCCAGAAGCGCCGGAACGGGAAAAATTCCTCGCGTTGCTGACAAAAAGGCGTCAATCCGGTCGACGCATGCACGGCATTGTTAATGGCGAATTCTGCAAGGAAAAGAAAGGAAGTTCACGACGAGAACGATGTCACATAACTGCGAGACATCTTCAAGCACGCTCCAATTGCCCATACAATTTAGGATGATGGACTATTGTAATCCATGATGTCTAAAGATTAAATCGACGAGGATCTCCGCTGTTGTCTGCGCCGAAACATGAGCGAAGACCGGAACAAAATGCATCATTTTGCTAAATCGGTCCACAAGGACTATGACGATTATACGTTTGTATTTATCGAGCAGAAGGCCAAAGATAAAATCCATGCTGACTGAACGCCTGGATTCCTTAGTAATCGGGAGCGTTCGCAATGGCGCTTTTGAGTACGGCGCAGACTTTACGCGCTGGCAAGTCCCAAAAGAACGAACTTATTTTTCAATGTACTTATGCATTCGCGGCCAGAAAAACACGAGAGATATGGCCGCGAATGTCTTTTCGCGACCCAAATGGCCACCAGTTGGGTTGTCGTGGAAGTCATGAATAAGTGAGTAGATCGCCATCAGGAGGGATGAGAAAACGTGGGGAATCGAAGGCGCTCCTTACCAGGGAGGCGATAATTCTTCTCAGCAGGTTTTGTCGTGAGAAGCTCACGAATCGCTCCAGGCCCTCGTCATCGAATTTTATGCGAGCACATCCTATCGCAAAACTGCTCGCGTCACACACGACATCAAAGCAGATGGCTCCATCGAAAAGTACAAGGCTCGTGGAAAGGCTTTGTGTCATCAGAAAGCATCAATACCAATACCGGTGCTTCAGGCAAGCTCTCCTTCACGGAGTCGAAGGCCACTTGATGTTCTGCGTTTCAAAACCAGACGGCGTCCTTCTTGAGCAATGATGGTAATGGCTAAATTAGCACAGCTTATATTTTTGTATATTTGTGCAGGTAATTCACCAGGCCGAACTATCGTCGTAGATCAGTCGAGTTCCCTGGTGTTGGCGAGAGACATATCAATAAAACGTCTCAGGATCAGCGCGGACACCTTCCTCGCTGACGTAGGAACCGAGTACTGGAATCTCGGGAGCACAGAAGACACATTTTTTTTAAGTTTGCATACAATTTATTTGTGCGAATCACCTGAAACACTCGCTTTAAATGTCCAGGTGCACCTTCGTAGCGCTGAGCTGATGCTCAGCGCGGCTGTGAACAAATATGTCATCGAAATTGCGAAGCGGACGATTGAACGAAGCTGGAGAGTTCTTAAGGCCTTGTGACACGAATAAACCTTCCTAAGCATCACGCTTGGAGGCTGACCGCAGCGAAATGAATGTTGCTATCTCTCATTAGAATCTAATAAACCGTCTGTCAGATCTATTACGCTATCGATCTCGCTCCCGGGCATGGTTTTTAGTCACCCACAGGGTGTTGGGAGTCTATACGTATGGATTTTTTTCGGCCTACCAAAGATTCGGCCGGTAACATGGGCATCGTAGCCATTATTGACCGATTGAGCAAAATGGATCATTTAGCGGCTGTGGCGGATACCATTGATGGTAAAGGTACAGCATGGCTGTTCATTAATCGCGTGTTTTGCCAACACGGTAAGCCTGTGGCAATTTGTATCTGACACGTTATAGAGCATGCGACAGTGTAACCTAGGTGAGTAATGAGCCCTTAATTTGCGCTCACTGTACCTTCTTTGCTTGTATCTTGAAAAGTCGCATTACGCACCTTCTCTACGCGTAACTTGAAACGTCGCCCTATGCACCTTCTTCGTGCATATTTCAATACTCCTTCCCTGTCATATGCTCACCCCTAGCACTTAGTTGATATGCATTAACTTCCGCAATTCTTGAATCTTGCGCGTATCTAACGCCTTACTGAGTAAATCACCTAGCATTAGTTCGGTCTTCACATAACCAGCTGAAATTTCCCCTTTTTTGGCATAATCGCACAAAAACTTGATTCGCACATTGATGTGCTTGGCTTTTGTCGACGATTCTTCACCCGTACGTTGACTTATAGCTGCTTGGTTGTCCACGTGCATAACCATAGGTAAGGCCGGCTTCAAACCAATTTCCATAAGCATTTCACGTACGCCCAATAGGTCCCTTGCGACTTCCGAATCTGCTACAAACTCGGCTTCCATTGTTGATAAAGTAACCCCTCCTTGTTTTTTTGGATATTCAACCAATAGCCACACCGTTGAGGAGTATAATGCCTCCGGTAAGCGAATTGCGATCTTGTTTGTCAGCTGCAAAGTCAGCGTCACTGTACGACTCCAAACATATGCCGGTGTACTTCTCTTGATTCAGCTTCATTTCTAGCTTTAGAGCCTTGGTTCCTTTTAGGTACCTGGCAATCCTTTTTGCAAGCTTCCAGTCTTGTAGTCTTGGCTTGTGTGTTTGTCTCGTAGCCTGTGAACCGCGAAAGCTATATCAGGTCTAGTGCACCTCGATATCCACAATAAAGATCTAACAAGTGAATGAAAATCCTTAATTGAGGGTCCCCCATCCTTCGGTGAGTTTTCGAAAAAGATGACATCACTTGTTGCCACTTCGTAGCAGTCGGAGCCACTTTGTGCACGCGTGGGGTTTGCTTCTAGCATTCCATGCTCACGCAAAATTCCGTGAAAGTCTCCTCCTGATCTAGGATATAACCTTGAGCATCTTCGAGTTTCACTCGCATTTCGAGAAACTTGCTAACTTGACCCAGATCTTTGATGGATAAACTCTTCAATCCAGTGAAAAGATCTTCTACAGCCGTTGAGCGTACAAACTTTTTCGTAATTCCAATACAACTTCTTGTTTATCTTTGACGCCCAAATTTTTTCAAATTTCAGTACCCAATTCCATCGACTGCGGTACACGAAGGTATATCTTCAATCATGGCTCTGTATCTGCCTTAACGTAGGCATTTGGAATATCTCCATGCTTGGCTGGGACTCCCCAAGTGGCCGCCAATGCCAGCAACACTTTAACTGTTGACATATCCATAATAGCAGCAAAAGTGAATTCATAATCAATTCCATATACCTACTCGTTACCACATGCCACAAGCCTGGCCTTGAATCGTTCGATATCTCCATTCGAATCCGTCTTCTTCTTGTACACCCATTTAGTGTGTAAGGTGTTACTTTGGGGCGGTCGCTTAATTAATACCTACACCACATTATCTTATAATGCCTTTAAATCTTCAGTCATTGCTATCTTCCACCCTTCGCATTTCAAAATTTTCATAGCTTCACAACAATGCTTAGGGTCCCTTTCATAGACATAAGCAACGACTTCCGCAGGTCTCGTTGCCTCCTCCCGAGCCTGTATTACTTCATTTGACCTGGCTTTACTTCTGGTCTGATGCGCATCCCTTTATCAGGTCTTAGTCTTTTTAACACCTGTCTTGATCTTAAGTTTCGAATGGGATACTTCTTCTCCTTGATCTTCAAAAGTCAATGTTTTTTGAAGTTGATTATTCTGATCCGTGCTCAAAGTTTCAATATTTTGCACGTGTTGCGTAACCGTGACCTTATTGGGTTTCTGCATGAAAACATTGAAACCCTTGACTTCATCACTTCTTCCAATGATCATCCCTACCTGAGATCGTTGTGCAAGTGAATTTTTGCCTGGGTTTCGATACACGGTACACACAGAACCGAAAGCTTCAATTTCCCGTAAATCTGGCACTTGATTTGTTAGCACTTCGATTGGTGACGCCCGTTTTGCATTTGCACTCGTACGACTACGATTTAAAGTGTGGGCGGCGTATTCTACGGCATCCCCCCCAAAATGATAAAGGTAACCGACTAGCGAATATTATTGACTTGCCATGTTTATAATCGTCCTGTGCATACGCTCTGCTTTGCCATTCGAAGCTTGATTGCGAGCTTCGCTGACTTGACGAGCTACTCCAATGGGTTTGCAAAATAAATTCACATTTACGTATTCGCTACCCCCATCTGTACGCAATATGTGAATCTTATATCCAAATCTCCTTTCGAAAAACGCTAAGAAATGTTCAAACTTTTTGCTGCCTTGTCCTTTGTTGGTGCCAAGAACACCCTGCAATAATTTGGATTGTGATCGATAAAGTTGACTAGGTACCTGTTTCCAAGTCTGTCCTTAGGCGTCATAGGACCCTTTAAATCTGAACACACTACCCCCCCCCCAATTCGATCGATTGGGGAGTTGATACCTGTGTCCTTTTTTGACAGAGCGTTTTTGGTCTGCTTCCCTTGAGCACACGAAATACATGTTGGTCTTGAGAAGCTCGTAATCACAATTCCGGAGTCTGGTTCCTTTGCCATCCGTTCAATGGTTTCATACGAAAGATGACCCAACTTTTGGTGAAAATGATACAATGTACCACTTTGGATGTCGGTTTTGGGTGACTTTGATCCTTCAACAAGCACCACGGTTATCACTTATCCTGAGGATTTAAAGTTTTTTTTCAGTCTCCACCACTTGCACGTAAAGCACATTCTGTTTCATGTCAATGTCGAATATCACCATTCCATCTGACCTTCGTGTCAAGGTGCGAGAATTACCGATATACCAAAGACCAAAACCCTTGCACTCGATCTTTCCATACGAAATAATGTTTCTTGAAAGCTCGGAAGCCAGGTTTACCTCGGTAAGTGTGATTTGTTTCTCACGACCTTGAGCCATCACCGTCAAAACCCAAAAAATCGGTTCTCTGAGTTGATTACTTAGCCATTAAGATTGGAGCCAAATCAGGGGAGGCGTATCTGACAATTTTGTTCAGTACTTGTTGCTCCCCGCCCCCTGCTGCATTGCTCACAGTCACCAAGTATAGAAAATGCTCAGGCCAAGATCGCCTTGCCTCTTTTTTGTTAGTAAAGAGTTTAATTGCTTGAGCAGTGTCTTGAACGTGTCATGCATCCTCTGCATCACGTATTTAGAGTTGGTTAAACTTGCCACCATGAATACACTTGTTTGCTGAAGTATCTTTCGGCAATGCTCGTAAGATATTGTCCAAAATCGTCAGTTTTGACACTTTCAGTCCAAAGAAATCCACATGATTCTTGGGCCATGCCAACCTGTCTCCAAAACGTTTTTCCCCCTATAAAGAAACTGATCTCAGACCAGCATATACTTCGGTCCCATCGAATTTTCGAATAGCCAACTTTCGTTGTCTGGCATCCGGGGTCCTGTAATTTACCAGGGGTGGTGATCGTTGAATCGGCACAGGGGAGGCGGTATGATTGTTGCCGATTCCGACCAGCCCTTTCGTGACTAGAATCTACCGGAAGCTCGACATCACATGCAGGTGAGTTGGTAGTTGGGCTCATAACCTGTTAAATTGGTGGAGATGTAGGAAGCTTATTGACGAAGTAGAAAATGGGAAACTAATATGTAATATCTTAATCCTACTTGTGCATCACTACTAAGCCTGTCCTAAATTACGTCGTTATAAGAGTCAATTAGTATCTGACACGTTATAGAGCATGCGACAGTGTAACCTAGGTGAGTAATGAGCCCTTAATTTGCGCTCACTGTACCTTCTTTGTTTGTATCTTGAAAAGTCGCATTGCGCACCTTCTCTACGCGTAACTTGAAACGTCGCCATAAGCACCTTCTTTGTGCCTATTTCATCAATTGGCCTTTGTCCTTAACCTTGGCGAAATCGAAGCGAAGCTTCCGTTCTAAACGAACATCGGCCACATACACAGACTCACTTATCGACCAAATGTTATGGAGGCAGCAGGCCTGATAGACCCAGTTCTCAAACGAAGCGTCGTTTTCGCTTTTTGATTTTTGATTGTTTGGAAACAAAACGATCGGAATTTTCCTTATTGAAGCCGCACTGGCCTGATCACGCAAACGCGTCCGATACTGACCTCGCGTCATTGCCTTGGGCGTAAGGTATCGCTCATGAAGAGCGTCGCGAGCAGCGAGCTCCTCCGGCGTCCTCGCCTTGGGTCTGGAGGTCCAGATGACCAAGCTGCGACCCGTAACCTCTTTAAACGCTCTTCCATACTAAGTTGAGTGAATCGATATTCACTGTGAGCTTTTGGTTTCGCAGAGTTCTGCAGCTTGACGACGAGCTTGTTCCTCTATGAGAATTGCCTGCTCTTGCTCTTCATCAAGCGGGCTTTTGATTATATTGGACTCAGGGTGCGGTGTCCTGCGCAATGCAGCTAAGTCATCTGCGGCACCACGTTTTGGGAACAGATTGGGGGTCCGCCGAGATTCGTCCCCACGAGGGGGCGTGCAGAAGCGACGCTCTTTTCCCTCATCCTCCAATGGAGGATGGATTTCAAATTTCAGCATCTCTGCATCGTCGCGAGGAAGGTGCTACGAGTCTGTGACTCACGCTTAGTTGTCATCAGACCAAGAAATGCAAAACCCAACCAAACGGTTAGGTATTTATATTCCAAACCTTCAAGAGGAAATGAAGCGAATGATGTCACTAGGTGTCAACAGTCTGATGGAGGAGGGTACACTTCGGTTGGTAAACCGTTGTTGTTGTACTTTATGGGTAACATACCCTTTTATTTTATTTACAATAGGTAATCACTAAAATCCCATTATTATAGGTGACAGCTGTGGTAGCCGCCAGATATAAACCTGGCGGCCGAAATCTATTTTAATTTAGCTACGGTAAGGTTTTTAAATTTATAAAATTAAATAAATTTCAGTTCCCTTTTGATCTTAAAGTGTCTCGTGCCTTTATAAGGCTTGCGCATTGATCTGTGAGAGAAAGAAACCTTTAAGAGGTATATACTCTCGGGCACTATTCCCACTTTGTAGCGGAGCTACCTCGCTCCTAAAGTCAGAGGAAGACTTTTACACTCAGAGAGTCAACTAAGTTTTATTATACTAATGAATTTAACAATTCAGGGAGTCGTACAAGCTATTAAAGCTTAAGGAATCCTAGTTCAAGGGATTCAGGGGTTCGTAGAACCAAGTGGCAACTAGTGCCTAAGAGGATATACCTTAAGGCTTCTATCCCCTCTTACAGATCAATGCGCAAGCCTTAGAAAGACACTTAACACTTTAAGATCAGAAGGGGAACTGCACTTGATTTAATTATCTAAATCGAAAACCTTACCGTAGCTAATTAAAAAAAGATTTTGGCCGCCAGATTTATGTCTAGCGGCGACCACATTTGTAATCCATAATAAATGGGATTTGAGTAGCAAATATTTTAAAATTAGATAGAAGGGTATTTATACATTAAGTCAATGTACCACAACAACGGTTCTCCAACCGATGTGTGCCCGATTACACCCTCCCCCATCAGACTGTTGACACCGAGTGACAACATTCGCTTCATTTCCTCTTTGAGGTTGGAACCTAAACAGCTAACCGTTCGGTTGTGTTTATCATACCTTTGTCTCATGACAATCAAGCGTTAGTCACAGACTCTTAGCACCTTCCTCGACGATGAGGGAATGGTGGACTTTGAAAGTCACTCTCAATCAAAGCTGGAGGAGAAAGAGCGTCGACTCCCAGAAACTTTTGGGGACGGAAAGGCTCGCCAGTGGCGCAGCAGCATGCACCGAGGATTTAACCCGTTGGCAAGTTTCGCATGTGCGGACATATGTGCTGACCCATTTATAAAGTTTGGGCTACCAATAACTCTAGCTAATAAAGCCGTAGGTCTTTTCTCTACCGAGATGACCACCAAGGACAGTACTGTGTGCCTCATAGAGGATTCGGTACTTCAAATCCTCATCATGGGGAACAACGACACGCGGAGGGTCCGCGATGTCTGTACAATAAAGCAACAGGTTGTTATGTTGTTATCGATATAAAATCGATGTAACCTTGCACGCAAACGTGCCGGTAATTTAATACCTGAATCCAAGTTCTTAAAAGATCGTAGCAGAGCTACACACTGCTCATCCTTGGCGTAAGCCGAACGGATTAATTCAGGAATAGGTGACGAGATAGTCGTTAAATGAGAAAGCTCATAATCCGGCCTGCGTGATAACGCATCGGCCAAAGCGTTTTGCTTGCTGGGCTTATACTTCACCTCGATGTTGTATTCCGCGAAAAAGGATAGCCATCGGGCCATTCTCTGTGAGAGATGGGGCGACTTAGTCGCCGTGCGTAATGACGCGTGATCTGTATAAATCACAAACGGCTTAGAGCCGAGGAGATGAACTCTGAATTTGACGAGAGCATACTATATAGCAAGTAACTCTTTGTCATGAACTGGGTAGTTCTTTTCCGCAGCTTTAAGCTATCTAGAGTCGAACGCGATAACACATTCATGCCCATCAACATCTGTTTGTAACAGAGCACTGCCAATGGCAAAATCTGATACATCACAGACGACACTGAAAGGCCAATTTGGGTTTGGCAGTGCCAGAATCGGGGCATGGATACGACTATCCTTAACTGCTCGGAAAGCATTACTTTCGGTGCTAGTCCAGCACCATTCTGTATCCTTTTTAAGGAGATTAGATAATGGCCTAGCCATATCAGCGTAATTTTCGCTATATTCGTGTAAATAATTGGCGAGACCCACTTACGCAAATCCTTTTGGTTTTTAGGAACCAGCCAATCTACTATGGCTTTTACCTTAGCGGGATCCGCTCTAAGGCCTCGCTTTCCAATGAAGCATCCTAAAAAAGGAATTTCGTCTGCGCCAATAATGCATTTGGATGCATTGGCATACAATTTGTTTTTGCGCATACACTCGAGCACTGCTCGCAAATGGTCTAAATGGTTGTCCATATCCGACCGACCCTTCTCCGCACGACTATGGACAAAAATTTCATCGAAATAAGTCTGTGCATAACCTCGATGAGGGCGAAACAGTTGCGTCACTAGACAAGAAATTGTTGCCGGGGCGTTGGAAAGCCCTTCTGGCATAACCAGCCACTCCCATAACATGCCGCTTGGGGTGCTAACCGCTGTAAGCGGGATATCGCTAGCTCGCATGAGCAATTGGTAGTAACCATCGACTAAGTCCAATGCACTGTACATTGTACATCCAACCATATTGTTCTGAAGAACATCCTTTTTAGAAATGGGGGTTTGTGCTGGTATAGTGGCAGCATTAAGCTTGTTATAAGCATGTGCAATGCGCCATTTACCATTTGGCTTTTTGACACAAAATATCGGTGTCGAATGAGGCGATTTGCTCTCTCGTACCTTTCCAGCCTCGTGCTTAGCACGGAAGAAGTCGTCAATGACATCACACTGCTCCCTTGGTAAAGGCCATTGTCTTGTGACACAGTATTTGGTCCCGGAACCAAGTCAATTTCATGAGGAACACCTCTATCCGGAGGTAAAACAGATGGTGGATTATTATATACCACATCTTGGAATTTCTTAGTCAAGGAATAAAAGGGATCCGTAGGATCTTTAAGGATCGATGACCCATTTCGCGCATTAAGTGCAGCTTTTGTGTCATCCAGGACAGGTTCGTCTAGAAGTGACGATGAGTTTAACTCAATTTTTGGTCGAATGACCACCATTTCAGATAAGTCGCCAGCCTTTAAGGCTCGGCCGCACTCATCAATAGACATTTCGTATAGCTCTAACAGATCATGTAACGAAGGGATTGTCGCAAGGCTAACTTCCCCCTCAATGTTACCGGTTACACCATTTACAGGATTGCCGCAAGGCTAACTCCACCCTCAATGTTACCGGTTACACCATTTACAAGCGTATGTAATTGCTCACTCATATCACTTTGTGAGGGTATACACGCTTCGTGTCCATCCTGTCTTGGAGTAGAGACAATACGCCTCTTGGAGGCCGGGACATTCACGTCCCTGGGTTTTCCAGCCTGTATTGGTTCTATACAAGACATGGTGTCTAATTTGACATCCGACAAGGAGTTAGGTAACTCAACTTCCTTATCCAGCGAACGTTTACGTGTCGCTTCACGTGCATTAGGAGGGTTTGACCCAAAATGCCCTGACGAACCGCCAATCGTGTCACTCTTGACACTCAGTATGGTGCCACCTCGGCCGACCACACTCGTGGACTTAGACGTACCACTTCACGTATCTCAGGGATATTGCACCCTTGAGGTCCTGGCGAACCGCCAACAGTGTCACTACTGACACTCAGTATGATGCCACTTCGGCCGACCATACTCGGTGGACTTAAACGTGCCACTCCACGTATCTCAGGGATATTGCACCCTTGATGATTCGGCCTTAGGCCAACCATGCTTTCAGCATTTTGTGAATCGCTATTATAACGAGTGTCACTCGACGGAGTACGTGCCGTTCCACTTATTTCTGCTGAGTCGGGCTCAGAATTAATGTTTATAACATTAGAGCTTATTAACTCAGATATGCCAATGTCTGAAACACTGACAGACTCATTCAATGATCCGCGCCAATAGCGCTTTTGTTGCCTAGCAAAGGTGGGTTCATGACTCTCCAAAACTTTGCTAGGAGCATTGCGTATGACGCCTAAGGTCTTAGACCTCCAATCGATCCTTGGCTCATGGTGTTCTAACCAGGCCAAACCAAGGATGAGATCATATCTCGAATCCAAATCAAGGACGAGACACGTTCCATACTGTCAAAGTCTAGAAACTTAATACCTAAGTTCAATGGAACGTTGGGAATAGTGACACGAGTTCCAGTCGCTAAGCGAACAGTGATTGTATCACCTTCATGCGCCCTAAGCGCCTCAACGTATTGTTGACTTCCTTCAAGGGAAAGGCGTCGAGCATAATTGCAAGACACTCTTGAGTCAATTAAAATTGACCACTACTTATCAAAGCCCTTTACAGTCGCTTGAGCGACTAGCAAACCGGCTTGTACTCTCGTTCCGTGCCATTGAGCACCGAGCTAATTGGGGCTAGGTTCTGTTCATTCTCACCTCCTTGAGGTTCAACAGAACCTAGGTCTTCCCCAGTAGGGCAACCCGCACCTACTGGGTATCGACGTTTTCCCGCACCGTACCAGATCTCTGGTATAGGTCGGAGTTGGAGCTCTTTCGAGCTTTACGCGAATTTCGAAGAGGGCAGGCAGGACGTAAATATTTTGTGCTTCCGCACATATAACATCTTCGGATGGTCTTGTGCTGATCCACAGCTTGAAGAGCCTCTTCTCCTTCCTCAACGAGGCTTAAATCCATAGGTTCCGCTCTATTAGACGGAACCCATGTGCTCGAAGAGCTTGTTCGGTAAACAACTCCTCTTCTGAAAACTCTTGGGAGTTCGAGGTACCTCTTCGGCAAGATTGCCCGTACGCCGTTGACGTTTTTGAGCGCCAAGCTCAGGGTCAACTCGCGTCAAACGACGCTTCCCACCACTAAACTTGGGATTAGGTGGATCTAAAGCCTCAGTGCGGCTTCGATCCTTGGTTGTACGGTCAACCGAAGCACTGAAATATTGGCTAGGCCTTTCTTCGTTTTGTGGTATAAATGCCGAACGTAACTGGCCTTTGGCCTTAAGCTTGGCGAAATCGAAGCGAAGCTTTCGTTCCAAACGAACATTAGCTACATCCGCAGACTCTCGAATATTTCAAATATTGCAGAGGCGGCGAGCCTGATGGACCCAGGAAAATTCGTTTTCACTCCTTATTTCGTTTGGAAACAAAACGAGTGGAATTCCACTCAAGGAGGTCACCGAAGCCCCACGGGCTTGATCACGCAGACGCGTCAGATACTGACTTCCAGTGATTACCTATGACGTAAGGTATCGCTCATTAAGAGCGTTGCGAGCAGCGAGCTCCTCCGGCACCCTCGCCGTGGGACTGGAGATCCAGATGGCCAAGCTGTAACTCGCGATCTCTTTGCGACGCTCTTCCACACTAAGCGGAGTGGATTTGTATTCACTATCAGGTTTAGCTTTTGCTATCTCTGCAGCTCGACGATGAGCTTGTTCCTCTTTGAGGAACGCCCACTCTTCCGATTCATCGAGCGGATTCTAATAATATTAGACTCAGGGTCCTGTGTCCTGCTCAATGCAGTTAAGACATCAGCGGC
Source organism: Bremia lactucae (assembly GCF_004359215.1). NCBI lineage: Eukaryota > Oomycota > Peronosporomycetes > Peronosporales > Peronosporaceae > Bremia > Bremia lactucae. The sequence continues at coordinate 2,487,466 of NC_090610.1, read as the reverse complement.
ACCACGTTCTCGGAACGGATTCAGGGCCCCCCGACGTTCATCCGGAGGAGAAGGCGTGTAAGAGCGACGCTCTTGCTCCTCATCCTCTGATAGAGTGTGACTTTCAAAGTGCACCATTCCCTCATCGTCGAGGAAGGTGCTAAGAGTCTGTGCCTCACGCTTAATTGTCATGGGACAAAGCAATGCAAAACCAAAAATGTTAGTTGTTTATGTTGCAACCTTAAAGAGTGAGCTAAGTGATGTTTGTTGAGCTTGGGAAGAGGACTGGCTCTTTTGTGTTGTGTAATGGTCACCGTTGAGCATGCTGGTGCGATCCAAGTCGGTGTTAAGTCTCTCGTCACCATGAGTGTCACTACCGGAGGTGTCGTTGCCAGTGCCTGCAGGGTCGTTGACCCCACCGTGCGCGGTGTGCGACTGGCAACCTTGGCTGTCATTACTGTCTAAGCCTTTTTCTCTGCTGTTTCTATTGACGCTACCATCGCCCGAGTCGCTACAATTGTCGGTCCCATTGCTGCAACGGCTGATATATTGTCGTCGCTGTCGTCATTGTCGCTAACTTAACCGCTGTTACTGCTGTTGCTGTTCCGGTCGTCCTTGTGATTAGACGTGGTGTCCTCGCCGTGAACGTCGTCAATCACGGCCCGCGGCTTGGAGCACTTAAGCACGATCGTGGTTGATCACTGAGGTAACCGCTGCTACCTCTTTATCAGCTCGACCAGCTTCCTCGTCCTTGCCATCATTCGCGTCAGCGCTCTCTGCAAAGCTTTCCGCTGGGCTTATGCCCCCCGGATCCGGTCTACCTTCGACGCTGCATGTGCTTTTGGACAGACGTCGGTATTTTTTTTAAATGTCGACAACTGCCAAAACACCGTTTTGAAGCACAAATGTTTAAATAAATCTAGTACCAGGCATGTCTTGCCTTCTGTCGATACTGCCCTAGACGTGGGTTTTGATGCTCTTTCACGTCCGCGATCGATCTTCGTCTGAATCGCAATATTCTTTCGTACAGATGCAATTGTTTTTCAAATTTCGATCATTCGGAAGATGGCAAAAGAGTCAGTCAATGACAATTCAGTTCGCAGAGAGGAGCTTTGCGTTAAGCGAGCGATCGTGGCTTGGTCCAAGTTGGCCGAAAGAGTCACATGAGAAGAAGGCAGTGCGGACACCTGGTGTCGGGTGTTTCGGAGCTGGAAAATGGGAAGTGAGCTATTGTGGCTTGAGGCGGTTAAAATAGAGGAGAAACCCCCACAAATTGCACATATCGTCTCTGACTTTTAATATGATGAAATGGTGAGTCCGTGAGCGAACACGGATAGAATTCGGTCGAAAACTGACGTAGTCGCCAAATGTTGAGTGCGAGCACATTGACCGCAGTATCTGACAAAGGCCAAGCTGCTCTGTGATGTCGTAAATCCTGCTCAATTAGAACCTTACATATGCCGCGAAGGTCGTGAATACCACCGCGAGTGCTGGAGTCACAGGCAAGGGTTTTCGTCCGTCCGAACACCAACGGTTGTGGTTGCTCCAGAGCACGTGCATTGTTGAAGCTCAAAGAACGTGCCCTGCGTCGCGAACGACATCGGTGTGCCCCCCCCGTTCGTCTCGCACGCGCAGCTCGGACGCCAACGATGTCGAGCCAGTCTGGCCTTGCGGCAAAGAGTGGCGAAACGACCGCGATCACGTGACACCAGAGCTGTGAAGCAAGTAAACAATCAAAGAATAAGTGTTTCTCGGTCTCGATCGACTCGCAGTCGTCGCGTACACAGATGCGGATACCTAGACGGGACGCTTCCAAAACCCAGAAGCGCGAGCGAACTGGAAACAGCCGGAACACAAGGCGGAACTGCAAGTCTTCGAAGACCGAAAGAAAAATCTCGCGCAGGTTCTTGCTGTATTCTACAAAAGCCTTGATTCGGTTATCATCGACGCGTGTTGAGAAAACCTTCATTGGATTTGTTTTTTTATAGTTATGGTGTCCAAACGGTGGACAGAAGCGCTGACATCGGGATCGAAGGGATCAAATACTTTCGCGTGTCGCTTTTACACCCTAAGAACGGAAGCAGTCGCTGCAGGCTTGCGAACGACAAGCCTCGCATTAGATTTAATGCACCGAGTCGGTCCACGATCTGTATTGCTTCACGGTACAGCATGCGCAGCCACCGTATATGTACACAAGGTTCGACTTGCAAGTGCGTGAAGTCGATATGACTTCGCGAAAAGTCATAGTGATTCGTCCATGCCTCGCCCTCACAAAGTCACTGAGAGATCAAAGTCCGAGGAAAAGTGAGATTTGCAGCCGAAAACAGCGTTGTGGCTCGGATATTATGCCGAGACACCGCCCAGCACTTCGGCCCTCGTCCACTATCTGCTTCAATAGCTCAGTAGTAGAGCACTTGCTTCGTAAGCGAAAGTTCGGTGGTTCAATCCCGTCTGGGGGCTGCTTCTTGACTTTCGAGCATCAATGCTTCAATTCTGATTAATCTTTGATTGGAGGGTCGTAGAATTACTATTTTCGCCATATTCTTGCCGTCATCAATACGAGTAAATTGTACGATCATTACGCTATGATCTGGTTGCATCGGAGAATACGACGCTGTACTTTTGTTAAGGCTCGGTACATACATTATGTCGATGTCATCTTGACAACACACGCAAGATGATGTAGGTACATTGCACCGCGCACGGGACACGATGCGTATATTAGAATCTTCGAAGTACCAACACCCGCCGCAGAATATTTATCGAGCAGCTTGCGTTATTTAATGCGCTATTCGTTTATTCTTTTTATCCTTCGCTGCTTTTGTAAATGGATACCATATTCACTGGCAGGTGGTGTCGATTTTCCCGCAGCGGCCAACACAAAGTCCTGCTTAGGTTCACTTCTTCAGTCGCACAACCGTTGAATGGTATTTTCAGCTCCAATTACTATCAGGCTCTCCAAACGATAGAAGTCAAGCTCGAAATGAAAGACTTGACTACGAACCATCAGTTTGGGTTTTGGCGTCAAAGGGTCCTGTGAATGCAAAGCAGCCCAACGCACTAAAGACATCGTCCGAGTCTGCATTCTTCTTCGAGAAGCACCACACGACAGTCAAGAAGGCATATAAGCCGTCACCGGTCCCAGCTGTAGCTGAGTCTATGCCAGACGACGAGAACACGGCCCTTCTCAGCATATTTCCTGACCGCGTTGCGGCTGCAGACGCCCAGGTCGACGGAGTGTGCACTCTTCTCGAAAAAGTGACAAATCCTGACAACATCACAAGGATGGCAGTCGCGTCACCTCTCGCTTTCAACAGTGCGCTGTCACTGAAAATGGAAGCGAGTGGCTAAGACGGCGCTAGACTTGCCCAGCTGCATGTCATAAACCGTGTGCTGTGTGCGACACAGCCTAATGAAGACACCACATTTTGCAAGAAGTGAACAATAATAATAGGGATGCAAGTCCCATCTAAGTGTGGTGACATCTTCAAAGTGTGTGCCAAATGGTAGACGTCGTCCAATTCCATCAAGTGGCTGTCTCGAGCGACCAAGGCGTTGGGCACATTTGAGCTCATGCTCATGTCCATAGCACCGACGATCTTCTCCAACGATAACTGGATCCGGTATATCACTGGTGAACCAGTCGAGTGGATTCCAGTGCATCCCACGCCCCTAATTCATCCTAATATCCTCCTACTCCTCCTACGTTCTGAAATCTAGGATTTCTACTTGCAGCAATGGAGAAAGGTGCAATGGCCCCCTTCTTAACGATTTGGAGACTCTCCAAAAGCTTGATGATTTATATTCCTCTTCATCTTCGGTACTGCAACTTGAGGACGTTAATAGGATCGTTGTAATGATAGCGGGGGGTCTAGTCCCTCGTTGCTAGACACCGAGTGGGTTATCTCGACAAACCCTCACAATACTTCTCTCCGTTTCATGGAATACTGGGGGTCTAAGATGAGGGATCATAACAGCCCTCGTAGGCGATCTCCTCCACCCGACGATTGTAAGCAGCGCAAGCATCGCAACTCAGTCACATGCTTTGTCACCGATATCGACGTACAATTCTGGACGCACCAATGACGCCATCATACCTTGCAAGTGCGATTAAGCACATGAAATCGTCGTCAGCACCCGGCATGGACGGTTAGTCTGCTGGCTTCGACCAGGTGGCTCCAATAGTGTTTGGCGGCTGCATACACATCGTCTTTGCCGATCGACTTAGATATGGCAAGCTGCTTTAATCTCAAACGAAGTTGGCAGTGGTGCTCTTACACAAGAAAGGGTCACGAGCTGAGCCTGGAAACTACCGACCCATCGCTCTAATGCAAGTCGATGTGAAGGTCCTGTCAAAATCTTTGACGTACAGGCTACAAAGTGTCACACCAAATTTTATCCACTCAGAACAAAAAGGCTTTCTCAAAGGCCGTTCCATACACCACCACATTGCTTCCTCGCCGATCTGCAAGATCTCGTTACAAGTCGGGATGAAGAAGTGTATACACTTTTCCTGGACTTTGAAACGGCGTTTCATCGGGTCAATTGGCACTACATGTTCAGATTGCTCAAAGTAAATGGAGCTCGCGATATACACAGTGGATTCAGTTGCTGTACACCGTCACTCACGGCACTGCTAATCAACCAAAACATTCAGTCTGCACTATATTCAACATAAGTGGTAAATCAAGGCGATCGGCTATCTGCGCTTCTCTTCATCTTAAACATTGAGCCGTTTGGCAACCTGCTGAGGTCTCACGATGATGTCCGAACGCAAATCACACTATTACAAGCGCGTTCTTCGCGGATGACTCGACTCTTCTGGGTGGATCGATACCAAACTTGCAAGCCCATTTTGAGATTGTGGAGGAGTACTGCAAAGGCTCTGGTGCAACACTCAATATGTCCAAATCGATGCTGCTGGCATTGAACAGAAATCAAGACTGTCCTTTGCTTCTAGAGTACAAGTACTCAACCGCACGGAGACGGTAAATTACCTTGACATCCTGTTTGGGCAATCGTCGGTAGATGGCGCCCTCGTGCATCTTCTAAAGCAGCGCTTGTACGACTGCTTCAAGATGTGGTATCGTAGAGCGCGGACGCTTCATGGTCGACTCCTGGTAGCTCAAACGATAATCCTCTCTCGTTTAAGGCATCACACAGGACATGTGGCAATTCCGGCAACGGTAGTGAAGCGGTAGCAGTCGATGCTGTATCGGTTTGTGCTATGTCGTAAACATGATCGTGACGCCTCGCATGTCCAGCTCATACCAAGAAATTTTTGGTATTAACACCGCCGCGACGGTGATTTGGTAATCCTCAGTCTAACAGCAAATCATTAGCGACAGCAACTGCAGCTTCTCCTGCAGCTTACGAATGCTGCTATCTTGAAGGGAATTCAGAATTCGACGTCAGCAGGTGCCGAGCTGCTGCACTTATTCCTTCCTCGCCCAGGTCGACGCGAAGCTTTAGACTTCCTCACAATCTCTCCGATACGTCACGGTAAATTAACAAAGTGGAGCCTAATTTTATTATGGTGGAAAGCACCATGGACAACGTGGTACAGAATCCGTTGGGAAGTAACGTGGCAAAACCTCCACTCGAGGAACGCACCTGGTATGGTCTTTGTCAGCCGATCTTGTTTCACTCAGATACGACATTTCACTTCGAACAAACTCCAAGAGCCACCACCATCAGAGCACATCGACGGTGTCTTGGAATGGTGGTCGAGCCGCAACGAAGCCTTCGGCTTCATATTTCTTGGGTATTTGGTGTGCGATCGCTTGTGGACTCACCAAGCGTTGGGGATGCTTGGCCATCACAGGACGACTTCGTGCACACATATCTCGCTTCACGCTTTTGTCGGCGTCACTTGGCCTCCAGATGAAGTGCCTTAAAGTATTCTATTTAGAGGCTACACAAATCGTTCAGCGCCTTGAAGCAACATGGCTCATCCTTCAACCTCAGACTCTTCTGCGACCATGCATCCCCTACTTGAGCTCTAGACGCAACGAAAAGGTGTGCTTGATCCACTGATCCCGCGATCTGCACTTGTTCGTGTCGCATGAACATTACAGCCGCCGACAAAACCTCATCGGATGACGATACACTCGCAGACGGCTGGTCGAGAGCAGATCAAAAAGTACTTGAAGTACATCAACTATCTGCGAACGATCCTGCTTCCCGTATTTGAAAACCTGCTATTTCGCCTCGCGTTCCGACTTCTTCCAGTACGCTCGCGGTTTTAGTTTCTAAAAGAGTCTTACCCACGCATTTGCAATTGCGTTCGTGCTAGATGCGAAGCGTTTGAGACTGAGCAGCACTTGATTTTTGGCTGTACGCTTGCGAGAGGGTTGTGGCTGCTGGCTTTCGATATGATGGCTCAATTTTATACTCTTCGGCCCGTCTGGCTGGACATCGCTCTCCAAGGACTATGAGTATCCGTCAGGAATGGAAAAGTGCGGAAGACGTCGTTGCTAACCTGTGGCACGTTCTCCAGGCGGTGACGCTTTTTTTTTTTCACTTCATCTGGTCCGACTAAATCCGATGCCTTTCCGATGGGCGCCAGCCGACTCCGACGCTTGCAGCACTGCATGTGGTGCTAATAATGTTTGCGGCGCATATCCGATTCTTACAGCGACGCTTGTACAAAATAGACCAGCTAAAAGTGCTACAAAATGCACTGCAGGGACTCCGTGTGCAACCACATTGTCGAGCTTTATGGACCATCATCGTAAAAATTACCAGTGTTCGCACACCGGGTTGAAGAACCTGTTGTTCGTTTGGATGAACATGGGCGGTATCTCGCCCAAACCAACTTACATATTTTGTCGGCCATCCCAACAACGGCGCAGCTGCTCCCAGCCTCGGGACCCACAGCCACCAATATTTGGCGCATTCTTTGATCCTAAATGTCTGGGCTCAGCAACGTCGTTTTGAGCTGGACCGATTCCATGGCAATGATGCAGGCTGATGGGCTGCGAAAAATAAATGAAATTTTGATAATTTCGAAATAACGGGAAAATGCTACGACACGTACACGTGGCGACTGGCGCGGGGAGTGCGAGCACTACCTTCGTCCCCAACCTATTTGAAGAGGAACATGGGATCGCAGATGCACTGTCATCGTGCCTGAGGCGCGTACGGGTCCCAGCAGAGGCCGTGTCCGTCCGAAGGGTTGCTCGCGTTGACGCCATCCTGTCGATGTTCTTTTGCTTTTAAAAAGCAAAAGTAAAAAGAAAGCCCAAAAAACGCTTGCACAATCGGATATTTTCAGAACCATATCAGACAAAGCCAGGTAGATTGACTAGTCCACGTCTATAAAATTAATATAGACAACTTTTAACGGAGCTATTCCCCCCCCCCCGCCCTGACTTGAAAGAATGTAATAGTTATAAATTATCGGGTTTGCGATCGCTCCTGATGAATTCGTCGACCTGAGGTATCTCTTGTGGAGAGTATTTCCCCTGTGTTGTGGCTGTCCCTAGACCGTGTATCTATGTTCTGTTTGTAATTTGGCAAACTTTTTTTATATACCCCTATAGCTCAGTTGAAAGACGGTCGTATATTTATCGTTAACACAACCTATGCCTACTCGGCTTTGACAAAAATTGTGCCACCTCGGCCGGCCACACTCGGTGGACTTAAACGTGCCACTCAACGTATATCAGGGATATTACACCCTTGATGACTCGGCCTTAGGCCAACAACAATGCTTTCAGCATTCAACGAATCGTTAGTATAATGAGTATCACTCGACGGAGTACGTGCCGTTCCACTTCTTTTTTCTGAGTCACGGTCAGCAGTGATGATTTTAACATTGGAGTTTATTAACATAAACATTCCAATGTGTTTTCTACAACCCATTCTTTTTAATCTTACTTTTCGCTCAGTTTTTTTTATCTCTGATTTAATTCTAGCCATAGGGCTTATCTTTGCTTATCGATGATACCCGGGGTTCCAGCGGTATCGGAAAGTCTGCTGCATTTGCTGTTTTTGGTTGGCGCGGGGCTAAACCCGTGAACTTTGAGTCGACATGTCGGTGCTTAACCACTGCGCCAACGTGTGACCCCTGCCCCTATAGGTCAGTGGTAGAGCTCTCGCTTCGTAAGCGAAAGGTCGGTGATTCAATTCCACCTGGAGGCTGCTTCTTGACTTTCAAGCATCAATGCTGCAAAACTGGTCAGCTTTTGATTGGAGGGTTATCTTTGCATATGCCAAAATGAGTCGTAATGGAGCTATATGGCTAAAGCTGAGGTAAAAAACCTAAACGGTAAGGAAGACCTTTATAGGACGGATGAAATTAATGGTACGAAACCAACGGTATTCGCCCAATCCTGTGTTAGTTCCATTCTCACGAATAATGACTGCACCGAGCTGAGTAATTTGCATAGCAAAACAGTGGCCAAGCATATTCTTCTTGTATGCCAACAATGGAAACATCTGGTCCAAGGACGACGTTAGGCAGAGGAAGTACCCGTCGCGCTATGGCCAGATAGCCCACCCCATCTCCGTCGAAAAGATTTCAGCGAAGCTGAGGCAGATGAATGCCCCACCCAGACTTGGGGAGGCAATAGCAGTAGTATCGAACGATCTGTTTAACATGCTTGAAGCCGCTGGACACATCAATGCCGGAGAAATTGGCCTGGTAAATATACTCCCGCCCGCCAGATGTCTGGGAGCTGTTAACTGGCTTCAACGAGGATACGCAACTCATATGCCATTTGGATAGCATGCGCAACGCAAGAGTTATCCTCATTGGATGCCATGGCCAGAAGGGAGTGACAATTCTAGGCGACAATTGCTTGGTACGTCGTCTTGCGATCTGGATGTCATGTCAGGAACCGATCCACGATATCGAGAGAGGCTTGTTGCCATGATCAATGAGCTGCTGGCGGGCTACCCACGACGTCTCTCAGCAGTGTCCGACCAGCGAACATGGTACTCATACGAGTCGGCGGATCCCCAGCGGTCATCGGTTGCCTCAAACTCGAAGACTGTGACGTTGGCTGGGGATCGACGCGCTCGCTTGGGACGCTGAGCTGGGACAAGTGGTGCAGCGATTCTCGTCCGAAAGTGATAGCGCTGAGTAGACGCATTCTCGTCCGCTGGCATTGCGGGCGTTACTTGAGACACCTGCAATCACACAGCTGGAAGGGAGGGCTGCACAGATGGAGTGCTAGCCGCAGCTTCGTCCGAACCAGCGGTCGCGCTGCTCTCACAAGCGGTCCCGTGTCGAAGATTCACAGCCGCGACGCCAAGATCAAGAGTCGGGCTCGGGCTGCCCATCACCCTTACGGGCCCTGGCGACGACCCTCTAGTCTTGACCGACACTGATTAAGTCATTTTTGGCACTTCTGTCGGCCTCGGGTACCGCACCGCGTGATCTTCCGTTTAAGAAATGAGTGGTTAACTACTGAACCACCAAAGTGGCATTGATACCAGGACTGGACTTCTTTTCATATATCAAACTGGAAAGTGATAGCTGCTAATTAATGGCGCACATGGATCCGTCATGTTTGATAATACGCCAAAGGCATCATACGCAGAAAAAGAGGACCTGTAAAACTTAATTCCGACCCGCCGCACCTTAATTTCGTGATAAATTGAAAATATGATTACAACATCTCACCGGAAGTGTGGGGTGATGCATGCCGTAAAGAAGCTAGATCAATTGAATCCACCAACTCGAGAGCTGGCTTCAAGTCAAAAATTATCCCGGGTAACTTTAAAGGAAGTGCACTGAGAACGATGCCGAGTTGGCACGCATAAAGGCACCCAAAGATCGTGAGCGCTTAAGCTGGCTCGTCACAGACCGAAGCAATTATCGTTGCGTCTATCCGTACAGCCGACGTAGAGAAGCTCGGAAGTGTGCGCTAGACGTACTGTAGACGAAACGCAGAGCTGGCTCAAGAGGTATGGGCGCCCGCTGGCAAAACAGGGCGTCATTGCGCACAGTCCACATCAGATGAAGGGTGTCACAACGCGAGACCTGTCATAAGTCGCGGATCACAACTTCATGCTCCTGCCAAGCCTGCGTAAGACCTGGCGGTCGCCGAAGGGCAATATCTAGCCACGATGGGATGGCAGCGAAAAAATCGACCAGTCGCGAAATTGGATTGACCACAAGTCAGCTGGAAGGGCACACTCAAAAAATAAGTGCCTCTCTGATTTAACTGCATGGCATCCACCCCGGACGCAAAGATGATGTTGGGATGCGCGTCACGAAGAAATGTGAAACGCGAGCGCACCGGCAAAAGCCGAAAGGCAAGGACAAACTGCAAGTCCGCATAGATTGGAGACCGAACAGGATGTCCAAGAACTTATCTGTCTCACCCCGTTGTAGCACCTTGAATCCAGGAAAACATGGAGAGGTGCTACGTCTGTTAAAGGGCATAAGACGCTCTTGGCAAGATTAAGCTTGGCTCCGGAGCCTTCACAGTAAAATTAAACTAGATCAAGCTGCGCCTGAACACCTGAGAGCGAGCTGGATAGCAACGTGGGATCATCCGCAAAGAAGACACTGGTGGCAGTGTGGTCGTTGGAAAGACATACACCAAGCTCCTCATGCTGCCGGAGCAGGTAACCAAGGGGTTCCATGACCATGACAAATAGCAGTGCTGATAGCGAGCGCGCCTTGTTTGAATCCTCGGGTGGGAAAGAAAGGAGATTGAAGTGGCCATTGAATAGGAGGTCTTATTCAGTAAGTAAAGTCGCCTCCGCAACCCGTGCGATCAAGCACTTGAAACATTTAGCTCCACTCGACCCGGTCAAACTCTTTATCAAAGCCGAGAAACATGGCGTAGGCGGCCTCATCGAGTTCGGTCACCAGATCTTGTATACCAGCGAGAAACCTCACGTGGTGATGAAGAGACCAACGCTTGACAAAACCTTCTGGTCATCATGAATAAGATGTGGAAGAAAAGCTGAAGACGGTACGTCAGCACCTTGGACAACGCATTGACATCTACACCAATCAGCGAGATTTGTCTGAAGCTGTTGGGGCCATTACGCGAACCCTTTTTGAGTAACATGCACAGAGCTGACTTGCGTTGAGAAGGGAGGAGCTCATCACGTGTCAGCTGGTGGTTGAACACAATGCATAGGCATTCACCAAATATATCGAGTGCAATTTGGTAAGAAACAGCAGTGAGGCCATCCATGCCTAGGCAAACTTAGCATGTGCTTTAGTGCTTCAGCGAAGTCAGCACCAGCAATGGGAGCATTAAGAATAGCTTGGTCAGCACCGGAGAGACGTTTATCAATCGTTGCCAGCAGCACCTCTCGGCTGGAGTGGCCGGTGGGTGGTAATGATCCGGCAAGACTAGCCGCATCACCCATGATTGAGCCCTAGTGTGCCCGAAACCTGGCTGAGATGTCCGCCGGGTTGCTCATAGATGGAGCTATCAGGAGTCCGAACTTCTTCGATGCGGATCAAGCAGACGAAAGAAAAAATGAGAAGAAGTTTCGGAATTCTGAATGTGAAAGTCGGAAGCCGAGTCTTTCTTATAGCAACTAGATCGGTGCGCACAGTCCCGGTATGTCTCAAGTGCAGCATGAAACACCGATTGGGAGATACCATCGCTCTAGGAGCAATTAAATAAGGCTGCTTGGTCGGGCGTCGCACGCGCATCCACCAGCGCACCTTCCTGTTGCCGCCGCATGATGCCGCTGAAGCCGAATGGGTTTCTTACATTGTTCCCATGCTTATTCCGGATTGGATGCAATGCGAGGATTTTTAAGCGCCTGCTGTACAGCACCGCGGATGACATCGAACACGTCGAGATACTGTATAAGATATTCAGGAAATCGCCAGTACCCATATCCTTGGGGCTGAGCTAAGGACTTCAATGTTACTGTGTGCCAAATGGTCACCAGCGCCCTTTGGATCAAAGTAGGTCGAATCCCCGTATAACGCGTTGCAAAAATCCGTCGATAATAGAGCGTAGTCCAGCCGGTTCAGTCGTGGCTGTGGACAAGTGTACAGGCGCCTTCTTGAGTGATGAATGTGCCAGGCGTCGACGACTCTTAACTGACCCAGCCAGTCCATACACGCGCTGCGGCCTGGACGAGTGACCAATCGTGGCTGTGCCGAGTTAAGGCTAGGATTAAGTGTTCAAGTCACCGAGGATAATGTGCGTCGTATGATCTTCAAAGCTATTGACAGGGAGACGATTAAAAAATACAGCTTTGTCGTGAGCTTCCGCCGGTGAGTATACGTTGTTGACGTACACTGGGGTACTATTGACCACTACTCGGACGACGAGATAGCGATCCGGGGCAGTCAATTCACGAAGTTCTGCTGCCGTGTCAAAACCTGGAAAATCGGGTCAGAAAAGAGTAAGGACGCCTTCAGACCGGTGCATCGTCCGCGATGTGCTGACTGCGCCTGGATCGCTAACGAGTATTTTATGCGTGAATCAAGTGTGAAGGTTAAACTGGAAGATGGACAGGTGGTGATTATCAGGGAGCTTGGTCTCCTGGATGCAGGAAAAGCTTAATTGGGAGAGCAGGTGTTCGCTCTTCTTGATACCGTTCGTATTGACGGTAAGCAAAGTGAAATTCTGCCACACGACCGCAGTCAAATCCATTCGTGCAACCACCTTAGCGGCGTGTTGAAAGCGGCCTGCCACAAGGACCGGCCGGTCCTCCGATTTTTAAAGCTGAAGCACCTCCTCGTTCTCAGGGAAGAAGCGTCCGCAGCCGCAGTCACGAAGATTTTCGAGGCCATCGAGCATTTCTCCTTGCCATTGACTTGCTTCTAGATCGTGATGCATTGTATGCCGATGGGTGAGCGAAGAAGGACCAGAAGCATGTTGGGGTGGAGAAGACGGAGGTTGTGTGCCGGTATCCAGGGAACCGATCAACCTGTTAATCGTTGGAGCCAGTAGTCCTTCTTAAACATCGGAGGCGCTGTGCACATCAACATCCGCGCAAAAAGCGATGGTGCTCTGGTTGTGCGTACGATAGTAGCTAGAGCGGGGTTCGCATACCGTCTCTTTAGTGCACTGAAGCACACCATCGCGTGTCTTGGGCACCGTTGCTGCCGAAGAAATTTACTCATCTACGAGCAAACGTGGTGGAGTCGGTAGAAGCAGCCACGATTTATTATGTGGAGCTGTGCCATTAGTGACGTTGGGGCTGATCTCACGCATCTCTCGCAGAAGTGCAGTTTTGAACGACAAAGGAGCCCTGACGGAGCTCGTGTAAGTCAGCGAATCAGGATTATTAGACGTATGAAGCGACTTCTGTATGCCGCTCACCATGGCGTCCGCTGCAGCAAAACAGCCGGGAAAGTAAGGAGCTGAAGATTAGCCGTCTTCTCTGCCGCTATTATCTCGCTGATGATCTCCTTGATTGGAGTAGGCACCTTGGATTTCACCACCTCGGTGTGGTTTTTGGTAAGAAAGTGGCTAACTTCCTTTATTGCAGTCAGGTCGCGAGGAGAGTGAACCTTTTGCGGTACGGTCTGGTGCCGTGGGATTTCCACTTCATCGACCTTCGCTGGGCAGCAATCAAACTCGACTCCCACACTGCCTAGAATGTCAAAATTGTTGCTTGTTGTGAGACCAGCGAAAGGCTTTAGACGAGACTTCATCAACATGTTGGCAAAATCATCATCCGCGCGAGAACGTTTGCCCTTGCGCTTGCCTTCGGTCACACGAGCCAATGCAGATTCAGTAGCCGGGACGGTTTGTGGTGGGGGCATAAGGAGCTGAGAGTTATTCAAACTGCTTGGAGGCGACACTACCTGTAATTTCGCAGTGTCTAGAAATAATTCACTGGGCGTTGTATTCCCAGGAGGCTGCAGCAGGGACTACCCAGATATCGTGGATGCACCAGCACGAATAGATCTCTGTTACGAAGTCTCTAACCAGCCAGTGCGTACCACAACAGCAAATGAAGGGTGAGGTGCACTGGCACTCGGCATGGTAGAAGGAGTCGAAGACCGTGGGGCAGCAGTTGCCTTGAGGTCGAGTGCATGGATAGAACGGTGCCCGTACGCCAGTGTATGAGCCGGGAATGGCGAATTTTTTTGCGAGAACCGGGTAGACCCTGCCATCGAACACAAGTTGATGGCAGGCGGTTCCACTCACAACAAGTTTGGGTAGGCAATGGCTTGACCGGAAGTTCATATGCCAGGTGGCGGTAATAAAGACCGCATCCAAATTCACATCACGAAAAGTGCCATAAAGCGGCTGTGCTCCAAGTTCAAAGAAGGTTGCAGTATGAGGTCTGCGTCAAAGTCACTATCGACGCTCGACACATCGAGGAAGAAGCGTTCGGCGAGAATGTCAAAGTCGCCGAAATGATATTTGCCGCCAAGGATCTTAACTGCTTGGTCGGCTAGACTTTGGCATGCGTCTCGAGTCTTCACCTTGACCCGGAGGTTTCCGCCAGGCGTCTTAGTTAGCTGAACGAGTTTATGTAGTTCAATTTGCTGGCTAACGATGGGGTTGCCATGGTCCTTCAGCAACGATGCAAGGATTTTGCTCGGCGGGAACGCTGAAATGCCTGGCCAGTCTCAATGACCATGACAAAGCGCCCCCGAGGCAAAACATTCGAGCGAGCGCGGCCAATGGAGGCGGCAAGCTGACTCCAGTCGCCACCGGATGCATAAAGGGCCTCGATGGCTTAAATGTTCACAGCCTTGGGCCGAGGCATCTCGACACGTGGCGAGGCGGATGCTCCAACGGTGTCACGACGGATCACCGTTGAGCGCTGGAGCAAGGCACGAAGCGTCGACGTACGCGAGGATTCGTGTGCAGTCGACCGTGTGTCATCAGCAGCAGAGAAACGCGCAGCCCTAGCATGGGTGAGTGGAGTGTCTTGGCGTAGAAAGTGTCAGACAGCCCATCCTCGCCAGGATCCAGTAGAGTATGTGGCTGGTGCACAAACGGTGCACGCTGCTGCACGACCATACCATCGCCAAATTCCGAAGACAACTCAGCGGATCCGGATTCACAGGAACTAGTAGACAGTAGATTCGAGGATCCGGATCCGCTGAGTTGTCTTCGGAATTTGGCGATGGTATGGTCGTGCAGCAGCGTGCACCGTTTGTGCACCAGCCACATACTCTACTAAATCCTGGCGAGGATGGGCTGTCTGACACTTTCTACGCCAAGACACTCCACCCGTCCTTCAAAGTGACAGCTTGGCCGAGTGGTAAAGACGTTTGCCTGCTTGGCTAATGGGGCCACCCACGTGGGCTCGAATCTCACGGCTGTCGTTTTCCGTTGTGTCATGCCGCATTATAAAGTCCTTAACGTTCGCTCGGCAGGTCTGTTAGGAATGAAAGGAGCGTGCCTTCGCGTGGGTATACAGCTGGAATGCTGCCTGGGGTACGATT
The DNA here is from genome assembly GCF_004359215.1 of Bremia lactucae. Lineage (NCBI taxonomy): Eukaryota > Oomycota > Peronosporomycetes > Peronosporales > Peronosporaceae > Bremia > Bremia lactucae. The sequence continues at coordinate 2,472,138 of NC_090610.1, read as the reverse complement.
ATCCTAAAAAAGTAGTTCTGGATGAGTCGTCTAAGAATCATATATATAGGCGGAAAATGGATTTAGGGAAGGAACCACATCGGTGGTCATTCGTAAGAATTAGAACGATACAGAGAAGATTAGCATGGCCCCTGCGCAAGGATAATACGCACTATCGAGAGGTATCGCACTTTTCATTCCATGCCTGTTATTCGAATACTTGTCTCGTGGCACGGTCGCACAGAGAGGAAACTCGCTCAGGAGACGACGGCGTTGATGCTTTATCTTGCACAGTTCTCCTCTGGAAAAGTAATAGAAGTACTGGGAAAACTTTTGACTTGAGGGGAGAGGGTATCCTACCCCCGACCGCTGGGTCCGGAATCCAGCGCTCTACTACTGAGCTATTTTCCCGCCCTGACTTGAAAGAAAGTAATAGTTATAAATTATCGGGTTTGCGATCGCTCCTGATGAATTCGTCGACCTGAGGTAGCTCTTGTGGAGAGTATTTCCCCTGTGTTGTGGCTGTCCCTAGACCGTATATCTATGTTCTGTTTGTAATTTAGCAAACTTTTTTTATATGCCCCTATAGCTCAGTTGAAAGACGGTCGTATATTTATCGTTCACACAACCTATGCCTACTCGGCTTTAGCAAAAATACTCTACAACTCATCCGTTTCAATCGGATTTTCTTTCAGTCTTTAATTCTGTTTTTATCTAGCCCTGGAGCTTATCTGTGCTTTACGATACCCGGGATCTCAGAGGTATCGGAAAGTCTACTGCATTTGCTGCTTTGATTGGCGTCGGGTTTGAATCCGTGACCTTTAAGTCGACATGTCGGTAATTGACCACTGCTTCAGGGTGGTAACCCTGTCCCTATAGGTCAGTGATAGAGCACTCGCTTCGTAAGCGAAAGGTCGGTGGTTCAATCGCGCCTGGAGGCTGTTCTTGACTTTCGAGCATCAATGCTTCATTACGGGTTAAGTTTTGACTGGCGGGTCCTAGAATTACTCTTTTCGCATTATGCTTGCCATCATCAATTCGAAATAAAGATTGTACGATCATTACGCTATGCTCTTGTTGCATTGGAGAATACGACGCTGTCCTTTCGTTGGGGCTTGGCTACATACATTATGTCGATGTCATCTTGACAACACACACAAGATGATGTAGGTACATAGTACCGTACAGAACACGATGCGTATATTAGAATCTTCGAAGTACCAACACCCGCCGCGAATATTCATCTAGCAGGTTGCGTCATTTATTGCGCTATTCGTTCATCCTTATTATCCTTCGCTGCTTTCGTACAAGGGTACCGGCTGATTTAAGTTTAACTCAACCCCGCCAATCGTTATAAGACACGATTGTGCGGTGCGCAAGGAGGCGCCATATAAAGTTTGTTATTAATAGAAAAGGGTCAGTAGTAGATAGAAGATCGTTTCGTAGGAAGCTAAATATATTGATACAGTTTAACTTTTCTCTATTCTAAAGCCTTAGTCTAGACCCTTACAGCATTGTTCTCTTAACTTCATAGATACCTTCCTCTGTATCCTTGTGTACGTGAAGTTTCGAGGCGCCCCACCTACACTGTAATCAGTGTAAAGTCAACTATTACTGATCCGTACAAGTGAAATGTGCCCGTTACACAATACGTCTATAATTTCCGGCGCCGAAATTGCACCACAATACAAACGGATTGTTCTCTCATAAAAAGGGATTATAATGGCGACGATTTCGTGTACGCGCCCAGCAAGATCTTCCCTTTGCAATGCTTCCGTGATGTTATCGACACCTTCTGCTGTAGCACAGTAAGGCAACCATAAAATTGAAGCATTAATAAAATTGCTTTGGAAGGGACAGCAGCATTTTGAAGTTAAAATCATCTCCTGACTGTAGTATCCATAAGCCTGCGTACGGAAAAATATGCACTAAGGGGCACAAGGTCGTGGTTGTGCGCACCATTTTAAATCTCCAGCTGCCAAGCTCTTTGCTTCTTACGCTATAAAATGAGTTGGAAAGGACAATTAAATCACTCATAACTTCGTTTCCTTGAATTTTCGGGGCGGTCATTATACAGCAGGTACACGATTGAAGGTAGATATCGGGTTGCTATGTCGTTCGTGAAGATTCGATGTTGATACAACAGTAATTGCGTCAATCGCTCATCGTCAATTGTTCATGATTGGCTAAAATGACCAAAATGATTGGCTTAAGTGATGAAATGTGGTCGGCTCTAATTATGACATTCATTGGCTTAAATGGGTGGGGTGAGTTTGGAAATAGCAAAGGTGAGTTTAGGAATCCATTAAATTATCTTGTAGTAAATTTATTGCACTTAAAATGATTAATTTCGATGTGCAACTCAGCATTATCCCCTTGTGATAATCAAGATTTAGGCTGACAATATCATCACATTAGAAAAGGTGATTGCATCACCATCCGCCATCTACATACGCTTTTTAAACTTATAATTGTCACCTAATAGACGAGCAACAAAGCACGGCTTAAGCCTAAGAACGACAATTTTACTAATTTCACGGCTCGCTAAAGCTCCTGTGGATACAACGTCACTTTAATACGAACGCCTACCTTTGAATTGGCTTTGCGTTCTAGCGGTGTTGCATAAAAATTGCTTTTCGCTTGATCGATGAGGGCTAATTTATGATTTCATATATAATCCGCGATGCTTCAAGCGACGGCAATGCGCTGTGCTAGAAATCTATTGCTTTCTCGACACCGAGCTGGAACAGTGTAGCGGAGCTACCTCGCTCCTAAAGTCAGAGGAAGACTTTAGGACTCAGAGAGTCACTTAGTTCTATTGAACAAATGGGTTTAACAACTCAAGGAGTCGTACAAGCTATCAAAGCTTAAGGAATACTTGTTCAAGGGAATCAGGGGTTCGTAGAACCAGTGGTAACTAGTGCCCAAGAGGATATACCTTAGAAAGGCTTCTATCTCTTACAGATCAATGCGCAAGCCTTAGGAAGGCACTTAACGCTTAAAGATCAAAAGGGGGACTGATCTTTATTTAATTATTTAAATCTAAAAACCTTACCCTAGCTAATTAAAATAGATTTTGGCCGCCAGATTTATATCTGGCGGCGACCACATTTGTTACCCATAATAAATGGGATTTAAGTAACTAACTATTTTAAAATTAGATAAAAGGGTATTTTACCCATAAAATAAGGGTACCACAACAACGGTTCTCCAACCGATGTGTGCCCGGATGGCAAGACTTTCATCTCGTTGGGATCTACGCAATGACGTGCTTGTAATGCAAACAAGGTCGAGAATTCTTTGCCGACATGAAAGTGGTAGAGCTGAAGGACCTCGGTTTGGTGAGCAAGTTTCTAGGGATTGTATCTAGCGTATCCTTCTAGATCCCTCGCGTCAACGGATGACGCTAGGCGTCATCCCTCCTAATGTGAATGCACCTATATGCATCACATACACAAGGGTTGGTATTAAAGTAATTAGACCACCACTCGGTGTGGTCACAAATGTGAACACACCGAGTGGTTGTCTAATTACTTTAATTAAGTAAAGTGACCATCCCCTTAAGTGCACCAAGTGTTTTTAACGGACTGTGTAACATTAGAGCAACTTTAGCCCGTTACAAATATCCATTTTTGGCTTCTACCCACTAAAAAATTCTGCTGTTCATTTGGCCTGTAAAATTTCGAAACTCTTCGAATACCCGTTGTGCTAATGATGAGGTGCATACATTACCATCCAGCTGCGTACTGGAACATCAAAATTCGAGTAGAATTCGTCAAGCGATCGTAGACTTGAAGCTAAGCGATGCACAAACCACAGACCAACTGCACAAGGTTGCTGCTTGTAGTAGAAATTGTCAAGCACGCTGAAATTAAACTGGCTTGTGTTAGTGGGATATTCATCTCGCATGATGCAAAATCGATGGGCGAAATGTTTGCTCTATACAACTGACCATGCTTTGGAATTGAAGTATATGTCTGTAACTTCACATTGTATTTTTCCAAGTGAAGATGACAGCAATCGCAATGATAGCTGCTTTAGACCCATAGAAGCCAAACCTTCGACACTCATTTTATCGCGTACTTGAAGCTCTAGCAACGTCCGAAAGTTCTGCATCAGCTTTACCATTCGCTAAAGATGCGGAACTGGTTGCGTATCAACAACGACACCTTATGATACTTACGATTCTCCTGGTAGTGAGTTATGGATCAATGTCGGTGCTATCTGCGGCGCTAATTTCGTACATGCGTTACAACCGTTATGTTGCGCTTAAAGGTGACAGCGAAGCCTCGCGAAAAACGTTGTTACCTGCATTTGAGCCATTGTTGTGGACTTTGTGCGTCGCGACAGACCTACAAGCTTTGTTTTTCACGATTGCATTAGCAAAAAGATTCTATGTTCCAGGCGGTGATGTTATGTTTGTAGAAGCCATGAGCGCTGCACGTCAGTTCGTGGTCGAGCTCGTGGTTGTGTTCATGCTACAGAAAAGCGTCTCGTTGCCAGCTTTGATGCGATCGATTGTGAGCACGCTCATCTTATCATGCTACGCGTTGCCTTTTGCCTGGCTCATAACAATCTATGGCCAAAGCACCTATACTCTAAAAAATCAATGGATGATGGCGGCAGTTCGCCTCCTCTTTTATTCAGTCTACATGTATATTATTGTTCGTCCACCAGCGCGTGCGACTAGACGAACACTGCGTGAATACTGTGCTTTTGGAATCGTATACCAACTGCTTGAGCTTGCCTACCGCTTCATTTTCATCTATGGGTATATACGCCCAGCTTTTGCGCTCACTTATATTCAATTGGCGTGGGGATCACTTTGCCCCATTTTCTTTTACCGGTTGCTTAAGGCCGACACAGAGCATTGGCGTGGACTTGGACAGCGAGCAGTCGGCTTGCAAGCCGTGTTTCGCAAAGGGAATATTCATGAGCGTGTTTCATCTCAAGGCCTTCACGTTCTTATTGAAATGCACCGCAAGTACATTATTGATTTTTCCTTTCTTGACATAAAGCAGCGTATTGGCATCGGATCGACAGCTGTAGTGTACAACGGACTATTGAATTCAAAGACTCCAGTTGCCATTAAAGTTTATACGCCTACAAGCGTGACGGAAGACACTGTGGCGGCATTCTCACACGAAGCAGCACTTTGCGGAGTGCTCAACCACCCAAATATCGTTAAATTTTACGGTATGTGCGTTTCGCCCCCGACGATCTGTTTAGTGTCAGAGCTATGTGTGGGTAGTCTTGATGTGGTGACACAAGCCTTGGCGCTACAACACCAACACGCTCGACGCCAGCAATTTTTGATCAATATTGGCTACATGATTGATGCCGCACGAGCGGTTGCTTATCTCCATAGCTTCTCTCCCGCTTTTGTTCACCGTGATATCAAACCAAGCAACTTTCTGGTAGATGTCGAAGGCAACGTTAAGCTTACTGACTTTGGCGAGTCTCGCAGTCTGCCAAAAGCCGATATTCCCTGGGAGATTAGCGGTCTCAATGATCCAAAGATCAATGCCGTCGTGAGTGCCGCAGCATCGGTATTACATCCTGTTACTGTCTCGAGCAGTCTTTCACCAGATGCCGAGCACTACCACGAGTATCCAAACTCGATGACAAATGCAAACACCAATTTACACAGCAATGGAGGAATCCCAACGGACACTGCCGACGAAGAATTAAGACTTAAGCCAAATTTAGGCAAAAGTGCACCGGAGATGACAGTCAAAGGGACAGTTGACTATATGGCACCAGAAATAATCAATGGACGAGCAGGCGTCGCTGCCTATGAAGAGTCAGCCGACGTCTACTCGTTAGCAATCACTATGTGGGACATCTTGAAACCGGGCTCGGAAAAATACCCTGGTACAAATGACAACCATTTGCGCGTGCTTGAGTTGGTCATGTCGGGCACTCGCCCAGAGCTCGACCGTCAATTGCATGTCGGTCTTGCAGAAATTATCACTAGCATGTGGCATGGGGATGCAACCGTTCGCCCAACCGCTCAAAAAGTCGTCGCGGCTCTTGAATGCATTCAGGAAGAGGTATGCTCAGCATTCGCATTAGAAATGTGGGATGGATTACACCACGAATCAACGTTGCTTAGGAATGCTGGATCGGGTAGAAGCGTCAAGAGCTTTTCCGGCGAGCTAGCGACGCAAAAGATGCAAGATATTGAAGCTGTAGGATCAGTAGGCGAAGGGATTCGTCTTGGCAACATGCTTATGAACACTGGTCTTTTGCATCATCAAAAGCACTCGCTGCCTTTTAAAAGCAGTGACGATGTTTATTTTTTCGACGAGGATAATGTATCTCATTGCCAGCCATTTATCGTCCTAGAAGGCCACTCTCGTAGAAGCGGCGCTGGCTGTACGACTGCAAGGCGCCGTCCAGGATCAACAATGGGAGGTCCACTACCATCGCAACTTGTGCAAACTTCCGGGTGGTTTAAAAGTTTACAGCGTTCGCATCAGCCGACGGATCAGACGCCTTCGTTCTTGACAACGTCAACATGGGTCATGAATTCAAAGGGCTCCTCCTATGACACTATTGCGGCATCAGAATCGCCCCAAGAAAACAGTGCTTTCGCTTTTGTTGACGCTGCAAGTAACGAAACTAAAGAGACGGAAGAATGTGCGTGTCGAAAGCTTGGAGAGCGACCCAACGTACGCAAAGCGGCTCGTCATCGATTCCTTCGCAAGTACCGTGCAATACCAGAAGATAATGTTCTTACTGCCAATTTGTTGCAGATAGAAGAATTAACGTCACCCCAAGACCAACAATTTCTGGACGAGTTCGACACACTAACAAAATAGCTTGATTTCTTGGCGGGAAATTAGCAATTCCTTTTCCCGCCACTGCATGTAATTGGTCAAAAGCTTAACACGTTTGAAGATAATTAACGGGCTGATGGTCTCCCCCGAGTGTCCAATCTGCTCGCGTCATGTGCGCTTAGATAATCTTCTCTTACACGTAGAATCTTGTCTGTCAAAGCAGGAACAAAACAAAATATTGCTGCCGTTTACCAATATAAAGTCTTCACAACCGGAAATCTCATCATCCACATCGCCCCCTGCTGTCAAGAGACGCAAGCACTCATTCGATGACGTTTCGGCTACTCCACTAGCGGAGAGGATGCGACCTAGGTGTATAAATGATGTGGTGGGTCAGGAGGAGCTTCTTGGCTCTGGAGGGTTGTTGTCCTCGCTTATTGAAATCGACCGAGTGCCCAATATGATCCTGTGGGGGTAATATGATTCAATGATAGTATCAATGTTTTCTCTTATTTTACATTGTTCTATCTTACAGACCCCCAGGATGTGGTAAAACGACATTAGCTCATGTAATTTCTAAGCGGACAAAATGCAAATTTATAAGCTTGTCGGGTGCGACGTCTAAAGTCTGGGACCTGAAGAACGCGATTGATCGAGCCAGAGCTGAATGCAAGCTATTTCATCGAAGAACCATTGTCTTTACGGATGAAATTCATCGCTTCAATAAAAGTCAGCAGGATATTTTCTTGCCGCCGGTGGAAGATGGCACGATTACATTAATTGGTGCCACAACTGAGAATCCATCATTCGAAGTTAACAATGCCTTGCTTAGTCGTTGTCGTGTGTTTACGCTTAATAAACATACCCCAGAATCCATCGAAAGAATCCTTCGACGAGCTGTGCAAGATGCTGATTTTGGAGGCATGCGATCCTTAACGACAAACCGAAACTTAAACGCAGTGCCATATAGCACTGCAAATTGCCACAGTAAAAATGATGAAAAATCATCGATCGAAGTCGATGATGAGGCGCATAAGTACCTGGCTATGCAGTGTGCTGGTGATGCGCGAGTTGCTTTAAGTTGTTTAGAGATGGCCCTTCAAACTGCCCCTGTGGATACACAGAAAGGATTGGTGCGAGTTTCTTTTGCGCACGTTCAGCACTGCTTCAAGCATCGACAAACAATTTCTTATGACCGCAACGCCGACATGCACTACGATTGCATTAGTGCACTGCACAAATCTGTTCGTGGCAGCGATGAAAATGCGACACTCTATTGGTTGGCACGAATGTTGGAGGGTGGTGAGAACCCCTTGTACATTGCTCGGCGTCTCATTCGAATTGCAAGTGAAGATGTTGGGCTCGCAGCGCCTGAACTACTACCGATGGCTATTTCGTCGTATCAAGCTGCTCACTTTATTGGAATGCCAGAATGTGATGTCGTTCTCGCACATGTTGCAACGATGCTGGCGCGTGCGCCTAAATCCATTGAGATATATTCTGCGTACAAACGTGCTAAAAAATCGATTCAAGAGTGGGATAAAGGCGCTCTGCCGGACGTGCCGCTCCATCTTCGTAATGCGCCTACGAAATTGATGACCGATTTGGGTTATGGCAAAGATTACAAATACAACCCGGACCATTCTGCAGATGAGCTGAAGGATCAATCGTATTTACCGATGGAAATGCTTGGCTCAAACTTTTTTGAGAAAGAAGAATATGATGGATAACCATATTGGTTGACATTAAAGTAGTGCATTTTTTGCATGTACTTATTATTATGGAGATCATCCACGACGGCGACTTAAGGCTGTAAGCGCTGTCAATTTTGATAACTTATGGAGCCCACATAAAATATATTGCGCCCTTGATATTTAATCCTTAAAATTCTACCTCAGATCCGCAATCGCGAAATAGTCTTGGCAGCTGGTTAAAATTGTCTGACGCCCAAATCGTAAACCAAGCATTTAAACGAAGGCCAACAAATTGCACAGAACTTTCGCATGCGCATTAAAGTCTTGCAATTATAAGCGCAGGAATGGAGTTCATGCGTGGGAGTTTCATCTCCAACATGCTCGGAAAGAGCACTTAGCTTGTATTTTCTGGCGTCCTATAGAATTGACACGCAGGGGTGGTGGTACAAATGGGTGTCATATAGCAGTGGCCTATCGATAATATTATCTTAAAAAAGATGATATTATCCATTCTTGATTATATTCTTGGAGACAATAATATTTATGCAACGAGCTACCGTTACGAAAGGCGTTTAATGATCAAGTCTCGACATCCTGAAATAACTAAATGTAAAGACTTCGCCTTCAAATACTCTCAATATTGGGACGTAAACCTCCTATCCGAGTCTTCTCATCGATAACACTTTCGTCCTTCGATGAGCAGCTTTTACAGCACGAGTTCAAAGCTCGATCAGAGCTTCTGAAACTCAAGCAAGGCAAGCGTGATGTTCACGCTTATGCCCAGCACATACGACTCTTAGCAAGTTGTATCGCGAAGAACTTAGTCCATGAACACACGTTGACTACGGTGTTCATGCAAGGTCTAATGGATGGTCCCGTAAAGACCCACCTGTTCCGCTTGGGACTGGATACGCTTCAAGAAGCAATATCCGTTGCGGAACAGGAGGACTTTAGCTTGAGACAGGCTCAAGCTAGTTTGTCATCGTATCGTCCTCTAAAACGACACGAGCTTGGAGGTCCAGAATCTATAAACCTCTCTTATGTCGAAAGCGAGAAACCTAGCTTTTCGAACAAAAGGTGATTGCAAATTGGGATACTACGCTCATGAGTGCAGTGCTTCACGCCCAGTACCCAGAAGTACTGAACGTAATTATGGACCGAGTGCCAAAAAGGGCAACGGTCGCGAGTTCGACGTTGTTGCGAAATCGCAACAACGAGGAGGACCCCTAAAAAAACGGTCGGGGTTAGAAGGGGGCGCAACGCCCTACTAGTAACCTCGAGATTATTTGTAAATCTCTTGAAAAAAGTTGCTCCAGACACGCAATCAATATGTGTCTCTGAACCTGGCGATGACGTATCCCTCATCACCTTGAAGTTAAAAGTGAGAAATGACGTAGGGCCCTAGTGGACTGTGGGGCGTCGAATAACTTTATTCGTCGCCAGCCACTAGAGGGTCGTAGGCTCAACTATGTTGAGCGCGACAGCTCTCCAACGAGGATGACGGTGCGTCTAGCGACAGGCGCATCGATAACAGTAATGAAACGCGTAGTGAGATTTCACTACACGTTAAAAAATATACAGTACGATGATGATTTCATCGTACTGGATTTGGATGACAAATTTGATGTCATCCTAGGTT
>NC_090610.1:2452239-2461944 GCF_004359215.1 Bremia lactucae | reverse complement strand
TATTTAATTCTATTAAATATAAATCAGTCTGAAATTTACTACCTACTTGGTAAGTGCGCACGAGGAGACGGATTACCGCTCCCGTGACGTCACTTCACCAGAGTTCTTAGTGTGTTGGGTGAGGTCGCTTGCGCGCCCACCACAACTACCTCACTGCACGCAAGAGAAGCAGGTGCAAACCGCTTCCTCGCTGTGCTAGGGTGTGTGCTAAGTAGAGCGTGGCCGCATTGCGACGTGCCCGTCTACACTCTGAGTCTGAAAGTCTTCCTCTGACTTTAGGAGCGAAGTAGTTCCGCTACAGAACTGCACTTTATTTAGTTATTTAACTTTGAAAACCTTACCCTAGCTGAATGTTAAAATAGATTTTGGCTACCAGATTTATCTCTGGCGGCGACCACATTTGTTCCCAGAATAAATGGGATTTAAGTCACTAAAATTAGATAAAAGGGTATTTTACCCATAAAGTCAATGTACCACAACAACGGTTCTCCAACCGATGTTTGCTCCATTACACACTTGGTTCTACGAACTTTTGGATTCCTTGAACTAGGATTCACTAAGCTTTACTATCTTGTACGGCTCACTGAGTTGTTATACCTATTAGTTCAATTAAACTAGGTGACTCTTTGAGTCTATAAGTCTTCCTCTGACTTAAGAGCAAGAGAGGTCTGCTACACCAATTTAAGCTTTCTGTTACCGAGCTGATTAAAGAAAAAAAGCTTTATTGTGAAGTAAAATTAACAAATCGTAAATGTTCAAATACTACAGTACTTTTATGGACTTTCATCCGAATAATTACATACTATCTTTATCAACCACGTTCGCTACTATCGAAGCGACAAGTCATTTCGACTATGATCAAGTTTGTGTTGATGGTGAACAAGCAAGGCCAGACGCGGCTAGCACAATACTACGATTTCTTGTCGATCCAGGAGCGTGTGGCGCTTGAAGCTGAGATAATTCGCAAGTGTTTGGGCCGCAACGAAACGCAGGTTGGACTCTTTGTCCCTCTCGACAGCTTGTAATGATGTTGTCTCACAAGTGGTGTCATTTGTCTGTATAGTGCTCTTTTGTAGAATACCGTGGCTACAAGGTCATTTACAGACGATATGCGTCGCTTTTCTTTATCGTGGGCGTCAAGGATGATGACTCGGAGGTGCGGAATTTACGGAAAAAAATACAGCAAGATGTAATGTTTGCATGATACCTTATTGATACAAAGAACGAGCTGGGGATCTTGGAATTCATCCACGCACTCGTAGAGACTATGGACAAGTATTTCGAGAGTGTGGTACGTACAATTTAACAAAATTATGTTGACAGGGCCGGTTTTAAGTGCTCATCTGTTTGAATATGTTCGCTGTTTCCGACTGCAGTGCGAGCTTGACGTAAGCGATATGCATGATTCGAATTACTGTAAGATTGGCCCTTATGTTTTTGCTGCAAATAGATCATGTTCAACTTGGAAAAGGCACATTTTATCTTGGACGAAATGGTCATGAATGGATACATCGTGGAGACGAACAAAATTTCTATTCTGAAGCCTATCCATCTGATGGAGAAGGCTTCATAGTTTGAACACGTCATTTTCAGCGAATCGCAACATATAGTTAAAAAAATGTGCTTGCGCTGTTTTCATCGCTATACGGAAGGGACAAATTCGTACAATCAAACCTGGAAAATCATAGCGCAATATGTGTGAAAATGATTAATAATGGCAAAATCCTTCCTTTTTGTAATCTTCTGATCTTTATTTGCGTACTAAGCGAGGATTGGTCAGCAATTATCATCAGGACTGGTCTAGGGAAGAAATGCAAGGCTAACTTTTTGTCGGAGAAAAAATTGCTCGGTGACGAGATGTTTCTCAAAATTAGTCCCAAAACGACGACGAATTTCATTGGGTATTTTCATCTTCGCTGCACAAGAAAGACTTGACGTGAATCCATTACTTGCAAGCAGCAATTGCTACATTCAGAATGGAAAATAAATGCCGATGCTCGCAACTAACCAATAATTTAGACTACATTTTCCAGCACAAGAGCGATTCCTTGTCCACCACCAATGCACGCCGACCCGACGGCATATTTTTTACCCGTACGCTTGAGAGCGTGCGCAAGATGCGCCGTGATACGACTTCCAGAAGCACCAAGCGGATGCCCGAGCGCAATAGCGCCACCGCATTGATTTACAATGTCCGGATCAATTTCTAGCACCTTGACGCAGGCCAGCCACTGAGCGGCAAAGGCTTCATTGATATCGTAGATTGCAATATCCGACTTTTTCAGCCCCGCGCGCTTCAATGCACCCGTGATGGCTGGTACGGGACCAATGCCCATAATTCTTGGGTCGACGCCTGACACTTGATAGCTCGCGAGCCGCGCCAAGGGCGTCAAATTGTGTTCCTTTACAGCATCCTCACTGGCAAGCAGGAGCGTACCAGCACCATCCGTGATGCCAGAGGCGTTTCCTGCGGTAACCACGCCGTCCTTTTTAAATACAGGCTTTAGCTTGGCAAGCTTATCAATATCAACAGTTCGAGGGGACTCGTCCACGGAAAACATCTCTGTCTTGCGTCCGGCCTTGACCTCCAGAGGTGCAAGCTCGGCATCGAACCATCCAGCTTTATGAGCTTCGACCCAGCGTTTTTGGCTACGTAAACCAAAGGCATCACACTCCTCGCGCGTGATATTGTACTCGTCTGCCAGATTCTCGGCCGTCATGCCCATAGGCGTCTTGGCATACGAGTCGGTAAGTGCCGACCAGAGCGTGTCCTGTAACTTGAGGCCAGCGCCCAGCGCCACACCAAAGCGCGCTTGGTGACCATAGACGGCCAATGGGCTTTGTGACATGTTCTCGGCCCCACCGCAAAGAGCGATCTTGGCGTCGCCTAAGATAATTTCGTGCATCCCGCCCACAACAGACTGAAAGCCGCTGCCACAGAGGCGGTTTATAGTTAAAGCGGGTTTTTCCTGTGGAATGCCAGCCTTAAGCTGTACGTGGCGCGCAATGTATGCGCCATCTGGGGACGTGGGCGCCACGTTGCCCACTTGCACCATGTCAACGAGCGCTGGATCCAACTTGGCGGCTTCCAACGTTGCCTTGGCAGCGTGGGCGCATAAGTCTGTGGCCGAAATGTCTTTAAGCTTGCCGCCAAAGCTGCCGAATGGCGTGCGCTTGGCTGCCACGATGTAAACGTTCTGAAGCGTCATTAGAGCCAAATGTTGTGTCGAAGAGAAGATGAAATGTCTGTTGAAGTTCCTATCAAGAAGCTAACGTGTATTTGTTGTATTCGCAAATAACGAAAACGTTTGGTAATATCGTACAAGAAGTTTCGGTCATATCTGTAATTTGATATATTTCTGTACACTCGTTCGTTAACTAAATACTTTCTTCAAATGACGCCATTTTGACTGAGACCTCTAGCGGAGGATCCAAGTCGTCGAAAGAGTCGCGACGTCGCTTTCGGCCAAAATTCTGGCGCTCGATCTGCCATGCCCGTGCAAGCTCATTAAATTTATAAAGCTTGTCGCTTTCGCTAATGACGCCGTTGAGTGGGCGGGCATAGTTTGCTTGTGTAAAAACAGCTCCGCTGGGCACAGCAGTCGCCGGGATCGACAAGATATCCCGCGCAAGCTTCGCCAGCGACGGAAAGCGCGTTTCGTTCGACTTCCACCACAAAAATGGGTCGGATCGTTTGTCGCGAATAAGAGTTGCATCAAAAAAGCGATCGACTTCGTCGCCATCGATCGTGTAATCCGGCATACCCTCGCCAATATCAAGCAATTTCTCAAACGTTGTATACGCTGCCGACACATCGTGTCTCGCCTGCTCGTCGTCAAACCTCGTGTCGGACGGCGTTTCGTACGCGCTTGTTCGAAGTATCTCACGCAAGAATGTCTTCTTAGAAGCCTTATCCACGCACTCATTCGAAAAGCGGGGGTCTAAGATTTTCGCAAGCCGAAAGTATGGCGACGAGTGTTCTGTATGATAGGAATCGAGACTAGCTTTTACTTTTAAGCAAACCGCTTGAATTTTGTTGTATGCACTTGTCGTAAAATTCGACGCCGATGCAGCGGTATTCTCACAAAGATCTACAATCGCCTTGCAGACATTCGTAGAGGTGCTCAGCGAAATGTGTTGCTGGACACTCTGGCACGTGGTCATTTGCATGCATTTTTGCAAAAATGTAGCCACCCATACGAGCAAGTCCCACTCAATTTCCTCCAGCAGATATACGTCCATATTTTGGGTAGCATCACCATACAGGGCATTGATTGTGTCCTTTATTTTAGCGCTTTCCAATATCATTGTTATGCTAGACTTCCAATATCTTGGTGAATCCAAATTCGGTAGATGGTCTGGGTATTGTAGGCCCACTTCCGTGGTGCGCAGCGCAAAATGCTCTTGACTTTCGGTTGTCGACTTTAAAATCGAGAGAAGCGAGCGAAGCTTTCCAATTTCGTGACGAATCTCCTTAATGGCCGCACGTACGCCCGTATGTATAAGATGCCCCAAACACGTCAAATTCCAATGTGGCGCAATGTTATCTAATCCTACAACTGTTTTTATCTTTTCACGCAAAAAGCCCATACCAACTCCTAATTCGTTACCCATTGGCGTAACTCCGCAAAATAATTTGTTACCAGCGCCCCAATTGTTTTGAAGCACATTGAATAACAAGTCCGACATGAAGTATGCATTAAATTCTGGTGGGCACCCTTCCAGACCAACTTGAATTGTTTTACGCTCCCATTCCGCGTTGACCCAGTGGAGATAAATGGCCATGTATCCTTTGCATACTGATCCTGACCACGTATCACACGAAAATGTGACGCGACCAACCACTGAACGATTTATATATTCCCCTACGCGCGTGAAGAGTTTGTAATACTTTCGCACCATGGCTTTCTGTAAAATATCTACCGGCGGAATCACTGGTTTAAAACCTGCAGCAGCCAAAACATCTAAAAATTTCTCGTGCTGCACCACAGCCAAATCTTGCTGGTCATCTATAATCCACTCAATCAATGGGCTAGTCAAATTCTGACGTTTGCTACCTGATTGCAGCACAAAAACGCTTTAAGTAATCAAAATGTATCAATTAGACCTCAAAACTCCAAAAACCTGCAGTATGATTGGCAAATTGCACCATGGCTGGGTTCTTATTTTGCGCAGCTATCTTCTTGCCTATAATGGAATTGGCCGGTATTTCCTTTGCACTCTTTTTTTCCTTCTTGCTTAGAGAACTGCTATTCGGATAATCGTTATGCCGCTTGGCATGTCGCATCATAGATGACGTGCCATGCCGAGTGCTAAAAAATTTATTGCATATCATGCACTTCGCTGAGTCAATAGAGCCGTCGAGTAGACCACTACTGGAGCAGGGCGTAAAAGTTTCCCACACGACGCTCGTAAGCTTCTTTTTGCGTATCGTCTCCTCTTCGAACTTTACTGGCATAACGTCTGGTCGATTGTTAGATATTTCCCAAATAATTTTGATATTGTCCGCCGTAGCGGACCGCACGAAAATGTCTTCGCTTAACCAGCTCTCCTCCACCGTAGTGCACGCGCCGCGCTTGCTCTTGTTTCTAATTGGCTGAATTTAGAGAAGAAGTTTACATATTTGTCATGGCAAGTCAAGCAAGAACAATACGGCGGAACAAGTTAGCAGAAATGGTAGTATAAGCAGTGGTATTGACGACGCACACGACGCTCACGCTCGACCAAGCAAGCAATTGTTAGGTTTGCAACTCAAAAGGTGGTGTGCTCCTTGACGGGCTCATTGGATGAAAAGATAATTGTAGGTTGTCGACTTCGATAATCGCACTGAAAATAGATGTTAAATAAAGGGAACCACACCGTACAGCCACACACCCTATGTTTCAATTAAATAAAAGCTACAGATTAAGAATATAAAGTCTGTGGTAGATTCACTTTATGGGTAAAATACCCTTTTATTAAGATAGTTAGTTACTTAAATCCCATTTATTATGGGTAGCAAATGTGGTCGCCGCCAGATACAAATCTGGCGGCCAAAATCTACTTTAAAATTTAGCTAGGGTAAGGTTTTCAGATTTAAATATTAAATTAAGTGCAGTTCCCCTTTTGATCTTAAGGCATTAAGTGCCTTTCTAAGGCTTGCGCATTGATCTGTAAGAGAAAGAAGCCTTTCTAAGGTATATCCTCTTGGGCACTAGTTGCCACTTGGTTCTACGAACTCCTGAATCCCTTGAACTAGGATTCCTTAAGCTTTAATAGCTTGAACGACTCCCTGTGTTGTTAAACCCATTAGCTCAATAGAACTCAGTGACTCTCTGAGTCTGAAAGTCTTCGTCTGACTTTAGGAGCGAGGTAGCTCCGCAACACCTGGTAGCACTCGTAGTCAATCTACGCCTGAGCTTTTACGGGACTAAACCCTCACGAAAATGGAAGGTTCTAAAATTGTCAAAAGCGCAACGCGCCGCTTATGACAAGCTCAAAACCTTATTCGGGCTTGAGCACGTGGAATTCATTATCTCCCAGCGACCAGAGGCCCTACATGCAAGGCTTGAAGACTTTATGCGGCACGAAACCTCCCTGATCGCTCAGGTACAGGACCACTTAGCGGCATCAAGGCCAACTCGGTACATCTCTGTACCTGACTCAGAGCCGAGGGCTCGCCCTCTAATTGTAAATGTGAAGACATTTGAGGGAAAAGAGGGAGAAAATCTCCTTTTTTAAATTAAGCAGATGGAAATGTCCATTGATTCCGACTTGTTCTTAATAAAACGGCAAAAGGTGGCTATGGCCATTTCCAAATTGGAGGTAGAGCCATGGAGTGGGCACTATCGTGCAGCACGTCCATAAATGACGCTTTTCCTCATGGGATTCGCTGAAACAGCAAATGACCAGCATGTTTACACCGCCTGACAGGCTTTTTCGCATGCGAGCACGGCTCCTAGCGACTCGACAGGGTAAAAGAACCCTAGGGGACTTTGTCCAGGAGTTGAAAACTATCATTGCATCTACGCATCAAGACCCGATGCAAGAAGCAATTGTAGTAGCCAATTTTATATGGGGTCTCATGAGGGCGTTGCCTGGACGGAATTGTTCCGATCTCATCTGGCTACGTTCGAAGAGGCAGTTGCCATAGCGCTACGCGCCGAGTTTGACTTTCAGTGTGCTCGCGTTAGCGCGCCTGTTTACCGAACAAGCTCTTCGAGCACACGGGTTCCGTCTAATAGACCGGAACCTATGGATTGAAGCCTCGTTGAGGAAGGAGAAAGCCTCTTAAGCTGTGGAACAGCATAAGACCATCCGTATATGTTATATGTGCGGAAGCACGAAATATTTACGTCCTGCCTGCCCTCTTCGATATTCGTGTAAAGCTCGAAAGAGCTCCAACTCCGACCTATACCAGAGATCTGGTACGGTGCGGGAAAACGTCGATACCCAGTAGGTGCGGGGCGCCCTACTGGGGAAGACCTAGGTTCTGTTGGACCTCAAAGAGGTGAGAATAAACAGAACCTAGTTCCAATTAGCTCGGTGCTGAATGGCACGGGGCGAGAGTACAAGCCTGGCTTGCTAGTCGCTCAAGCGACTGTAAAGGGCTTTGATAAGTAGTGGTCAATTTTAATTGACTCAGGAGCGTCTTGCAATTATGCTCAACGTTTTTCCCTTGAAGGAAGTCAACAATACGTTGAGGCGCTTAGGGCGCCTGAAGGTGATACAATCACTGTTCGCTTAGCGACTGTAACTCGTGTCACTGTTCCTAAAGTTCCATTGAACTTAGGTATTAAGTTTCTGGACTTTGACAGTATGGAACGCTGTCTCGTCCTTGATTTGGATTCGAGATATGATCTCATCCTTGGTATGGCCTGATTTGAAAACCATGAGCCATGGATTGATTAGAGGTCTAAGACCTTAGGCGCCACGCGCAATGTTCCTAGCAAAGTTTTGGAGAGTCATGAACCCACCTTTCCTAGGCAACAAAAGCGCTATTGGCGCGGATCATTGAATGAGTCTGTCAGTGTTTCAGACATTGGCATTTCTGAGTTAATAAACTCTAATGTTAAGAACATTAATCCTCATCCCGACTCAGCAAAAATAAGTGGAACGGCACGTACTCCGTCGAGTGGCATTCGTTGTAATAACGATTCAGTGAATGCTGAAAGCATTGTTGGCCTAAGGCCGAATCATCAAGAGTGCAATATCCCTGAGATACGTGGAGTGGCAGGTCTAAGTCCACTGAGTGTGGTCGGCCGAGGTGGCACCATACTGGGTGTCAATAGTGACACTATTGGCGGTTCGCCAGGGCATTTTGGATCAAACCCTTCCAATGCACGTGAAGCGACACGTAAATGTTCGCTGGATAAGGAAGTTGAGTTACCTAACTCCTTGTCGGATGTCAAATTAGACACCATGTCTTGTATAGAACCAATACAGGCTGGAAAACCCAGGGACGTGAATGTCCCGGCCTCCAAGAGGCGTATTGTCTCTACTCCAAGACAGGATGGACACGAAGCGTGTATACCCTCACAAAGTGATATGAGTGAGCAATTACATACGCTTGTAAATGGTGTAACCGGTAACATTGAGGGTGGAGTTAGCCTTGCGGCAATCCTGTAAATGGTGTAACCGGTAACATTAAGGGGGAAGTTAGCCTTGCGACAATCCCTTCGTTACATGATCTGTTAGAGCTATACGAAATGTCTATTGATGAGTGCGGCCGAGCCTTAAAGGCTGGCGACTTATCTGAAATGGTGGTCATTCGACCAACAATTGAGTTAAACTCATCGTCACTTCTAGACGAACCTGTCCTGGATGACACAAAAGCTGCACTTAATGCGCGAAATGGGTCATCGATCCTTAAAGATCCTACGGATCCCTTTTATTCCTTGACTAAGAAATTCCAAGATGTGGTATATAATAATCCACCATCTGTTTTACCTCCGGATAGAGGTGTTCCTCATGAAATTGACTTGGTTCCGGGACCAAATACTGTGTCACAAGACAATAGCCTTTGCCAAGGGAGCAGTGTCACGTCATTGACGACTTCTTCCTTGATAAGCACGAGGCTGGAATGGTACGAGAGAGCAAATCTCCTCATTCGACACCGACATTTTTGTCAAAAAGCCAAATGGTAAATGGCGCATTGTACATGCTTATAATAAGCTTAATGCTGTCACTATACCAGCACAGAACCTCCATTCCTAGATTGTCTTCAGAACAATATGGTGGGAATGTACAATGTACAGTGCATTGGACTTAGTCGATGGTTACTACCAATTGCTCATGCGAGCTAGCGATATCCCGCTTACAGCGATTAGCACACCAAGCGGCATGTTACGGGAATGGCTGGTTATGGCACAAGGGCTTTCCAACGCCCCGGCAACATTTGATCGTCTAGTGACGCAACTGTTTCGCCCTCATCGAGGTTATGCACAGACTTATTTCGATGAAATTTTTGTCCATAGTCGTGGGGAGTAGGGTCGGTCGGATATGGAAAACCATTTAGACCATTTGCGAGCAGTGCTCGAGTGCATGCGCACAAACAAATTGTATGTCAATGCATCTAAATGCATTTTTGGCGCAGACGAAATTCCTTTTTTAGGATGCTTCATTGGAAAGCGAGGCCTTAGAGCGGATCCCGCTAAGGTAAAAGCCATAGTAGATTGGCCGGTTCCTAAAAACCAAAAGGATTTGCGTAAGTGGGTCTCGCCAATT
>NC_090610.1:2437488-2451225 GCF_004359215.1 Bremia lactucae | reverse complement strand
CTACCGAAAGATTCAGCCGGTAACTCCGGTATAGTGGTCTTTGTTGACCGTTTGAGCAAAATGGCTCACTTAGCGGCCGTGCCGGATTCCATTGATGGAGAGGGTACAGCTAAGCTGTTTATCGATCGCGTGTTTCGACAACATGGTTTGCCAGTGGCAATTGTATCTGATCGGGACCCCCGTTTTACGGGTAAATTCTGGAAATCAATTTTCCGAGTGCTTGGCACCAGATTGGATATGTCCACTGCGGACCATCCGGAGACCGATGGTCAAACTGAACGTGTCAATCGCGTCATTGAAGACGTTTTACGCAGCGTGAGGGCTCAGACACCAAAGCGCTGGAGCTCAATGCTCCCAGTAGTGGAATTTGCGCTAAATAACGCTGTTCATGCCTCTACAGGCTATACTCCGTTCTATGTAAACGGTCTTACACGCCCACGCGTTTCATTAACGATACCACTGCGTGGTTCATGGCTTGGTGGGGTAGAACTTGCCAATAGGTTTGCTGATATCAGCTCTGTCACCGTTCGGAAGTTTCTATCGACGCGATTAGTTGCTTAAGACATGCAAGGAATACGATGGCTGATAGCCAAGACAAACAAAAAGAACAAGCAGATGCCAAGGCAGAAGCTGTACTAATTCTTATATGGTCGGAGATCGAGTTTTACTTAACGCTAAAAATCTACCTACCAACTTGGTTTCCGCGATCTTCAAGACAAATTGCGCCCGCGCTTTATTGGACCATTTACGGTCGTGGCATAGAAGGGCCTAGCTTATATGCTAAACCTTCCTAGCAAGATGCGTACACACCCAGTGTCTTACGTTGGCTTGCTTAAGCCATATCGGGACCCTTCCCACGTGGACTTGAAGGCGCTTGCGCCGAGATAGGCGGCCGTGCCGCAGATTGCTGCATCCTCACCAGGATATCCAACTGTCCCTCTAAACGAGGCTGCTGACGCTACAGCGTCGAAAGACGATCCCGAACCGCCTCAAAAGAGCTCCCGACCCGAGCAAGGACCTCGCGAAGAAGTTGCACCTCGCGCCGTAGAGCATTAAATGCTTCCGCTGAAATTTCGGCCCCCTCCCGCGCTGCTTGATGCGCGGAAGAACCTTCAGTTTCATGTGGGGAAACTTTCAAAGCGACGTCGTCGTGAGGGTCAATACCAGTATCTGGTGAAGTGGTTAGGGTACCCCTCTTCTGAAAACTCTTGGGAGTTTGAGGTACCTCTTTGGCAAGATTGCCCGTACGCCGTTGACGTTTTTGAGCGCCAAGCTCAGGGTCAACTCGCGTCAAACGACGCTTCCCACCACTAAATATGGGATTAGGTGGATCTATAGCCTCAGTGCGGCTTCAATCCATGGTTGTACGGTTAACCGAAGCACTGAAATATCGGCTAGGCCTTTCTTCGTTTGTGGCATAATTTCCGAACGTAACTGGCCTTGGGCCTTAAGCTTAGCGAAATCGAAGCGAAGCTTCCGTTCCAAACGAACATCACCTCTAACCGCAGACTCTCTCATATTTCAGATATTACAAAGTCGGCGGGCCCGGTGGACCCATTTCTCAAATGAGACTTCGTTTTCAGTCCTTGTTTCGTTTGGAAACAAAACGATCGGAATTTCCCTCATGGAGGTCACCGAAGCCCCACGGGCTCGATCATGTAAACGCGTCAGATACTGGCTTCGCGTCATTATCTGTGGCGTAAGGGATTACTCATGATGAGCGTCGCGAGCAGCGATCTCTTCCGGCGTCCTCGCCGGGTCACCAGAGAATCAGATGGCCAAGCTAAGACCCGCTATCTCTTTGAGACGCTCGTCCGCACTAAGCGGCGTGAATCTATATTCACTATGAGCTTTAGCTTTCGCGATCTCGGCAGCTCGACGACGAGCTCTTTTCTCTATGAGGATTATCTGCTCTTGCTCTTCATCGAGCGGATTCGTAATGATGTTGGACTCAGGGTCCCGTGTCCTGCTCAATGCAGTTAAGACATCAGCGGCGCCACGTTCTGGGAACGGATTCGGGGCCCGCCGACGTTCATCCGGAGGAGAAGGCGTGAGCGAACGACATTCTTTCTCCTCCTCCTCTGAATTAGAGTGACTTTCAAAGTCCACCATTCCCTCATCGTCGAGGAAGGTTCTAAGAGTCTGTGACTCACGCTTGATTGTCATGAGACAAAGGAATGATAAACACAACCGAACGGTTAGCTGTTTAGGTTCCAACCTAAAAGAGGAAATGAAGCGAATGTTGTCACTCGATTTCAACAGTCTGATAAGGGAGGGTGTATTGGGGCATAAATCGGTTGGAGAACCGTTGTTGTGGTACATTGACTTTATGGGTAACATACCCTTTTATCTAATTTTAAAATATTAGTTACTTAAATCCCATTTGATATGAGTAACACATGTGGTCGCCGCCAGATATAAATCTGGCGGCCAAAATGTATTTTAATTAGCTAGGGTAAGGTTTTTAGATTAAAATATAAAAAGAAAGTGCAGTTCTCATTTTGATCTTAAAGCGTTAAGTGCCTTTCTAAGGCTTGCACATTGACCTGTAAGGAATAGAAGCCTTTCTAAGGTACATCCTCTTGGGCACTAGTTGCCACTTGGTTCTACGAACCCCTATATCCCTTAAACTAGGATTCATTAAGCTTTAATAGCTTGTACGACACCCTGAGTTGTTAAACCCAATTGTTCAATTAAACTAAGTTGACTTTCTGTCTGAAAGTCTTCCTCTGACTTTAGATGCGAAGTAGCTCCGCTACAAAGTGGGAATAGTGCCCGAGAATATATACCTCTTAAAGGTTTCTTTCTCTCACAGATCAATGTGCAAGCCTTAAAATGGCACGAGACACTTTAAGATCAAAAGAGAACTGATCTTTATTTAATTTCATAAATTTAAAAACCTTACCGTTGCTAAATTAGAATTGATTTCGGCCGCCAGATTTATATCTGGCGGTTACCACAGCTGTTACCTATAATAATGGGATTTAAGTGATTACACATCGTAAATAAAATAAAAGGGTATTTTACCCATAAAGTACAACAACAACGGTTCACCAACCGAAGTGTACCCTCCTCCATCAGACTGTTGACACCTAGTGACAACATTCGCTTCATTTCCTCTTGAAGGTTTGGAATATAAACAGCTAACCGTTTGGTTAAGTTTTGCATTTCTTGGTCTGATGACAACTAAGCGTGAGTCACAGACTCGTAGCCATCCGCGACGATGCAGAGATGCTGAAATTTGAAATCCATCCTCCATTGGAGGATGAGGAAAAAGAGCGTCGCTTCTGCACGCCTCCAATCTATCCTCCATTGGAGGATGAGGAAAAAGAGCGTCGCTTCTGCACGCCTCCTCGTGGGGACGAATCTCGGCGGGCCCCAAATCTGTTCCCAAAACGTGGTGCCGCAGATGACTTAGCTGCATTGCGCAGGACACCGCACCCTGAGTCCAATATTATCAGAAGCCCGCTCGATGAAGAGCAAAAGCAGGCAATTCTCATAGAGGAACAAGCTCGTCGTCAAGCTGCAGAACTCTGCGAAAGCAAAAGCTCACAGTGAATAGCGATTCACTCAACTTAGTATGTAAGAGCGTTTCAAAGAGGTCACGGGTCGCAGCTTGGTCATCTGGACCTCCGGACCCAAGGCGAGAACGCCGGAGGAGCTCGCTGCTCGCGACGCTCTTCATGAGCGATACCTTACGCCCAAGGCAATGACGCAAGGTCAGTATCGGACGCGTTTGCGTGATCAGGCCAGTGCGGCTTCAATAAGGGAAATTCCGATCGTTTTGTTTCCAAACAATCAAAAATCAAAAAGCGAAAACGACGCTTCGTTTGAGAACTGGGTCTATCAGGCCTGCTGCCTCCATAACATTTGGTCGATAAGTGAGTCTGTGTATGTGGCCGATGTTCGTTTAGAACGGAAGCTTCGCTTCGATTTCGCCAAGGTTAAGGACAAAGGCCAATTGTTGAAATAGGCACAAAGAAGGTGCATAGGGCGACGTTTCAAGTTACGCGTAGAGAAGGTGCGCAATGCGACTTTTCAAGATAAAAACAAAGAAGGTACAGTGAGCGCAAATTAAGGGCTCATTACTCACCTAAGTTACACTGTCGCATGCTCTATAACGTGTCAGATACTAATTAACTCCTATAACGTAATTTAGGACAGGTTTGGTAGTGATGCACAAGTAGGATTAAGATAATACGTATTAGTTTTTTATTTACTACTTCGTCAATAAGCTTCCTACATCTACACCAATTTAACACCAATTACGTTCAGCGTTTATGCCTCAAAACGAGGATAGGTCTAGCCAACCCTTCAGTGCTTCAGCTGCCCGCGCAACCATGTTTCGAAGCCGCACTGAGGCTAAAGATCCATCTATTCCCACTTCTATTGGTGGGAAGCGTCGTTTAACGCAAGTTGACGCTGAGCTTGGCGCTCAAAAACGTCAACGGCGTACGGGCAATCTTGCCGAAGAGGCACCTCAAACTCCCAAGAGTTTTCCGCAGAGGGGTATTCAAGCCACTTCATCAGATATTGGTATTGGCCCTTGCGACGACGTCGCTTTAGGAGCTTATCCACGTGAGACTGAAGGTTCCCTCGCTCATCGAGCAACGCGGGAGGGGGCCGAAATCTCGGTGGAAGCATTTGATGCTTTGTAGTTCGAGGTGCCACTTTACTTTTTCACGAGTGTTTTGCTCGGATTGGAGGCTTTTTTTACGCGGTCCAAAACCGTTTTTCAACGTTGGAACGTCTACAACCTCGTTTAGAGGGCCAGCTGGACATTGGTGAGGATGCAGCAATCTGCGGCACGGCCGCCTTTCTCGGCTCAAGCACCTTTAAGTTTTCGTAGGAAGGATTCCGATATGGCTTAAGCAAGCCGACGTAGAACACTGGGTGTGTACGCCGCTTGCGAGGAAGGTTTAGCGTGTAAGCGAGGCCCTTCTTGACTACGACCGTACATTGTCCAATAAAGCGCGGGTGCAATTTGGTTTTGAAGACCGCAGAAACCAATTAGGAAGTTTGGATTAAGCGTTTGTCAAAACTCGGTCTCTTGCCGCATAAGAATCAATACACCTTCTGCCTTTGGCATCCGCTTGTTCTTTCTATATTTGGCTATCAGCCATTGTGTCACGCACTTGTCTTAATACTAAATCGTGTTGCGAGAAACTCGCTTACTTGTTTCCGAACGATAATAGGGCTGATATCAGCAAGCTTATCGGCTAATTCTCCCCCATCAAGCCCTGAACCACGTGGCGGTACCGTTAACGGAACGCGTGGGTGTGTGAGACCATTTACGTAGAGCGAAGCATTGCCTGTAAAGGCGTGCACAGCGTTATTTAACACAAATTCCACCACGGGGAGCATTGTGCTCCAGCGCGTTGGTGTTTTAGCACACACTGTGCAGAACGTCTTCAATCACGCTTTTGACACGTTTATTGACCATCGGTCTGCGGATGGTCCGCTGTGGACATTTCGAATCTGGTATTAAGACTCGAAAAATCGATTTTCAGAATTTACCCGTGAAACGGGGCTCTCGATCAGAGACAATTGCCACAGGCTTACCGTGTTGGCAAAACACGCGGTCAATGAACAGCCATGCTGTACCTTTACCATCAATGGTATCCGCCACAGCCGCTAAATGATCCATATTGCTCAATCGGTCAATAATGACTACGATGCCCGTGTTACCAGCCGAATCTTTGGTAGGCCGAAAAAAAATCATACTTATGGACTACCAACACCCTGTGGGTTACTAAAAACCATGCCCGGGAGCAAGATCGATAGCGTAATAGATCTGACAGACGGTTTATCAGATTCTAATGAGAGATTGCAACATTCATTTCTCTGCGGTCAGCCCCCAAGCGTGATGGTTAAGAATGTTTATTCATGTCACAAGGCCTTAAGAACTCTCCAGCTTCGTTCAATCGCCCGCTTCGCAATTTCGATGACATATTTGTTCACAGCCGCGCTGAGCTGATGCTCAGCGCTACGAAGGTGCACCTCCGACATTTAAAGCGAGTGTTTCAGGTGATTCGCACAAACAAATTGTATGCAAACTTAAAAAAATGTGTCTTCTGTGCTCCCGAGATTCCAGTACTCGGTTCCTACGTCAGCGAGGAAGGTGTCCGCGCTGATCCTGAGACGTTTTATTGATATGTTTCTGGCCGACACCCGGGAACTCGACTGATCTACGACAATAGTTCGGCCTGGTGAATTACCTGCACAAATATACAAAAATATAAGCTGTGCCAATTTAGCCATTATCATTGCTCAAGAAGGACGCCGTCTGGTTTTGAAACGCAGAACATCTAGTGGCCTTCGACTCCGTAAAGGAGAGCTTGCCTGAAGCACCGGTATTGGTATTGATGCTTTCTGATGACAAAGCCTTTCCATGTCGTGTGTGACGCGAGCAGTTTTACGATGGGATGTGCTCTCATTAAATTCGATGACGAGGGCTTGGAGCGATTCGTGAGCTTCTCACGACAAAACCTGCTGAGAAGAATTATCGCTTCCCTGGTAAGGAGCGTCTTCGATTCCCCACGTTTTCTCATCCCTCCTGATGGCGATCTACGAGCTCACTTATTCATGACTTCCACGACAGCCCAACTGGTGGCCATTAGGGTCGCGAAAAGACATTCGCGGCCATATCTCTCGTGTTTTCTGGCCGCGAATGCATAAGTACATTCAAAAATGAGTTCGTTCTTTTGGGACTTGCCAGCGCGTAAAGTCTGCACCGTACTCGCAAGCGCCATTGCGAACGCTCCCGATTTCTAAGGAAGCCTGGCGTCCAATCAGCATGGATTTTATCTTTAGTGTTCTGCTCGATGAATACAAACGTACAATCGTCTTAGTCCTTGTGGACCGATTTAGCAAAATGATGCATTTTGTCTTGGTCTTCGCTCATGTTTCGGCGCAGACAACAGTGGAGATCTTCGTCGATGTAACCTTTAGACATCATGGATTACAACAGTCCATCATCCTAAATTGTATGGGCAATTGGAGCGTGCTTGAAGATGTCTCGCAGTTATGTGACATCGTTCTCGTCGTGAAATTCCTTTCTTTTCCTTGCAGAATTCGCCATCAACAATGCCGTGCATGCGTCGACCGGATTGACGCCTTTTTGTCAGCAACGCGAGGAATTTTTCCCATTCCGGCGCTTCTGGCTCTATCAGCTTCGAGCACCCGGTCTTCAAGCTTGGTGGGAGGAGGACGGGGTATTTTTCGATGGCATTGCGCCGATACATTTGATGATTGATTATGCTAAAGACAAGGCTGCTATCGATACACCCTGTGATGGTTGCACGTGCCTGTGGTCTGAGTGAACCTCACGGGGTTCAAATATCCTAAAAAATATTGTGAGGCGATGACAGATCCGATGGCTGGGCAGTAGAGACAAGCTATGCGTACCGATATTGAGAACTGGAGAGAAACGATACTTGGAAGATTATTAGCAAACCATGGGACGCTAAATTGCTGCACAGTAAATGGGTATATAAGCCAAAGCTACAGTATCGAAAGGTACAAGGCTCGGCTGATGGTGCGTAGCGTCGAACAATTACTTGGGGTCGATTACACGTCCACTTTCTCAGCAGTACTGGAAATGATTTCGGGCAAGGTGATTCTCGCAGTTTCAAGAATCTGGCGTGTACCAGCACGACACGGCAACCTGCCAAGTGCGTACGTTAAAGTCGACAAAGAAGACGGTCTGAATATATTTGCTGCATATTTCGCAGGGAATGGAGTTTGAAGATAAGCAATTATAAGAATACGAGACAACTCGCGTTGCGGTTAAAGAAAGGTTTGCATGGACTAAGAAAGTCGAGAAGACTGTAGAACCTCATGCTTTCACGACATTTCAATGACACTTCATTTTCGGCAGTGCTATACGTACAGCTGTTTCTATGTTAAGGATGAAGAGGATGTGTAGCGAAGCTACCTCGCATCTAAAGTCAGAGGAAGACTTTCAGACAGATAGTCAACTTAGTTTAATTGAACTATTGGGTTTAACAACTCAGGGAGTCGTACAAGCTATTAAAGCTTAATGAATCCTAGTTCAAGGGATTCAGGGGTTCGTAAAACCAAGTCGCAACTAATGCCCAAGAGGATAAAACTTAGAAAGGCTTCTATCTCTTACTGATCAATGCGCAAGCCTTAGAAAGGCACTAAACGCTTTAAGATCAAAATGGGAACTGCACTTTATTTAACTATTTAAATCTAAAAACCTTACCCCTAGCTAATTTAAATACATTTTGGCCGCCAGATTTTATATCTGGCGGCGACCACATTTGTTACCCATAATAAATGGGATTTAAGTAACTAACTATTTTAAAATTAGATAAAAGGGTATTTTACCCATAAAATAAAGGTACCACAACAACGGTTCTCCAACCGATGTGTGCCCCATTACACCCTCCCCCATCAGACTGTTGACACCGAGTGACAACATTCGCTTCATTTCCTCTTTGAGGTTGGAACCTAAACAGCTAACCGTTCGGTTGTGTTTTTCATTCCTTTGTCTCATGACAATCAAGCGTGAGTCACATACTCTTAGCACCTTCCTCGACGATGAGGGATTGGTGGACTCTGAAAGTCACTCTCAATCAGAGGAGGAGGAGAAAGAGCATCGTTCGCTCACGCCTTCTCCTCCGGATGAACGTCGGCGGGCCTCGAATCCGTTCCCGGAAAATGTGGTGCCGCTGATGTCTTAACTGCATTGAGCAGGACACAGGACCCTGAGTCCAACATCATTACGAATCCGCTCGATGAAGAGCAAGAGCAAATAATCCTCGTAGAGGAAAGAGCTCGTCGTCGAGCTGCCGAGATAGCGAAAGCTAAGGCTCATAGTGAATATAGATTCACTCCGCTTAGTGCGGACGAGCGTCTCAAAGAGATAGCGGGTCATAGCTTGGCCATCTGATTCTCTGGTGACCCGGCGAGGACGCCGGAGGAGATCGCTGCCCGCGACGCTCATCATGAGCAAACCCTTACGCCACAGATAATGACGCGAAGCCAGTATCTGACGCGTTTACGTGATCAAGCCCGTGGGGCTTCGGTGACCTCCATGAGGGAAAGTCCGATCGTTTTGTTTCCAAACGAAATAAGGACTGAAAAAGAAGTCTCATTTGAGAAATGGGCCCACCGGGCCCGCCGACTTTGTAATATCTGAAATATGAGAGAGTCTGCGGTTAGAGGTGGTGTTCGTTTGAAACGGAAGCTTCGCTTCGATTTCGCTAAGCTTGAGGCCCAAGGCCAGTTACGTTCAGCAATTATGCCACAAACGAAGAAAGGCCTAGCCGATATTTCAGTGCTTCGGTTAACCGTACAACCATGGATTGAAGCCGCACTGAGGCTATAGATCCACCTAATCCCATATTTAGTGGTGGGAAGCGTCGTTTGACGCGAGTTGACCCTGAGCTTGGCGCTCAAAAACGTCAACGGCGTACGGGCAATCTTGCCAAAGAGGTACCTCAAACTCCCAAGAGTTTTCGGAAGAGGGGTACCCTAGCCACTTCACCAGATACTGGTATTGACCCTCACGACGACGTCGCTTTGAAAGTTTCCCCACATGAAACTGAAGGTTCTTCCGCGCATCAAGCAGCGCGGGAGGGGGCCGAAATTTCAGCGGAAGCATTTAATGCTCTACGGCGCGAGGTGCAACTTCTTCGCGAGGTCCTTGCTCGGGTCGGGAGCTCTTTTGAGGCGGTTCGGGATCGTCTTTCGACGCTGTAGCGTCAGCAGCCTCGTTTAGAGGGACAGTTGGATATCCTGGTGAGGATGCAGCAATCTGCGGCACGGCCGCCTATCTCGGCGCAAGCGCCTTCAAGTCCACGTGGGAAGGGTCCCGATATGGCTTAAGCAAGCCAACGTAAGACACTGGGTGTGTACGCATCTTGCTAGGAAGGTTTAGCATATAAGCTAGGCCCTTCTATGCCACGACCGTAAATGGTCCAATAAAGCGCGGGCGCAATTTGTCTTGAAGATCGCGGAAACCAAGTTGGTAGGTAGATTTTTAGCGTTAAGTAAAACTCGATCTCCGACCATATAAGAATTAGTACAGCTTCTGCCTTGGCATCTGCTTGTTCTTTTTGTTTGTCTTGGCTATCAGCCATCGTATTCCTTGCATGTCTTAAGCAACTAATCGCGTCGATAGAAACTTCCGAACGGTGACAGAGCTGATATCAGCAAACCTATTGGCAAGTTCTCCCCCACCAAGCCATGAACCACGCAGTGGTATCGTTAATGAAACGCGTGGGCGTGTAAGACCGTTTACATAGAACGGAGTATAGCCTGTAGAGGCATGAACAGCGTTATTTAGCGCAAATTCCACTACTGGGAGCATTGAGCTCCAGCGCTTTGGTGTCTGAGCCCTCACGCTGCGTAAAACGTCTTCAATGACGCGATTGACACGTTCAGTTTGACCATCGGTCTGCGGATGGTCCGCAGTGGACATATCCAATCTGGTGCCAAGCACTCGGAAAATTGATTTCCAGAATTTACCCGTAAAACGGGGGTCCCGATCAGATACAATTGCCACTGGCAAACCATGTTGTCGAAACACGCGATCGATAAACAGCTTAGCTGTACCCTCTCCATCAATGGAATCCGGCACGGCCGCTAAGTGAGCCATTTTGCTCAAACGGTCAACAAAGACCACTATACCGGAGTTACCGGCTGAATCTTTCGGTAGACCGAAAACAAAATTCATACTAACGGACTTCCAGCAACCTATGGGGACGGGAAAGCTCGCCAGTGGCGCAGCAGCATGCACCGAGGGTTTAACCCGTTGGGAAGTTTCGCATGTGCGAACATATGTGCTGACCCATTCATAAAGTTTGGGCCACCAATAACTCTGGCTTATAGAGCCGTAGGTCTTTTCTCTACCGGGATGACCACCAGACAGTATCGTGTGCCTCAGAGTGGATTCGGTACTTCAAAGCCTCATCATGAAGAGCAACGACATGCTGAGCAATAAAGCAAGAGGTCGTTATCGATAGAAAATCGATGTAACCTTGCACGCAAACGTGCCGGTAATTTAATATTTGAATCCGAGTTCTTTAAAGCTCGTAGCAGAGCTACACACTGTTCATCCTTGGCGTAAGCCGAACCGATTTTTTCAGAAATAGGCGACGAGATAGTCATTAAATGAGATAGCTCATAGTCCGGCCTGCGTGATAACGCATCGACCAAAGCATTTTGCTTGCCGGGTTTATACTTCACCTCGAAGTTGTATTCCGCAAAAAAGGATAGCCATCGGGCCATTCTCTGTGAGAGATGGGGCGACTTAGTCGCCGTGCGTAATGACGCGTGATCTGTATCTATCACAAAAGGCTTAGAGCCGAGGAGATGAACTCTGAATTTGACGAGAGCATACTTCATAGCAAGTAACTCTTTCTCATGAACTGGGTAGTTCTTTTCCGCAGCTTTAAGCTGTCTAGACTCGAACGCAATAACACGTTCATGCCCCTCAACATCTGTTTTTAACAGAGCACTGCCAATGGCAAATTCTGATGCATCACAGACGACACTGAAAGGCCAATTTGGGTTTGGCAGTGCCAGAATCAGGGCATGGATAAGACTATCCTTAACTGCTCGAAATGCATTTTTTACGGTGCTAGTCCGGCACCATTCTGTATTCTTTTTAAGGAGATCAGATAATGGCCTAGCCATAACAGCGTGACTTTCGCTATATTTGAGTAAAAAATTGGCGAGACCCACTTACGCAAATCCTTTTGGTTTTTAGGAACCGGCCAATCTACTATGGCTTTTACCTTAGCGGGATCCGCTCTAAGGCCTCGCTTTCCAATGAAGCATCCTAAAAAAGGAATTTCGTCTGCGCCAAAAATGCATTTAGATGCATTGACATACAATTTGTTTGTGCGCATGCACTCGAGCACTGCTCGCAAATGGTCTAAATGGTTTTCCATATCCGACCGACCCTGCTCCCCACGACTATGGACAAAAATGTCATCGAAATATGTCTGTGCATAACCTCGATGAGGGCGAAACAGTTGCGTCACTAGACGATCAAATGTTGCCGGGGCGTTGGAAAGCCCTTGTGCCATAACCAGCCATTCCCGTAACATGCCGCTTGGTGTGCTAATCGCTGTAAGCGGGATATCGCTAGCTCGCATGAGCAAGTGGTAGTAACCATCAACTATGTCCAATGCACTGTACATTGTACATTCCCACCATATTGTTCTGAAGAACATCTAGGAATGGAGGTTCTGTGCTGGTATAGTGACAGCATTAAGCTTATTATAAGCATGTACAATGCGCCATTTACCATTTGGCTTTTTGACAAAAATGTCGGTGTCGAATGAGGAGATTTGCTCTCTCGTACCATTCCAGCCTCGTGCTTATCAAGGAAGAAGTCGTCAATGACGTGACACTGCTCCCTTGGTAAAGGCTATTGTCTTGTGACACAGTATTTGGTCCCGGAACCAAGTCAATTTCATGAGGAACACCTCTATCCGGAGGTAAAACAGATGGTGGATTATTATATACCACATCTTGGAATTTCTTAGTCAAGGAATAAAAGGGATCCGTAGGATCTTTAAGGATCGATGACCCATTTCGCGCATTAAGTGCAGCTTTTGTGTCATCCAGGACAGGTTCGTCTAGAAGTGACGATGAGTTTAACTCAATTGTTGGTCGAATGACCACCATTTCAGATAAGTCGCCAGCCTTTAAGGCTCGGCCGCACTCATCAATAGACATTTCGTATAGCTCTAACAGATCATGTAACGAAGGGATTGTCGCAAGGCTAACTTCCCCCTTAATGTTACCGGTTACACCATTTACAGGATTGCCGCAAGGCTAACTCCACTCTCAATGTTACCGGTTACACCATTTACAAGCGTATGTAATTGCTCACTCATATCACTTTGTGAGGGTATACACGCTTCGTGTCCATCCTGTCTTGGAGTAGAGACAATACGCCTCTTGGAGGCCGGGACATTCACGTCCCTGGGTTTTCCAGCCTGTATTGGTTCTATACAAGACATGGTGTCTAATTTGACATCCGACAAGGAGTTAGGTAACTCAACTTCCTTATCCAGCGAACATTTACGTGTCGCTTCACGTGCATTGGAAGGGTTTGATCCAAAATGCCCTGGCGAACCGCCAATAGTGTCACTATTGACACCCAGCATGGTGCCACCTCGGCCGACCACACTCAGTGGACTTAGACCTGCCACTCCACGTATCTCAGGGATATTGCACTCTTGATGATTCGGCCTTAGGCCAACAATGCTTTCAGCATTCACTGAATCGTTATTACCACGAATGCCACTCGACGGAGTACGTGCCGTTCCACTTATTTTTGCTGAGTCGGGATGAGGATTAATGTTCTTAACATTAGAGTTTATTAACTCAGAAATGCCAATGTCTGAAACACTGACAGACTCATTCAATGATCCGCGCCAATAGCGCTTTTGTTGCCTAGGAAAGGTGGGTTCATGACTCTCCAAAACTTTGCTAGGAACATTGCGCGTGGCGCCTAAGGTCTTAGACCTCTAATCAATCCATGGCTCACGGTTTTCAAATCAGGCCATACCAAGGATGAGATCATATCTCGAATCCAAATCAAGGACGAGACAGCGTTCCATACTGTCAAAGTCCAGAAACTTAATACCTAAGTTCAATGGAACTTTAGGAACAGTGACACGAGTTACAGTCGCTAAGCGAACAGTGATTGTATCACCTTCATGCGCTTTAAGCGCCTCAACGTATTGTTGA
>NC_090610.1:2406743-2434769 GCF_004359215.1 Bremia lactucae | reverse complement strand
ATCACAAACGGCTTAGAGCCGAGCAGATGAACTCTGAATTTGACGAGAGCATACTTCATAGCAAGTAACTCTTTGTCATGAACTGGGTAGTTCTTTTCCGCAGCTTTAAGCTGTCTAGACTCGAACGCAATAACACGTTCATGCCCCTCAACATCTGTTTATAACAGAGCACTGCCAATGGCAAATTCTGATGCATCACAGACGACACTGAAAGGCCAATTTGGGTTTGGCAGTGCCAGAATCAGGGCATGGATAAGACTATCCTTAACTGCTCGAAATGCATTTTTTACGGTGCTAGTCCGGCACCATTCTGTATTCTTTTTAAGGAGATCAGATAATGGCCTAGCCATAACAGCGTGACTTTCGCTATATTTGAGTAAAAAATTGGCGAGACCCACTTACGCAAATCCTTTTGGTTTTTAGGAACCGGCCAATCTACTATGGCTTTTACCTTAGCGGGATCCGCTCTAAGGCCTCGCTTTCCAATGAAGCATCCTAAAAAAGGAATTTCGTCTGCGCCAAAAATGCATTTAGATGCATTGACATACAATTTGTTTGTGCGCATGCACTCGAGCACTGCTCGCAAATGGTCTAAATGGTTTTCCATATCCGACCGACCCTGCTCCCCACGACTATGGACAAAAATGTCATCGAAATATGTCTGTGCATAACCTCGATGAGGGCGAAACAGTTGCGTCACTAGACGATCAAATGTTGCCGGGGCGTTGGAAAGCCCTTGTGCCATAACCAGCCATTCCCGTAACATGCCGCTTGGTGTGCTAATCGCTGTAAGCGGGATATCGCTAGCTCGCATGAGCAAGTGGTAGTAACCATCAACTATGTCCAATGCACTGTACATTGTACATTCCCACCATATTGTTCTGAAGAACATCTAGGAATGGAGGTTCTGTGCTGGTATAGTGACAGCATTAAGCTTATTATAAGCATGTACAATGCGCCATTTACCATTTGGCTTTTTGACACAAAATGTCGGTGTCGAATGAGGAGATTTGCTCTCTCGTACCATTCCAGCCTCGTGCTTATCAAGGAAGAAGTCGTCAATGACGTGACACTGCTCCCTTGGTAAAGGCTATTGTCTTGTGACACAGTATTTGGTCCCGGAACCAAGTCAATTTCATGAGGAACACCTCTATCCGGAGGTAAAACAGATGGTGGATTATTATATACCACATCTTGGAATTTCTTAGTCAAGGAATAAAAGGGATCCGTAGGATCTTTAAGGATCGATGACCCATTTCGCGCATTAAGTGCAGCTTTTGTGTCATCCAGGACAGGTTCGTCTAGAAGTGACGATGAGTTTAACTCAATTGTTGGTCGAATGACCACCATTTCAGATAAGTCGCCAGCCTTTAAGGCTCGGCCGCACTCATCAATAGACATTTCGTATAGCTCTAACAGATCATGTAACGAAGGGATTGTCGCAAGGCTAACTTCCCCCTTAATGTTACCGGTTACACCATTTACAGGATTGCCGCAAGGCTAACTCCACTCTCAATGTTACCGGTTACACCATTTACAAGCGTATGTAATTGCTCACTCATATCACTTTGTGAGGGTATACACGCTTCGTGTCCATCCTGTCTTGGAGTAGAGACAATACGCCTCTTGGAGGCCGGGACATTCACGTCCCTGGGTTTTCCAGCCTGTATTGGTTCTATACAAGACATGGTGTCTAATTTGACATCCGACAAGGAGTTAGGTAACTCAACTTCCTTATCCAGCGAACATTTACGTGTCGCTTCACGTGCATTGGAAGGGTTTGATCCAAAATGCCCTGGCGAACCGCCAATAGTGTCACTATTGACACCCAGCATGGTGCCACCTCGGCCGACCACACTCAGTGGACTTAGACCTGCCACTCCACGTATCTCAGGGATATTGCACTCTTGATGATTCGGCCTTAGGCCAACAATGCTTTCAGCATTCACTGAATCGTTATTACCACGAATGCCACTCGACGGAGTACGTGCCGTTCCACTTATTTTTGCTGAGTCGGGATGAGGATTAATGTTCTTAACATTAGAGTTTATTAACTCAGAAATGCCAATGTCTGAAACACTGACAGACTCATTCAATGATCCGCGCCAATAGCGCTTTTGTTGCCTAGGAAAGGTGGGTTCATGACTCTCCAAAACTTTGCTAGGAACATTGCGCGTGGCGCCTAAGGTCTTAGACCTCTAATCAATCCATGGCTCACGGTTTTCAAATCAGGCCATACCAAGGATGAGATCATATCTCGAATCCAAATCAAGGACGAGACAGCGTTCCATACTGTCAAAGTCCAGAAACTTAATACCTAAGTTCAATGGAACTTTAGGAACAGTGACACGAGTTACAGTCGCTAAGCGAACAGTGATTGTATCACCTTCATACGCCCTAAGCGCCTCAACGTATTGTTGACTTCCTTCAAGGGAAAGACGTTGAGCATAATTGCAAGACACTCCTGAGTCAATTAAAATTGACCACTACTTATCAAAGCCCTTTACAGTCGCTTGAGCGACTAGCAAGCCAGGCTTGTACTCTCGCCCCGTGCCATTCAGCACCGAGCTAATTGGAACTAGGTTCTGTTTATTCTCACCTCTTTGAGGTCCAACAGAACCTAGGTCTTCCCCAGTAGGGCGCCCCGCACCTACTGGGTATCGACGTTTTCCCGCACCGTACCAGATCTCTGGTATAGGTCGGAGTTGGAGCTCTTTCGAGCTTTACACGAATATCGAAGAGAGCAGGCAGGACGTAAATATTTCGTGCTTCCGCACATGTAACATATACGGATGGTCTTATGCTGTTCCACAGCTTAAGAGGCTTTCTCCTTCCTCAACGAGGCTTAAATCCATAGGTTCCGGTCTATTAGACGGAACCCATGTGCTCGAAGAGCTTGTTCGGTAAACAGGCGTGCTAACGCGAGCACACTGAAAGTCAAACTCGGCGCGTAGCGCTATGGCAAATGCCTCTTCGAAGGTAGCCAGATGAGATCGGAACAATTCCGTCCAGGCAACGCCCTCATGAGACCCCTATAAAATTGGCTACTACAATTGCTTCTTGCATCGGGTCTTGATGCGTAGATGCAATGAGAGTTCTCAACTCCTGGACAAAGTCCCCTAGGGTTCTTTTACCCTGTCGAGTCGCTAGGAGCCGTGCTCGCATGCGAAAAAGCCTGTCAGGCGGTGTAAACATGCTGGTCATTTGCTGTTTCAGCGAATCCCATGAGGAAAAAGCGTCGTTTATGGACGTACAAGCTATTAAAGCTTAAGGAATCCTAGTTCAAGGGATTCAGGGGTTCGTAGAACCAAGTGGCAACTAGTGCCTAAGAGGATATTTCTTAGAAAGGCTTCTATCTCTTACAGATCAATGTGCAAGCCGTAGAAAGGCACTTAACGCTTTAAGATCAAAAGGGGAACTGCACTTTATTTAATTCTTTAAATCTAAAAACCATACCCTGGCCAATTAAAAATAGATTTTGGCCGCCAGATTTATATCTGGCGGCGACCACATTTGTTACCCATAATAAATGGGATTTAAGTAACTAACTATTTTAAAATTAGATAAAAGGGTATTTTACCCATAAAATAAGGGTACCACAACAACGGTTCTCCAACCGATGTGTGCCCGGATGGCAAGACTTTCATCTCGTTGGGATCTACGCAATGACGTGCTTGTAATGCAAACAAGGTCGAGAATTCTTTGCCGACATGAAAGTGGTAGAGCTGAAGGACCTCGGTTTGGTGAGCAAGTTTCTAGGGATTGTATCTAGCGTATCCTTCTAGATCCCTCGCGTCAACGGATGACGCTAGGCGTCATCCCTCCTAATGTGAATGCACCTATATGCATCACATACACAAGGGTTGGTATTAAAGTAATTAGACCACCACTCGGTGTGGTCACAAATGTGAACACACCGAGTGGTTGTCTAATTACTTTAATTAAGTAAAGTGACCATCCCCTTAAGTGCACCAAGTGTTTTTAACGGACTGTGTAACATTAGAGCAACTTTAGCCCGTTACAAATATCCATTTTTGGCTTCTACCCACTAAAAAATTCTGCTGTTCATTTGGCCTGTAAAATTTCGAAACTCTTCGAATACCCGTTGTGCTAATGATGAGGTGCATACATTACCATCCAGCTGCGTACTGGAACATCAAAATTCGAGTAGAATTCGTCAAGCGATCGTAGACTTGAAGCTAAGCGATGCACAAACCACAGACCAACTGCACAAGGTTGCTGCTTGTAGTAGAAATTGTCAAGCACGCTGAAATTAAACTGGCTTGTGTTAGTGGGATATTCATCTCGCATGATGCAAAATCGATGGGCGAAATGTTTGCTCTATACAACTGACCATGCTTTGGAATTGAAGTATATGTCTGTAACTTCACATTGTATTTTTCCAAGTGAAGATGACAGCAATCGCAATGATAGCTGCTTTAGACCCATAGAAGCCAAACCTTCGACACTCATTTTATCGCGTACTTGAAGCTCTAGCAACGTCCGAAAGTTCTGCATCAGCTTTACCATTCGCTAAAGATGCGGAACTGGTTGCGTATCAACAACGACACCTTATGATACTTACGATTCTCCTGGTAGTGAGTTATGGATCAATGTCGGTGCTATCTGCGGCGCTAATTTCGTACATGCGTTACAACCGTTATGTTGCGCTTAAAGGTGACAGCGAAGCCTCGCGAAAAACGTTGTTACCTGCATTTGAGCCATTGTTGTGGACTTTGTGCGTCGCGACAGACCTACAAGCTTTGTTTTTCACGATTGCATTAGCAAAAAGATTCTATGTTCCAGGCGGTGATGTTATGTTTGTAGAAGCCATGAGCGCTGCACGTCAGTTCGTGGTCGAGCTCGTGGTTGTGTTCATGCTACAGAAAAGCGTCTCGTTGCCAGCTTTGATGCGATCGATTGTGAGCACGCTCATCTTATCATGCTACGCGTTGCCTTTTGCCTGGCTCATAACAATCTATGGCCAAAGCACCTATACTCTAAAAAATCAATGGATGATGGCGGCAGTTCGCCTCCTCTTTTATTCAGTCTACATGTATATTATTGTTCGTCCACCAGCGCGTGCGACTAGACGAACACTGCGTGAATACTGTGCTTTTGGAATCGTATACCAACTGCTTGAGCTTGCCTACCGCTTCATTTTCATCTATGGGTATATACGCCCAGCTTTTGCGCTCACTTATATTCAATTGGCGTGGGGATCACTTTGCCCCATTTTCTTTTACCGGTTGCTTAAGGCCGACACAGAGCATTGGCGTGGACTTGGACAGCGAGCAGTCGGCTTGCAAGCCGTGTTTCGCAAAGGGAATATTCATGAGCGTGTTTCATCTCAAGGCCTTCACGTTCTTATTGAAATGCACCGCAAGTACATTATTGATTTTTCCTTTCTTGACATAAAGCAGCGTATTGGCATCGGATCGACAGCTGTAGTGTACAACGGACTATTGAATTCAAAGACTCCAGTTGCCATTAAAGTTTATACGCCTACAAGCGTGACGGAAGACACTGTGGCGGCATTCTCACACGAAGCAGCACTTTGCGGAGTGCTCAACCACCCAAATATCGTTAAATTTTACGGTATGTGCGTTTCGCCCCCGACGATCTGTTTAGTGTCAGAGCTATGTGTGGGTAGTCTTGATGTGGTGACACAAGCCTTGGCGCTACAACACCAACACGCTCGACGCCAGCAATTTTTGATCAATATTGGCTACATGATTGATGCCGCACGAGCGGTTGCTTATCTCCATAGCTTCTCTCCCGCTTTTGTTCACCGTGATATCAAACCAAGCAACTTTCTGGTAGATGTCGAAGGCAACGTTAAGCTTACTGACTTTGGCGAGTCTCGCAGTCTGCCAAAAGCCGATATTCCCTGGGAGATTAGCGGTCTCAATGATCCAAAGATCAATGCCGTCGTGAGTGCCGCAGCATCGGTATTACATCCTGTTACTGTCTCGAGCAGTCTTTCACCAGATGCCGAGCACTACCACGAGTATCCAAACTCGATGACAAATGCAAACACCAATTTACACAGCAATGGAGGAATCCCAACGGACACTGCCGACGAAGAATTAAGACTTAAGCCAAATTTAGGCAAAAGTGCACCGGAGATGACAGTCAAAGGGACAGTTGACTATATGGCACCAGAAATAATCAATGGACGAGCAGGCGTCGCTGCCTATGAAGAGTCAGCCGACGTCTACTCGTTAGCAATCACTATGTGGGACATCTTGAAACCGGGCTCGGAAAAATACCCTGGTACAAATGACAACCATTTGCGCGTGCTTGAGTTGGTCATGTCGGGCACTCGCCCAGAGCTCGACCGTCAATTGCATGTCGGTCTTGCAGAAATTATCACTAGCATGTGGCATGGGGATGCAACCGTTCGCCCAACCGCTCAAAAAGTCGTCGCGGCTCTTGAATGCATTCAGGAAGAGGTATGCTCAGCATTCGCATTAGAAATGTGGGATGGATTACACCACGAATCAACGTTGCTTAGGAATGCTGGATCGGGTAGAAGCGTCAAGAGCTTTTCCGGCGAGCTAGCGACGCAAAAGATGCAAGATATTGAAGCTGTAGGATCAGTAGGCGAAGGGATTCGTCTTGGCAACATGCTTATGAACACTGGTCTTTTGCATCATCAAAAGCACTCGCTGCCTTTTAAAAGCAGTGACGATGTTTATTTTTTCGACGAGGATAATGTATCTCATTGCCAGCCATTTATCGTCCTAGAAGGCCACTCTCGTAGAAGCGGCGCTGGCTGTACGACTGCAAGGCGCCGTCCAGGATCAACAATGGGAGGTCCACTACCATCGCAACTTGTGCAAACTTCCGGGTGGTTTAAAAGTTTACAGCGTTCGCATCAGCCGACGGATCAGACGCCTTCGTTCTTGACAACGTCAACATGGGTCATGAATTCAAAGGGCTCCTCCTATGACACTATTGCGGCATCAGAATCGCCCCAAGAAAACAGTGCTTTCGCTTTTGTTGACGCTGCAAGTAACGAAACTAAAGAGACGGAAGAATGTGCGTGTCGAAAGCTTGGAGAGCGACCCAACGTACGCAAAGCGGCTCGTCATCGATTCCTTCGCAAGTACCGTGCAATACCAGAAGATAATGTTCTTACTGCCAATTTGTTGCAGACAGAAGAATTAACGTCACCCCTAGACCAACAATTTCTGGACGAGTTCGACACACTAACAAAATAGCTTGATTTCTTGGGAAATTAGCAATTCCTTTTCCCGCCACTGCATGTAATTGGTCAAAAGCTTAACACGTTTGAAGATAATTAACGGGCTGATGGTCTCCCCCGAGTGTCCAATCTGCTCGCGTCATGTGCGCTTAGATAATCTTCTCTTACACGTAGAATCTTGTCTGTCAAAGCAGGAACAAAACAAAATATTGCTGCCGTTTACCAATATAAAGTCTTCACAACCGGAAATCTCATCATCCACATCGCCCCCTGCTGTCAAGAGACGCAAGCACTCATTCGATGACGTTTCGGCTACTCCACTAGCGGAGAGGATGCGACCTAGGTGTATAAATGATGTGGTGGGTCAGGAGGAGCTTCTTGGCTCTGGAGGGTTGTTGTCCTCGCTTATTGAAATCGACCGAGTGCCCAATATGATCCTGTGGGGGTAATATGATTCAATGATAGTATCAATGTTTTCTCTTATTTTACATTGTTCTATCTTACAGACCCCCAGGATGTGGTAAAACGACATTAGCTCATGTAATTTCTAAGCGGACAAAATGCAAATTTATAAGCTTGTCGGGTGCGACGTCTAAAGCCTGGGACCTGAAGAACGCGATTGATCGAGCCAGAGCTGAATGCAAGCTATTTCATCGAAGAACCATTGTCTTTACGGATGAAATTCATCGCTTCAATAAAAGTCAGCAGGATATTTTCTTGCCGCCGGTGGAAGATGGCACGATTACATTAATTGGTGCCACAACTGAGAATCCATCATTCGAAGTTAACAATGCCTTGCTTAGTCGTTGTCGTGTGTTTACGCTTAATAAACATACCCCAGAATCCATCGAAAGAATCCTTCGACGAGCTGTGCAAGATGCTGATTTTGGAGGCATGCGATCCTTAACGACAAATCGAAACTTAAACGCAGTGCCATATAGCACTGCAAATTGCCACAGTAAAAATGATGAAAAATCATCGATCGAAGTCGATGATGAGGCGCATAAGTACCTGGCTATGCAGTGTGCTGGTGATGCGCGAGTTGCTTTAAGTTGTTTAGAGATGGCCCTTCAAACTGCCCCTGTGGATACACAGAAAGGATTGGTGCGAGTTTCTTTTGCGCACGTTCAGCACTGCTTCAAGCATCGACAAACAATTTCTTATGACCGCAACGCCGACATGCACTACGATTGCATTAGTGCACTGCACAAATCTGTTCGTGGCAGCGATGAAAATGCGACACTCTATTGGTTGGCACGAATGTTGGAGGGTGGTGAGAACCCCTTGTACATTGCTCGGCGTCTCATTCGAATTGCAAGTGAAGATGTTGGGCTCGCAGCGCCTGAACTACTACCGATGGCTATTTCGTCGTATCAAGCTGCTCACTTTATTGGAATGCCAGAATGTGATGTCGTTCTCGCACATGTTGCAACGATGCTGGCGCGTGCGCCTAAATCCATTGAGATATATTCTGCGTACAAACGTGCTAAAAAATCGATTCAAGAGTGGGATAAAGGCGCTCTGCCGGACGTGCCGCTCCATCTTCGTAATGCGCCTACGAAATTGATGACCGATTTGGGTTATGGCAAAGATTACAAATACAACCCGGACCATTCTGCAGATGAGCTGAAGGATCAATCGTATTTACCGATGGAAATGCTTGGCTCAAACTTTTTTGAGAAAGAAGAATATGATGGATAACCATATTGGTTGACATTAAAGTAGTGCATTTTTTGCATGTACTTATTATTATGGAGATCATCCACGACGGCGACTTAAGGCTGTAAGCGCTGTCAATTTTGATAACTTATGGAGCCCACATAAAATATATTGCGCCCTTGATATTTAATCCTTAAAATTCTACCTCAGATCCGCAATCGCGAAATAGTCTTGGCAGCTGGTTAAAATTGTCTGACGCCCAAATCGTAAACCAAGCATTTAAACGAAGGCCAACAAATTGCACAGAACTTTCGCATGCGCATTAAAGTCTTGCAATTATAAGCGCAGGAATGGAGTTCATGCGTGGGAGTTTCATCTCCAACATGCTCGGAAAGAGCACTTAGCTTGTATTTTCTGGCGTCCTATAGAATTGACACGCAGGGGTGGTGGTACAAATGGGTGTCACATAGCAGTGGCCTATCGATAATATTATCTTAAAAAAGATGATATTATCCATTCTTGATTATATTCTTGGAGACAATAATATTTATGCAACGAGCTACCGTTACGAAAGGCGTTTAATGATCAAGTCTCGACATCCTGAAATAACTAAATGTAAAGACTTCGCCTTCAAATACTCTCAATATTGGGACGTAAACCTCCTATCCGAGTCTTCTCATCGATAACACTTTCGTCCTTCGATGAGCAGCTTTTACAGCACGAGTTCAAAGCTCGATCAGAGCTTCTGAAACTCAAGCAAGGCAAGCGTGATGTTCACGCTTATGCCCAGCACATACGACTCTTAGCAAGTTGTATCGCGAAGAACTTAGTCCATGAACACACGTTGACTACGGTGTTCATGCAAGGTCTAATGGATGGTCCCGTAAAGACCCACCTGTTCCGCTTGGGACTGGATACGCTTCAAGAAGCAATATCCGTTGCGGAACAGGAGGACTTTAGCTTGAGACAGGCTCAAGCTAGTTTGTCATCGTATCGTCCTCTAAAACGACACGAGCTTGGAGGTCCAGAATCTATAAACCTCTCTTATGTCGAAAGCGAGAAACCTAGCTTTTCGAACAAAAGGTGATTGCAAATTGGGATACTACGCTCATGAGTGCAGTGCTTCACGCCCAGTACCCAGAAGTACTGAACGTAATTATGGACCGAGTGCCAAAAAGGGCAACGGTCGCGAGTTCGACGTTGTTGCGAAATCGCAACAACGAGGAGGACCCCTAAAAAAACGGTCGGGGTTAGAAGGGGGCGCAACGCCCTACTAGTAACCTCGAGATTATTTGTAAATCTCTTGAAAAAAGTTGCTCCAGACACGCAATCAATATGTGTCTCTGAACCTGGCGATGACGTATCCCTCATCACCTCAACTTCTGCGTGTTGAGAGTCTTGCTGATTAAGCAAGGCTACCTTCTCCTTCGCCTCGTCAAGTTCATGTTGTATGGACTTGGCGATGGCTGAATGGAGGGCATCTCTGTCCGAAATCGGACAGCATGGCCAAGATGGCATCGTTCCCTACGCTCGAACTCATTCGTTCGACCGCACTCCTTTCTATGTCACTTAGAAAGGAGTAGCTATCACGCGAAACGTGATGCGTATTTTCATTTCATCTAACATGTTCATGTTAGATGATTGGAACTGTGGTCCTTGGACGGACTACAAAGTGCTACCAGGTGTAACGGGCTACTGCAGACCTGTACTGCTCTAGTACAAGTCCACTTCGCACTGCCTCAGTGCGAGTGGTGCCTCACGTCACTTCACGTACACTAGTACGTGCAGAAGAAGTCTTTTCTTTAAAACACTTGCTTTAAAGAGGGTTAATTAAAAACTGTATCAATATAATTAAGTTCTTCTTGTCTACCTACTTAAAACTAACTTAATTATAAACTTTTACAAAATATGTACTAAAAGTCTTATCTGTCTTTCTCTTTGCGCGCG
Organism: Bremia lactucae; assembly: GCF_004359215.1. Taxonomy (NCBI): domain Eukaryota; phylum Oomycota; class Peronosporomycetes; order Peronosporales; family Peronosporaceae; genus Bremia; species Bremia lactucae. The sequence goes on along the minus strand of NC_090610.1, from coordinate 2,423,953 downwards.
TCCAGCGCTGACTGAACCGCGAAGAAAGTAGATATAATGGTCTATATCTACCATTGGATAAGCCTTTAGAATATTACCATGTATAGTAATATTCTCCAAATATTATCTACCTCTTAGATTATATATTAATTAACAACCTTTAAGTGTTAATTTCATGTAACGATACACCCGTTACAGTAAGCGCAAAGTGATTAGTATTGGTATGATGGCTATCCGACTTTACCTCAGCAATGGTGTTGTTACCCCCCATGTCACCCTTAAGAATAATCATGCGACCAATAACTCCTGCATACATTAAGACAACGTATTACGCTATAATTAGCCCCAGCCGCCTCCCTCGCACTTCAAACTCAAAATAAAAAAAGGTGTCAATTTAACGAAAAAGGGTGTGAATTTAGCAATTTTCATAATTTATTATGTCACAATGTTCGTCTTTAAGCTTGTGCCCTGGCTAAATCCTAACAAATTTAATGTTTGCTGAACTTCTTAAAAAACTTGCGGATTGTCAGGAACTATCCCGCATATCAAAGATTATGTTGAAAGCTAAACTTAGCCCTTGCTTTATGCAGTGATAGTGGCTACAATTGAGGAAGGCACGGTGCTCAATCTGGGTAGATTTGTATAATGTTTTACTGTCATGTGATACCTGTTGGGGTATGACAACACACTGCGTAAGAATGTCTTCGTGTAGGGAAAATGGAAAAGTAAATTCGTTCTTATAAAACCCTCATACATGTTACGTACTTAAATGTAACAGCTTCGCTTGCTCTTCTTCTTGTGTCATTCACGACAGTAACCGCCACATCAGCACGACAACGAACCGTCGCCTGATGTTCCACCTTCAACACTCCTCCTCGACGAGAAGTTTCTAATATTGGTCTTGGCCACGAGAAATTGAAACTTCGTTGTCGAAATTGTCTTGGTCAGGAAATCAGCGAGCTGTAACTTGGTTTTAATATACTCCAGCTGTATTACCTTGTTTTTGACTTGATCACGGACAAAATGATAGCGTATATCAATGTGCTTCGCACGACTTTGATATCCTTCATTTTTCGCGATAGCAATCACACTTTGATTGTCCTCGTACACCATTACTGGACCATTAATCTTGACCTTCATCTCCAGCAATAGCGATTTAGTCCACAATACTTCTTGTATACACAATGATAAAGCCACATATTCGGCTTCGGCAGTGCTTAGCGACACACTGTTTTGCATTTTTGACTTGAAAAAAAATCACGGGTGATCCGTTGACCATCACCATCACACCTGATGTTGAGCGTCATTTGTCCTTGTTACTGCCCCAATCAGCGTCACTAAATGCACTCAACTGCAGTTCGCGTGACTTGCTCCGATAGCAGATTCCATCCATAGCGGTTGACTTTAAATAACGCAGCACTCGGATAGCTGCATTCCAATGTTCTTCACTTGGTTTTTCTAAGTGTCGACTCAATTGACACACCGCGAATGCAATATCGGGTCTTGTGCCGGTTGCCACGTAGAGAAGTGAACCCACCAATGAACGATACGGACGATTTTTCATTTTTGGGTCCATCACTTCACACTTATCATGTTCTGGTCTTCCATACCCGGATTATACACCGGCCTAGCATTATCTTGATTGAATTTTTCAACCATTCTTGCTATCCACGCGCTTTGACAGATCTTGAGTCGTTTCTCCTCCATCTTGTAGTCAACTTCGATGCCCAGAACAAATCGCACTTTACCCAGTCTCTTGAGCTGAAATTTAGTAGACAATTCATCAGCAACTTGCTTAATTGAGTCGTACGAAATGCCACCAATGAGCATGTCATCGACATATAACGTCACGTAAGTCCATGAAAAATTGTCAAATCGACGAACAAATACACACGGATCCGAAACGCACGCCACAAATCCCATGCTCTTGAAAACGCCTGAAATAGTCTTAAACCATGTTGCAGCAGCTTGTTTAAGTCCATACAGGCTTCGATTTAGCTTCAGCACTTGACTCGATTTCATTTTAACGCCCTCGGGTGTATTAAGAAACACCTCTTCTTCGAGAACACCATTGATAAATGCTGTATCGACATCATATTGGAATATAGCCATCACGACACGTATTCTCCGGTTGCGAACATGAATTCAATTCGTGTGTTTCGCGGTATGTTGCCAGTAATCAATTCCATAGGTCTGACGATAACCTAATGCCACAAGCCGAGCCTTATATCGCTCAACATCACCATTTTCATTTCGCTTGATGGCGAACACCCACTTAGTTCCAATTACCTTCTTGTTTAACAAATTGTCCACGGGACTCCACGTCTTTTTGCTATCTAGTGCCTTCAGTTCGGCTTCTATCGCTTCTTTCCACATCATACTTTGTGGAGACTTCACAGCATCTTGGTACGTTGATGGGGTTTCAAATGCCGCATTAGCTTGATCATATTCAATACGATATCGTTTTGAGGCACGTTCTACAGGTTCATCTCCTCGTGACGAAACAATAGCATCTGACATCCCGACCGGAACCAAAGCTTGTGAGTCTGTACTTGGAGGAGATATTGCGAGAGGGTTATTGTGTCCACTAACACGAGATGAATGTGTCTCTAGACTGTCATCGAGATTAGTCCATCCCTCCCTGGGCACAATGGCCTGAATATCATCCTCAATTAGCTGGCTCCATGTACACGTCATCGATATCGAAAGCAATATCATCTTCATGTCCATTCTCTAGACGTGTACCCAACGACGTTAATTCTTGAGGAGGCGAGACTATTTGATCACCGTTAGTCTGATCAACCTCCATAGGTTCAATTTCATCGTGATTCGAAGAAATTGGTGATTGAACCCTGATATCATCGTCTCCTTCGCCATTTATTTTTGCGTGCTGACGAGTTGATACTGGTGCGTCATCAACAACTTGTACATACTTCGTCCGTGGCTGTTCTTGAAATGTCACTGACCTTGTGACTTCAAGTTTTTCTGAATTATAATTCCAGACACGATAACCCTTCACTTCGTGTGAATAACCAAGAAACATGCACCGAAATGCCTTCTTGTCCAATTAAGCACGTTTTGCTTTGTCAATGTGTGCGTAACCTTGAGCACCAAAAACGCGCATGTGTGACATGTCTGGCTTCAAGCCAAAACACATCTCAATTGGAGTCTTCGTCGGGGATGAAGCGCACGTGACCCGGTTGGTCACATATACAGCTGTATTTATAGCTTCAGCCCACCACTTCTTTTCCACTTGCATGTGATTTAGCATCGACCTTGCACGTTCCGTCAGTGTCCTATTCATTCGTTCAGCCATTCCATTTTGCTGGGGCGTCGCCTGATGCTCCACCTTCAACAATACCGCTCTATGCTACGGATCATTTTTTAATAATTTTAGCTGCTCTAACCTACAGTGCAATATTTTGTTTGATAAAAGTGACAACGCAGAATATTTCAATAAATTCCGTAAGACCTCAATTTCTTAAGATCAATTTCTTAAGAGTGGGTGGTGCTAAAATGCAGTGGTCAGTTTCGCTCAGGTGTACAGAATATATCTTGACCGTTGCTACGTATTTGTTCCTACCAAGAAAATTGTTCGAGTGTACTTGATTAATTTTTATGAACAAGTAAAGACTTGGTTACTGAAGCCCCTTGCACAAGGATTGCCTGCGAACGCATACCCTTTTTGTAGCCTTGCATTGCTCATACGATCATCAAGTACATGAAAAAGATGGAAAAAGTGATTGCAAAATGTTGTTTTTGAGACTTGATTTGCTCAATTTCGAGTAGATTGCAAAGATTCTTAGAAAAACGCCTCGTACACACTTTGTGGTGCTTTTGCTTTTCGCTGATGCAGATCAGAGCAAGTGCATATCTTTCGGAGAAGGATTTTTCCCGGCTAGTCTGCCACACATAATACTACTCACAGACATGTCGCAATGATAACTTTAAGGCTGGCTTCCCGCAGATGCAGAAGAACATTGAAGTAGCAGTAATTGCTCGCTTCAAAGAGCGGTACCCTAACATTGCAAAACGGCAAATCCGCGACAATTCGATATGGTTAGTAAGTGATAAAAACGGCGATTGATTTGCCACAACCCATCTATCAGCGCAGTACCAGGTCCTACAAATTTCTGCTGTTTGGAAGCCTTTCCTCCTCACATCTGAATTTTCCGTCAGTCTCTCGGATCTCGCTTAACTCGTAACGCTAAAATGTTGGCGGTAATCCTCGGTGCGCTTCTTTTCGTGATATGCAAAGCTAGTGGCCAGCATCCTACGTCATCTCGGTATCGCTACATTCCTAAATATTTTAGTCAACGGGATCCTAGCCAGTCTCCCCCAGCGTCTTACCCTCCTCACATGGGGCTGCAGGATGGATACACGTGGCATGATGTGCATGCTGAAGTTGCCGCGGGACGACTTGAAGGCAGAAATGTGAAGCTTCTGGTATTTCTGCGTCATGGTGAAGGTATCCACAACGTCGCTACTAACAAGTATGGCATGTTCGCGTGGGACGGCTACTACTCTAAGCTGCCAGAGTATTTGGATTCGCCCTTGACAAAAACCGGGGTCATACAAGCAGGAAAAGCGTCGAAAATGCTCGACGGTGAGATTTCTATGGGCTTACATCTCGACAATGTGCTGGTGTCTCCGCTAGAGCGTACACTTCATACTTACTCCGTTGCGTACCAAAATCAACAAAACATCAAAAGCACAGTGGTAGAGTTAGCACGGGAGATACTGGGTGTGAGCACTTGCGACCAGCGTCGCAGCATCTCTGAAAAGCGACTCGAGTACCCTCACTTGGACTTCAGCAAAATTAAATCTGATGCGGACCCATGGTGGACCTCTGATCATCGTGAGACTGACGCTGAGATAAAAATTCGTGCAACAAAGTTCTTAAATTTTATCTTTTCGAACACGTCATCACAGAGTGTTGGTGTTGTCTCCCACAGCATATTTGCCGCTGCGCTTCTAGGTGTAGTTAATCATCCCGTGTACAAAATTGCAACAGCTGAGTTCCTACCTCTGCTTATTGAGGCCTTCCCACCAGCAAACTAAATGCTAGTTTTGCAATTGGCCGAATTCGTGCGATTTGTTGAACTCGTTATAAATGATTTCCTTTTTACAAGCTTCGTCCGGATTTGGATGACTGTGGGAAACGTGATGGCGCAGGTTGATGATTGATAACATAAAAGCTAGAAACGTTTGGGCTCTTTTTAATCAGTGAAAAAACATCGGAGCTTAAAATTATATTAGAATAATACGATAGTTAATAATATCGAACTATAAAATTTAAGAAACGTATTGTCCAGGTCGAAGATCAATCTATTGTTATATATGTGTAACGGGGCACTACGACTTGTACTGTTCCAGTACAAGTCCACTTCACACTGCTTCAGTTGTGAGTGGTGCCTTTCGTTAGGTGACGTACACTGTACGTGCAGAGGAAGACTTCCCTTAAGACAAGTTAACTTAAGAGGGTAAAATGAAAATTGTATTAATATTGTAACTGGGTGTATCGTTACATGAAATTAACACTGAAAGGTTGTTAGTTAATATATTATCTAAAAGGTAGATAATGTTTGGAGAATATAACTTTACATGGTAATATTCTAAAAGCTTATCCATTGGCAGATATAGACCATTATATCTACTTTCTCCGCTGTCCAGTCAGAGTTGGAAGCGCGCAAAGAGAGAGACAGATTAGACTTTATTACATGTTTTGTATTAGTTTAAAATTAAGTAGTATTAAATAGATAGAAACAAAAGAACTTAATTATATTAAATACTGTTTTTAATTAACCCTCTTTAAAGCAAGTGTTTTAAAAGAGAGTCTTCTTCTGCACGTACTACTGTACGAGAAGTGAGGCACCACTCGCAGGTGATCAGTCGAGATGTCACGTTCGACGACTGAGGCAGTGCGGAGTGGACTTGCACTGAAGCAGTACAAGTCAGTAGTGCCCCGTTACACCTGGTAGCACTTTGAAGTTCGTCCAAGGACCACAGTTTCATCATCTAACATGGACATGTTAGATGATAATGGAAATACGCATCACGTTTCGCGTGATAGCTACTCCTTTCTAAGTGACATAGAAAGGAGTGCGGTCGAACGAATGAGTTCGAGCGTAGGGAACGATGCCATCTTGGCCATGCTGTCCGATTTCGGACAGAGATGCCCTCCATTCAGCCATCGCCAGGCTCATACAACATGAACTTGACGATGCGAAGGAGAAGGTAGCCTTGCTTAATCAGCAAGGCTCTCAACAGGCAGAAGTTGAGGTTATAACAGGTACATACCCCTGTACCTGGGATGACGCACACGCGTCGTCCCGAAACCTTAAAGATTGACATCTCTAAGCATCGGGGAGTCGAAGAAGACTCCCTCTTAAGATGGTTTGTCTAGTTGGACGATGCCATAAGGGCTCGTCACATCGTCGACGAGCAAATGCAAGTCGTATTTGATCAGTCAAATTTAACAGGTCATGCCAAAACTTGGGCATTGGGTCTTAAGTTGCGCGACCCATATGTCTTTGGGTCGCTAGATGCTTTTAAAGCCCGGCTCAAACAGACGTTTGAACCGCCTAGGGCTGAGTTCAGAGCTCGATCAGAGCTTCTGAAACTCAAGCAAGGCAAGCGTGATGTTCACGCTTATGCCCGGCACATACGACTCTTAGCGAGTTGTATCACAAACTACACAGTTCATAAAAACACGTTGATTACGGTGTTCATGCAAGGTGTTACAGATTATCCGGTAAAGACCCACCTGTTCCGCTTGGAACTGGATACGCTTGAAGAAGCAATATCCGTCGCGGAACAGGAGAACTTTAGCTTGAGACAGGCTCAAGCTATTTCGTCATCGTATCGTCTTCCAAGACGACACGAGCTGGGAGGTCCAGAACCGATGGACCTCTATTACGTTGAAAGCGAGAATCCTCGTTTTTCGAACAGTAAGCGATTGCAGAAATGCAATCGCTGTCAAAAGTTCGGACACTACGCTCATGAGTGTAGTGCTCCACGCCCAGTACCGAGAGGTACTGAACGTAATTTTGGATCGTATGCCAAAAAGGGCAACGGTCGCGGATCCGACGTTGTTGCGAAATCGCAACAGCGAGGCGGACCGCCAAAAAATGGACGGGGTCAGTAGGGGCGCAACGCCCTACTGATCCAGCAACCTCAAGAGAATTTGCAAATCTCTTGACAAAAGTTGCTCCAGACACACAATCATTATGTGTCTCTGCACCTGGTGATGAGGTATCCCTCATCACCTTGAAGTTGAAAGTGACAAATGATTTGTCACTCAGAGCCCTAGTGGACTGCGGAGCGTCGAATAACTTTATTCGTCGCCAGTCACTAGAGGGTCGTAGGCTCAAATATGTTGAGCGCGACATCCCTCCAACGAGGATGACGGTGCGTCTAGCGACAGGCGCATCGATAACAGTAATGAAACGCGTAGTGAAATTTCACTACACGTTAAGAGATTTACAGTATGATGATGATTTCATCGTACTGGATTTGGATGACAAATTTGATGTCATCCTAGGTTTACCTTGGCTCAGAAAATACGAGCCAAGGATCAGCTGGCAGCATCGATCCGTAAAGATGCCTGCCACTTGTTCATCAGATGGCCATCTGATGAACGTCTTGGAGCGTCCACAAGCGTGTGGATGTACTACGAGTGAGTGCGATGGCCTCACTTGTGGTACGGTCGTTAGTACAACTGCACAAGATCACAGTGTGATCTAATCACACTGTGGAGTCAGCTGCCGGTGGCTGTGCTAATGCACAGGCAGCGCCGAAGGTCCACCACTCGAAGAAGTCGAGTGGATTGAGACATGAATGCACGCCTAGCGGGCGACATTCAAGGAGTATACCGGTTGTCCAATAGGGTCAACACGATGATCCTAGGTCGAGTAGAGAGTCGACCGTAGAGGACCCGACTGAGACAGCGGAATCACAATCGGAAGACGTTGAGGGGATAAGTCCCCACGTACTTGAGGAGAAATCTCCTCAAATTGTTAATGCTGAAGTGACTAGATCAGCATCCCGAGGGAATAATCCCTCGGCAGCCTGTGGATAAATCCCAGGAAGAAACCGAGACATTAAATGTCTTGTTTAATGACAGATCAAAATTAGGCGCTTATACGCTTGGTCTGTTTGCGCCTCCGAAGTTAACTTCGGAGATAACTCAATTACTAACCCTAGAGCCCAAGCGGTTCTTGAGAGATGCGTAATAACACATGGTCGTATAAACGATGGACGGTCTATCTCCGAGGAGATAGACCCTAAACTTAGCCAGTGCATAGTTCCTGGCAAGGAGTTCCTTGTCATGCACTAAGTAATTGTGTTCGGCTGGTTGCAGCTGATGCCGTCTGTATCGTATTGCATTAACGCACAGCCGATTGCGAAATCGCTGGCGTCGCAGACCACATGGAATGGTCTGTCTTGTTCTGCAATCACCTAGATGGGATATTGCATCAAGCTTTGCTTGATACCTTCAAAAGAACGCTGATTACCAGCGTTCCATAACCATTTCTCGTCTTTTAGAAAAAGACGAGAAAGATGAACTGTCATCTCGGCATAATTGCGTGAGTACTTGTGCAAGTACGCCGCTAGCCCAAGAAACGTTTTAAGTCCCTTGACATCGACAGGAACGGACCAGTCGGAAACTGCCTAGATCTTTTCGGGATCAGGGCTCACGCCGTGTCTTCCGACGATGCACCCAGACGTGGTATTCGCTTGCAGCGAATACCCACTTCTTGAGATTCGCATAAGTGTAAGAACCTGACGAACGTGAGTCTTATGAGCTTCCACGTCCGTTTTTCGTTCATGGCCCGGTTATGGACGAATACATTGTTAAGATAACTCGGTGCGAATTCTCGCACCGGTCTCGACAGATTCGTTACGCATCTGTTGAATGTTGCAGGGGTGTTACTAAGCCCCTGTCGCATTACTAGCCATTCCCAGAGCATCCCACTGGGAGTGCTCACTGCTGTGTACGGGATATTCCGTTCACGCATAAGGATGTGATAAAATCCATCCACCAGATCCATAGACTTAAAGATGGTTTCCTTAGACATACCATATATGATTACGTCTTTTCTCTGTATCGGAGTTTGAGCCGGTACCGTTGCAGCATTCAGTTTATTGAATGCGTGCACTATCCGCCACCATCCTGAGGCCTTTCGCACACAGAAGGTCGAGAACTATGTGGGGAGGTTGACTCCCTTACATGGCCTGCTTTTATTCGATCGATAAAGAATTTATTGATCGCAAGTACTTGTTTGCGAGATAGTGGTAACTGCTTTATGACACAGTACTTCGAGCCCAGTTTGAGCCCGATCTCATGTCGAGTGCCTTTATCCTTAGGCAACTCGCATAGAACTGTTTCAGAAATACATCACTGAATTCAATCAACTCCTTGTATAGAGGATTTGTATTGAGTGGCTCCCAGGATTGAGTAGTATCTCTCTCAATCCGAGTCTTTTCATCGAGGACACTTTCGTCCATTGATGAGCTGCTGAGAACCCGTTCGTTCTCTGCAAAAATTACCGCTGACCAAATTTCGGTTACGTGTTCATCCTCTGTGACGAGTCCGCAGATCTGCTGAATCTACCACTATGCAGACGGCCATATATAGCCCACACCTCTCGCGAAGAATGGGGAGGTGGCTATCCTTCTTCGCGGAGTATAATTTCTCCATGGAATATAAAACAGGTCGACTTAATGTCGTCGCTGATGCGTTATCAAGCCGACCCGATTTCGCGCCGGCTGCACATTCCAACAGTGAAATAAATCAACACTTGCAACACTCATTACAAATGTCCCGTCGCCAACCTTGTTTGACGACATAAAGAAAGCCTACACACAAGATAAAGACCTTCTGCGTTTAATAGATCATCTTATGAATCCATCCAATAAGTATATTTAAAATTTACCGGCTTTATATCGATCGTCATCCGATCGATACACAACACGCAACGGCTTACTGTACGACACAGCCGTTGCCGGCGACACTCCACGTGTCGTCGTCCCAACTCACAATGATTTGCGCTTGCGCATCATGTATGAGTGTCACGATGTACCAACAAGTGGGCATCGTAGACGTGAGAAAACTTATCTTACAGTAAGTCGCGACTTTTACTGGCCCCGCCAGTATCAGTTCGTGCGCAAGTACGTTCGTGCTTGCGAGGTATGTCAACGCGTGAAGCCTAGCCTTCACCCCGTGCAACTCTCCAACCTCTACCACTTAGGGCAGAATGTTGGCAGCTCGTGTCTACGGACTTCGTCTTCGGATTTCCCGAAGACGATCACAAAAACAATGGAATCCTTGCTTCGTAGACAGATTCAGCAAGATGGTACATCTTGTTGCAATACCAGAGTCGATCACGGCTCCGGGCTGTATCCTTGTATTTATCGACACGGTATTCAAACTCCAAGGTTTACCCCGTGAACTGGTCTCGGATAGAGATCCACGGTTCAGGGTGGAGTTTTAGCAATCCGTGTTCCGATATCTCTCTACACGACTGACTATGTCAACTATTGTTCATCCAGAGACAGATGGTCAGACAGAACGCTTCAATCGCGTCCTCGAAGAATTACTTGGAGGTTACGTCTACTCGTATCCGAATTGGAGCGTGTTTTTACCGATGGTCTAATTTGCCATCAAAATTTGGTGCATACGTCTACGACGCATATCCACCCAATAAGAAGGATATTCTAGTTTAAGGGGGAGGTGGCGGACTTGCACGAGCAAAACTAGCTCTGACTCATCCTCTTCACGCGTCGAAAATACCAACGATGCGAATAATGTCGATGTCGAAGTAATCGACATCGAAAGAGAGAAACTTAGCAATAGTGATTACACTATTGCTCCCAAAAAAATAAATAGTACCAGCGAGGAATCCCTCGCTGAAGAAGAGAAAGATATTATGGCAGTGCGCACAAAGCGCACTGAAAAAGACAAAACAAATGAGTTAGCAGAGGAATTTCTGCTGGCTCGAGAACCAGTAGTCTGTTTCGTACAGGATCCCCTTGCTAACGCAGGGACCGGCAGAAAAGGTACGCCGAGAAACATGGAAGAGCAAATATTCTTTCATTTAAAATTAATGATCTAGTACTTCTGTCTACGGTAAACTTACCTAAGCATGTAGTCACTTATTTGGGTAGTAGTATACTGCTACCCAAGTTCATTGGGCCATGCCGTGTACTGCATCGCAGAGGCAATGCGTGCACAATAGAATTGCCACGAAGGATGCCAACGCATCCTACGTTTTACGTTGGCCGGCTCCGCTCGTACCACCAGTACGGGTTTCTTCAGCGAACGGATCTGAATCTGGAGATTCTCATGCTGGGTCCGAAGATTTTCGAAACCGCCATGAGCTGACGACAGCTCAACACGAAGAGCAGACGACAGCTCATCCCGAGGAGCGTGATATTTCAGTTCGTACTCCAACATTGCATACGCACTCTTCGAACGGGTTTCCGACCATTCGATATAGTGATCTTCCACCGTCTGCTTCAACGAGTGACGCATACCGCGCTCGTGTCCAAGGCCCTACTCCAATACATGGTGGTAGCGTTGTCGATCTTCAAATCTAGACCCGACACATGGTTCGGATCGAATTTTCCTCCTCCACCACAACCATTGGTGGATTACCAAGGTGATCAACGTTTCCTTGTGGAACGTATTCAAAACCACCGTGATGTGAAGGGGCAGCGAACGAGTTATCTGGTTCGCTGGCGCGGTTACCCACCATCGCATGACAGCTGGGAACCTCGTTCCCAGCTGGTTGTTGACGTTGAGGGCCTCGTCTGTCAGTATGACGAGACCCATCCGATGGATCTTCTGATCCATCGGAAAACACGCGACCCTAACGCTTGTAAATCGATTGCATAACGTCAATCGCATCGCACATCTCGATAGAGATGTGAGACCTTCCCCAGGGCGAAGAAAGGGAATAAACATCCCCTTTTTCGACACAACACGGACAGAGATCACCCCATGCGGGGCATGGAAGTCCTTCCTCACGAGCCAACCGGTGCAGTTTTAATCTGCACTAGTTGGAGTTCGCTTGTCAAACTTAGCGCGAATCGCGTTAAGTCTTTGAAGCCAGGCTTCGCGTCCAATGTCTTTGACATTGCGAATGAACGCGTTCCAGGCTTGCATCAACGAGCTTTTATCTCGCTTGTTGTTGCCATTATACGTTTGGGCAAAAGCCACGGCTTCTTCTCAGGGGCAAGACGAGACATTTTGCTGTCTGCACTCCCCTGAGTATTACCCATTAAAGCCGGGGTACCACAAGAATTTTTATTACGATGGCTTACGCCATCGCCATCACCTCGCTCAGGGATGAAAGCGGGCGACGGCACGGGAGACGGTGCTGATCATCCTCATCGTCGAAACAAAACATGCTACAAGGAAGCATATTGGCACGACTTCCCGATTGAGCCCCTCATTCGAAGGCTCAAAGTCAGCCGCCTGACGACGTTATGGCGACTGTTCCGCTCTCGCCGAGTTGGCCATCTCGTCCGACTCGCATTCATAGTCGGCCTCTAAAGAGGGGTCGCATTCACTTGGTGACTCACCACGTTCACCCGCAACATTTAGAGTTGCGGGAGACGACGATACTACGGCAGACGGAACGTCTGCCGCAAGAGACAAAATGCGTCACCCGCGGCTGCATGAACCGCAGCCGAAGGCGCCGCACTATTCGCATATTACATGGACTTGTTAGCCGTGTGGATAGAATAAAAATTATGGTTCTGACCAATCAACATCGTTTTCAATTAAGTGGTCGTATAGTGACCACTCTATTCAATGACAGCCAAAGTGATTGTCGTTTAAGGGAGGGGTGATGTAACGGGATGTATCGTTACATGAAATTAACACTTAAAGGTTGTTGATTAATATATTATTTAAAAGGTTGATAATATTTGGAGAATATTATTTTACACGGTAATATTCTAAAAGCTTATACACTGGAAGATATAGACCATTATATCTACTTTCTCCACGGTTCAGTCAGCGCTGGACGCGCGCAAATAGAGAGACAGCTAAGACTTTATCACATGTTTTGTATTAGCTTATAAATAAGTTGGTATTGAATATATAGAAACAGAAGAACTTAATTATACTAAATCCAGATTTTAATTGACCTTTTAAAGCAGGTGTTTTAAAGAGAGTCTTCCTCTGCACGTTTTTGTGTTCGTGAAGTGACGTAAGGTGCCACTCGCACTGAAGCAGTGCAAAGTGGAATTTTACTGAAGCAGTGCAGAGAGGACTTGTACTGAAGCAGTGCGAAGTGGACTTGTACTGAAGCAGTGCGAAGTGGACTTGTGCTGAAGCAGTGCGAAGTGAACTTGAACTGAAGCAGTGCGAAGTGGACTTGTACTGAAGAAGTGCGAAGTGGACTTGTACTGAAGCAGTGCGAAGTGGACTTGTACTGAAGCAGTGCGAAGTGGACTTGTACTGAAGCAGTACAAGTCGGCAGTGCCCCGTTACAGCGTAATTTTTCGCAACAGCATGAATATTGTAGGCGGGCACGTCTAAATGCGGCCACGCTCTACTTAGCCACACACCCTAGCACAGCGTGGAAGCGGTTAGACCGTCTTCTCTTGCGTGTAGTGAGGTAGTTGTGATGGGTGCCTTAGTGACCTCACTCAACGCATAAATACTCTAGTAAAGTGTCGTCACGGGAGCGGTAATCCGGCTCCTCGTGCGCACTTACTAAGTAAAAAGTAGTTTTCAGACTGATTTATATTTAATCGCATTAAATATATATACCTGTTTTACCAATTAAAAATGTCATCTCTGTAGATGACACTAATATGTATTGTGAGTGTATCTTTCTAGATACCACACGTAGTGGATGACGCTAGCCGTCATCCCTCCTAATGTGAATGCACCTTTCTGCATCACATACAAAAGGGTTGGTCACAAATGTGAGCCACACCTGAGGGGTGGGTCTAATTACTTTTTCTAAGTAACTGACCATCCCCTTAAGTACACCAAGTGCACTTAACAGGGGCTGTGTAACATTAGGGCAACTTTAGCCCGTTACACCATCCCCCTCTTTAAGAACGACATAATTCAATTCGTCAAAGAGGAGAGAGGAACTGCGAGCAGCTTCACGCGCCGCTAGTTCACTCGATCACTCTAGCGCACGTATTTCCATACACGGCGCCTAAGATGCCACCTAAAAGGGGCCAAGTTGGTGGGTCGTCCTCGAAGACACCCACTCAACCTCGCATGGAGCGCACTCGCCGCGTTAACACGCCGGCAGCGTCTAATGCCTCAGTCGAAACGCCGACAGCTACTGCTGCTGTCGTGTTAATTGGGCTTAACGATCCATCCCCCTTTAACAGTGAGGATGTTGATCCGTCACTCATTGTCGACTGCAATAAGTCGACACCGATGCAGTCACCTCATAGTAGTGATGCGGACAACGAGCTAATGAGGAAAAATGATGGCGCATTGTTGCCAATTCAAACTTCTCTCATTGCTCATAAAATGAAGACAGCAAAGTTTTATAACGCTGTCGCGTCGTCTGCGCTGGCTAGCGCAGCGACCAATAATGAGAGCGCTGCCCATAAAAGAGCAGCCGCTTCTTCGTTGGGTAAAATCACAACGCCGTATGCTCAAAAAATTATTCATACTGGTTCTGACATAGAGGATTCTGAGCCAAAAGATCCGCCGACGACACGTGAACGTGCTCAGTCGGTGTCACAAGCCAGTCGTTTTGAACGTGGCTATGTGACGGGTGGCATATCACTTATACCCCCACCATCTAAATGGCCTCGTTTAAACGGGCCAAGAGCGTCGCTCTTCTAGACGCTCATAAATTTTATGGCGTCTTTAAATCATAGAAGGCTCAGGGAAAATTGCTTGGGCGTATTTCCACAATCCCGGTTGTGTTGCGTTCAAATAAAACGCCCGGCCAATACGAGGCGGATTCACGCGCCGCATTCCGATGCGATGAAACTGAGGTCGCAGCGAGTTTTTTTCGCCCGCTTGCGTGTGAAAGAGATAATGGTCGGTACTGTACCCCTGTTTCTTCTCATAAAGCTGCTGCTGCTAGTCCATTTGAGACTAGCGAAGAGGCCTCAGCTGGTGCTTCTTTTCATAGGCAGTCACCAAGACGAGCACATCAATACGTAGGGTATCGATCGGTTATTAAGAGTATATCGGTTCTTAAGAGTCAAACCTCTTCGGGTAACCTCTCCAATGGACGAGGATCTGATACCTTTGCCTCACGGTGCGGTTGTCAAGCACCCTTCCAACTAGGAAGCGTTAATTTTCACCCGCATCCATCAGTGCAGGCGACGCCCGATAGGAGTGACGATCTCGCCCACCTAATCGTGGCTGCCTTACCTTCGTCCGTTCAGTCGCAGGCGCTAATCGCTGCTATACGACGTAGTGTGGATTTCGAGGGTCAAGTCTTGCGACTGACTTCGGATCTCGTTGATGTCCGAGCGAAGACTCGTCAGGGTTATGAACGCCTGAAACTTCGGCTTGACATCCTGGAGAAATTAATGCTGAGTGACTGCATTATGCGCGTGATATCCCTCGCTCTCCGAGTCCTTTTCGTGGTGGGAGGAGTCATTCAGCTGAAAGTTTTTCACCTTCATCGCCCCCCTCACCCGATCGACGCTCGTGTCACAGTCGGCGTCACCATCGGTCTCCTTAGACGGATGGGGTATGCGTCCTCATCCGGGTCTACATACCGTTTTAGACGACCCACGTAAAATACGGGGTGCGTCTTCACATACGGGGGAAGGGTGAGTCTATAATTTAGTTCTCTAACCTCTTTTACCACCGTGAAGGGTCCAATGAGACGCGGCAACATCTTCGTAGTACCTCCATGAAGTACTGAAATTGCATGTTTAGGCAGGGTAGCAGTACTTAATAGTACCTTTTCACCCACTCTAAAGCATTCATTATTCTTGCGACCATTTGGTCTGCATATTCTTTTTGTTTGTCCTGTGCGCTTGCCATCGCGTCACGGACTTTTCGTGTGATGGCTAATCGCTCATCTACAAAGCGTTGAGCCTCGCTCACGCTTTTAGCATCATACACGCCTATGACACCGCCGAGAGGTCAATCATAGGACGCAGTTTTATTGACCACTGCTTAACTGGCAGGGTCACTAGGTCAAGTTTCTGTCATTGACATGATACCCTCATGGGTCATCGTAATATTGACGAAACTATGTCCCTCTTTTGCACCGAGCATAGTGAAGGGCCCTCCCCCACTAAGACTCGGGCTGCGCACAAACGAGACTAGCGTCCGAAGAAGGCGCAGACCGTTAATATAAACGGTGTCTTACCCGTACCGGCGTGGACACTGTCATTTATAGCGAACTCCAAACAAAAAATTGTTTGCTCCATTCTTAAGGAGTTGCTACCGTGCGTAAGACATCCGTCACGACCCGATTGGCACGTTCTTTTTGGCCGTCGGTCTGGGGATCATCATGCGGTCGACATGTGAGCTTGTTACCTAGCAGCTCAAACACATGTCGCCAGCGCTTGTCACCAGACGCAAAACGTGGACCCCGGTCCGATACTATGGACTCGGGCATCCCTTGTAGTCGGTAAACATGATCCAGGAACAAGAGAGCTGCTCCTTGCCTGTAATCGATGTTTTTATGGTGCTAAATGCTCCATTTTGCTCAGTCTATCTACAAAGCGGACAAGCCCCGTCCGACCCTTATGATCGGGCGGCATGCCAGACATGAATTCCAGACTTACTGACTTCCAACAATCCGTTGGAATTGGTAGCGGCTTCAGTGGCGCAGTGCTGGACGGTGCAGGCTTAATGCGCTGACACTGTTCGCAAGAGCGAATATAGTTGGCCACCCATCTATATAGATGTAGCCACCAAAATAGCTCTGACACTCGTAAGAATGTCTTTTCACGGTCCAGATGCCCACTAGATGGCGCATCATGGAGCTCGTGAAGGATTATCATTTTGACATCTGTGTCATGAGGCACATAGATTCTCAAGGGATCACAAGGTGACAGCTGATGTCATAACAGGCCATCGCTGTAGCTAAAGCGATTGAGCTTAGCTTTCAGGTGCGACGAAAGGGAATCCTTTTGCTCACCAAAGTGATACAACAGCAGGCGACAGTGGTCGTCCTGACTGTAGCTCTCTTTTTTTCAGAGGCCAATGAGCTCGTCACGTGGTATGCCTTCATGGCTGCCAACGTCGACGGCTGAAATTGTGCTTT